>NC_139226.1:89483327-90052206 GCF_055691185.1 Crinia signifera | reverse complement strand
TCAGGATTTGAGATGGTTGGTGTAGGGTGAGAGGAAACACGGTGAGGGAAGACACAGGGTGGGATTGGGTGGGTGTAGGGTGAGGGAAGATGCAGGGTAAGAGGGGGCGGAGGACACAGGATGAGGGAAGACTCAGGGTGAGAGGGGGTTGCTGTAGGGTGAGAGAAGGTTGGTGAAAGGGGACGGAGGAAGCAGGGTGAGAGAGGGTTGGTGCAGGGTGAGAGGGTTTGTTGAAGGGGGGTGGAGGATGGGGGGTGGAGGATGCAGGGTGAGAGTGGGTTGGTGCAGGGGGGCAAGGGATGCAGGATTTGAGATGGTTGGTGTAGGGTGAGAGGAAACACGGTGAGGGAAGACACAGGGTGGGATTGGGTGGGTGTAGGGTGAGGGAAGATGCAGGGTAAGAGGGGGCGGAGGACACAGGATGAGGGAAGACTCAGGGTGAGAGGGGGTAGATGTAGGGTAAGAGGGGGTTGGTGAAAGGGGACGGAGGAAGCAGGGTGAGAGAGGGTTGGTGCAGGGTGAGAGGGTTTGTTGAAGGGGGGGTGGAGGATGCAGGGTGAGAGTGGGTTGGTGCAGGGGGGGCAAGGGATGCAGGATTTGAGATGGTTGGTGTAGGGTGAGAGGAAACAGGGTGATAGAAGACACACGGTGGGATTGGGTTGGTGTAGGGTGAGGGAAGATGCAGGGTGAGAGGGGGCTGAGGACACAGGATGAGGGAAGACTCAGGGTGAGAGGGGGTTGCTGTAGGGTGAGAGGAGGTTGGTGAAAGGGGACGGAGGAAGCAGGGTGAGAGAGGGTTGGTGAAGGGTGAGAGGGTTTGTTGAAGGGGGCTGGAGGATGCAGGGTGAGAGTGGGTTGGTGCAGGGGGGCAAGGGATGCAGGATTTGAGATGGTTGGTGTAGGGTGAGAGGAAACAGGGTGAGGGAAGGCTCAGGGTGAGAGGGGGTTGGTGAAGGGTGAGAGGGGATTGGTGAAAGGGGACGGAGGAAGCAGGGTGAGAGAGGGTTGGTGAAGGGTGAGAGGGTTTGATGAAGGGGGGTGGAGGATTCAGGTGCAGGGGGGCGTGGATTCAGGGGTACAGAGGGTTGGTGCAGGGTGAGAGGACACAGGGTGAGGGAAGACACAGGGTGAGAGTGGGGATGGTGTAGGGTGAGGGAAGACTCAGGGTGAGAGGGGGTTGATGTAGGGTGAGAGGTGTTGGTGAAAGGGGACGGAGGAAGCAGGGTGAGAGAGGGTTGGTGCAGGGTGAGAGGGTTTGTTGAAGGGGGGTGGAGGATGCAGGGTGAGAGTGGGTTGGTGCAGGGGGGCAAGGGGATGCAGGATTTGAGAAGGTTGGTGTAGGGTGAGAGGAAACAGGGTGAGGGAAGGCTCAGGGTGGGATTGGGTGGGTGAAGGGTGAGAGGGGGTTGGTGAAAGGGGACGGAGGAAGCAGGGTGAGAGAGGGTTGGTGAAGGGTGAGAGGGTTTGATGAAGGGGGGTGGAGGATGCAGGTGCAGGGGGGCGTGGGATTCAGGGGTACAGAGGGTTGGGGCAGGGTGAGAGGACACAGGGTGAGGGTAGACACAGGGTGAGAGTGGGGTTGGTGTAGGGTAAGGGAAGACTCAGGGTGAGAGGGGGTTGATGTAGGGTGAGAGGGGGTTGGTGAAAGGGGACGGAGGAAGCAGGGTGAGAGAGGGTTGGTGCAGGGTGAGAGGGTTTGTTGAAGGGGGGTGGAGGATGCAGGGTGAGAGTGGGTTGGTGCAGGGGGGGCAAGGGATACAGGATTTGAGATGGTTGGTGTAGGGTGAGAGGAAACAGGGTGAGGGAAGGCTCAGGGTGGGATTGGGTGGGTGTAGGGTGAGGGAAGATGCAGGGTGAGAGGGGGCGGAGGACACAGGATGAGGGAAGACTCAGGGTGAGAGGGGGTAGATGTAGGGTGAGGGGGTTGGTGAAAGGGGACGGAGGAAGCAGGGTGAGAGAGGGTTGGTGCAGGGTGAGAGGGTTTGTTGAAGGGGGGTGGAGGATGCAGTGTGAGAGTGGGTTGGTGCAGGGGGTCAAGGGATGCAGGATTTGAGATGGTTGGTGTAGAGTGAGAGGAAACAGGGTGAGGGAAGACACAGGATGGGATTGGGTTGGTGTAGGGTGAGGGAAGATGCAGGGTGAGAGGGGGCGGAGGACACAGGATGAGAAGGGGTTGATGTAGGGTGAAAGTGGGTTGGTGAAAGGGGACGGAGGAAGCAGGGTGAGAGAGGGTTGGTGCAGGGTGAGAGGGTTTGTTGAAGGGGGGTGGAGGATGCAGTGTGAGAGTGGGTTGCTGCAGGGGGGCAAGGGATGCAGGATTTGAGATGGTTGGTGTAGGGTGAGAGGAAACGGTGAGAGAAGACACAGGGTGGGATTGGGTGGGTGTAGGATGAGGGAAGATGCAGGGTGAGGGGGCGGAGGACACAGGATGAGGGAAGACTCAGGGTGAGAGGGGGTAGATGTAGGGTGAAAGGGGGTTGGTGAAAGGGGACGGAGGAAGCAGGGTGAGAGAGGGTTGGTGCAGGGTGAGAGGGTTTGTTGAAGGGGGGTGGAGGATGCAGTGTGAGAGTGGGTTGGTGCAGGGGGGCAAGGGATGCAGGATTTGAGATGGTTGGTGTAGGGTGAGAGGAAACAGGGTGAGGGAAGACACAGGATGGGATTGGTTTGGTGTAGGGTGAGGGAAGATGCAGGGTGAGAGGGGGCGGAGGACACAGGATGAGGGAAGATTTAGGGTGAGAGGGGTTTGATGTAGGGTGAGAGGGGGTTAGTGAAAGGGAAGGGAGGAAGCAGGGTGAGAGAGGGTTGGTGCAGGGTGAGAGGGTTTGTTGAAGGGGGGTGGAGGATGCAGGGTGAGAGTGGGTTGGTGCAGGGGGGCAAGGGATGCAGGATTTGAGATGGTTGGTGTAGGGTGAGAGGAAACAGGGTGAGGGAAGGCTCAGGGTGAGAGGGGGTTGGTGAAGGGTGAGAGGGGGTTGGTGAAAGGGGACGGAGGAAGCAGGGTGAGAGGGTTTGTTGAAGGGGGGTAGAGGATGCAGGGTGAGAGTGGGTTGGTGCAGGGGGGCAAGGGATGCAGGATTTGAGATGGTTGGTGTAGGGTGAGAGGAAACAGTGTAAGAGAAGACACAGGGTGGGATTGGGTTGGTGTAGGGTGAGGGAAGATGCAAGGTGAGAGGGGGCGGAGGACACGGGATGAAAGGGGGTTGGTGCATGGGGGGGGGGGGCGGATGGTGCAGCATTAGAGGTGGTTGGTGCAGGGTGAGAGAAAATGCTGGGTGAGATGGGTTGGTGAAGGGTGAGGGGGGGTTAGTGAAGGTGGGTGGAGGATGCAGGTGCAGGGGGGCGTGGGATGCAGGGGTAGAGAGGGTTGGTGCAGGGTGAGAGGACACAGGGTGAGGGAAGACACAGGGTGAGAGTGGGGTTGGTGTAGGGTGAGGGAAGACTCAGGGTGAGAGGGGATTGATGTAGGGTGAGAGGGGGTTGGTGAAAGGGGACGGAGGAAGCAGGGTGAGAGAGGGTTGGTGCAGGGTGAGAGGGTTTGGTGAAGGGGGGTGGAGGATGCAGGGTGAGAGTGGGTTGGTGCAGGGGGGCAAGGGATGCAAGATTTGAGATGGTTGGTGTAGGGTGAGAGGAAACAGGGTAAGGGAAGACACAGGGTGAGATTGGGTTGGTGTAGAGTGAGAGGGGGTTAGTGCAGGGTGAGGGGGGGTTAGTGAAGGTGGGTGGAGGATGCAGGTGCAGGGGGGCGTGGGATGCAGGGGTAGACAGGGTTGGTGCAGGGTGAGAGGACACAGGGTGAGGGAAGACACAGGGTGAGAGTGGGGTTGGTGCATGGGTGAGGGAAGATTAAGGGTGAGAGGGGGTTGATGTACGGTGAGAGGGGGTTGTTGAAAGGGGACGGAGGAAGCAGGGTGAGAGAGGGTTGGTGCAGGGTGAGAGGGTTTTATGAAGGGGGTGGAGGATGCAGGTGCAGGGGGGCGTGGGATGCAGGGGTAAAGAGGGTTGGTGCAGGGTGAGAGGACACAGGGTGAGGGAAGACACAGGTTGAGAGTGGGGTTGGTGTAGGGTGAGGGTAGACTAAGGGTGAGAGGGGGTTGATGTAGGGTGAGAGGGGGTTGGTGAAAGGGGACGGAGGAAGCAGGGTGAAAGAGGGTTGATGCAGGGTGAGAGGGTTTGGTGAAGGGGGGTGGAGGATGCAGAGCGAGAGTGGGATGGTGCAGGGGGGCAAGGGATGCAAGATTTGAGATGGTTGGTGTAGGGTGAGAGGAAACAGGATGAGGGAAAGCACAGGGTGGGATTGGGTTGGTGTAGGGTGAGGGAAGATGCAGGGTGAGTGGGGGCGGAGGACACAGGATGAAAGGGGGTTGGTGCATGGGGGGGCGGATGATGCAGGGTTAGAGGGGGTTGGTGCAGGGTGAGGGAAAATGCTGGGTGAGATGGGGTTGGTGAAGGGTGAGGGGGGGGTTAGTGAAGGTGGGTGGAGGATGCAGGTGCAGGGGGGCGTGGGATGCAGGGGTAGAGAGGGTTGGTGCAGGGTGAAAGGACACAGGGTGAGGGAAGACACAGGGTGAGAGTGGGGTTGGTGTAGGGTGAGGGAAGACTCAGGGTGAGAGGGGGTTGATGTAGCGTGAGAGGGGGTTGGTGAAAGGGGGCGGAGGAAGCAGGGTGAGAGAGGGTTGGTGCAGGGAGAGAGGGTTTGATGAAGGGGGGTGGAGGATGCAGGTGCAGGGGATGCAGGGGTAGAGAGGGTTGGTGCAGGGTGAGAGGACACAGGGTGAGGGAAGACACAGGTTGAGAGTGGGGATGGTGTAAGGTGAGGGAAGACTCAGTGTGAGAGGGGGGTTGATGTAGGGTGAGAGGAAACAGGGTGAGGGAAGGCACAGGGTGGGATTGGGTTGGTGTAGGGTGAGGGAAAATGCTGGGTGAGATGGGGTTGGTGAAGGAAAGCGGAGGATGCAGGGTGAGGGTGTTGATGCAGGGTGAGAGGACACATGATGAGGGAAGATTTAGGATGAGAGGGGGTTGATGTAGTGTGAGAGGGGGTTGGTGAAAGGGGACGGAGGAAGCAGGGTGAGAGGGTTTGGTGAAGGGGGGTGGAGGATGCAGGTGCAGGGGGGCGTGGGATGCAGGGGTAGAGAGGGTTGGTGCAGGGTGAGAGGACACAGGGTGAGGGAAGACACAGGGTGAGAGTGGGGTTGGTGTAGGGTGAGGGAAGACTCAGGGTGAGAGGGGGTTGATGTAGAGTGAGAGGGGGTTGGTGAAAGGGGACGGAGGAAGCAGGGGTAGAGAGGGTTGGTGCAGGGTGAGAGGACACAGGGTGAGGGAAGACACAGGTTGAGAGTGGGGATGGTGTAGGGTGAGGGAAGACTCAGGGTGAGAGGGGGTTGATGTAGGGTGAGAGGGGGTTGGTGAAAGGGGACGGAGAAAGCAGGGTGAGATAGGGTTGGTGCAGGGTGAGAGGGTTTGGTGAAGGGGGGTGGAGGATGCAGGGTGAGAGTGGGTTGGTGCAGGGGGGGGCAGATGATGCAGGGTAAGAGGGGGTTGGTGCAGGGTGAGGGAAAATGCTGGGTGAGATGGGGTTGGTGAAGGGAAGCGGAGGATGCAGGGTGAGGGTGTTGATGCAGGGTGAGAGGACACAGGATGAGGGAAGAACTCAGGATGAGAGGGGGTTGATGTAGGGTGAGAGGGGGTTGGTGATAGGGGACGGAGGAAGCAGGGTGAGAGGGTTTGGTGAAGGGGGGTGGAGGATGCAGGTGCAGGGGGGCGTGGGATGCAGGGGTAGAGAGGGTTGGTGCAGGGTGATAGGACACAGGGTGAGGGAAGACACAGGGTGAGAGTGGGGTTGGTATAGGGTGAGGGAAGACTCAGGGTGAGAGGGGGTTGATGTAGGGTGAGAGGCTGTTGGTGAAAGGGGACGGAGGAAGCAGGGTGAGAGAGGGTTGGTGCAGGGTGAGAGGGTTTGATGAAGGGGGGTGGAGGATGCAAATGCAGGGGGGCGTGGGATGCAGGGGTAGAGAGGGTTGGTGCAGGGTGAGAGGACACAGGGTGAGGGAAGACACAGGTTGAGAGTGGGGTTGGTGTAGGGTAAGAGGGGGTTGATGTAGGGTGAGAGGGGGTTGGTGAAAGGGGACGGAGGAAGCAGGGTGAGAGAGGGTTGGTGCAGGGTGAGAGGGTTTGGTGAAGGGGGGGTGGAGGATGCAGGGTGAGAGTGGGTTGGTGCAGGGGGGCAAGGGATGCAGGACTTGAGATGGTTGGTGTAGGGTGAAAGGAAACAGGGTGAGGGAAGACACAGGGTGAGGGAAGACACAGGGTGGGATTGGGTTGGTGTAAGGTGAGGGAAGATGCAGGGTGAGAGGGGGCGAAGGACACAGGATGAAAGGGGGTTGGTGCATGGGGGGGAGGATGATGCAGGGTTAGAGGGGGTTGGTGCAGGGTGAGGGAAAATGCTGGGTGAGATGGGGTTGGTGAAGGGAAGCGGAGGATGCAGGGTGAGGGTGTTGATGCAGGGTGAGAGGAGACAGGATGAGGGAAGACTCAGGATGAGATGGGGTTGATGTAGGGTGAGAGGGGGTTGGTGAAAGAGGACGGAGGAAGCAGGGTGAGTGAGGGTTGGTGCAGGGTGAGAGGGTTTGGTGAAGGGGGTGGAGTATGCAGGTGCAGGGGGGCGTAAGAAGCAGGGGTAGAGAGGGTTGGTGCAGGGTGAGAGGACACAGGGTGAGGGAAGACACAGGGTCAGAGTGGGGTTGGTGTAGAGTGAGAGGGGGTTAGTGCAGGGTGAGGGGGGGGTTAGTGAAGGTGGGTGGAGGATGCAGCTGCAGGGGGGCGTGGGATGCAGGGGTAGAGAGGGTTGGTGCAGGGTGAGAGGACACAGGGTGAGGGAAGACACAGGGGGGCAGATGTATTAAGCTTTGCGAAGAGATAAACTTGAGATAAAGTGGAGATAAATTGGAAAGAGATAACGCACCAGCCAATCAACTTCCAACTGTCATGTTTCAAACACAGCTGATTGGCTGGTGCGTTATCTCCTTTCAATTTATCTCCACTTTATCTCAAGTTTATCTCTTCTCCAGGCTTAATACATCTGCCCCAGGGTGAGAGTGGGGTGGTGTACGGTGAGGGAAGACTCAGGGTGAGAGGGGGTTGATGTAGGTTGAGAGGGGGTTGGTGAAAGGGGACGGAGGAAGCAGGGTGAGAGAGGGTTGGTGCAGGGTGAGAGGACACAGGGTGAGGAAGACACAGGTTGAGAGTGGGGTTGGTGTAGGGTGAGGGAAGACTCAGGGTGAGAGGGGGTTGGTGAAAGGGGACAGAGGAAGCAGGGTGAGAGAGGGTTGGTGCACGGTGAGGGTTTGGTGAAGGGAGGGTGGAGTATGCAGGGTGAGAGTGGGTTGGTGCAGCGGGGCAAGGGATGCAGGATTTGAGATGGTTGGTGTAGGGTGAGAGGAAACAGGGTGAGGGAAGGCACAGGGTGGGATTGGGTTGGTGAAAGGGGACGGAGGAAACAGGGTGAGAGAGGGTTGGTGCAGGGTGAGAGGGTTTGGTGAAGGGGGGTGGAGGATGCAGGTGCAGGGGGGCGTGGGATGCAGGGGTAGAGAGGGTTGGTGCAGGGTGAGAGGACACAGGGTGAGGGAAGACACAGGGTGAGAGTGGGGTTGGTGTAGGGTGAGGGAAGACTCAGGGTGAGAGGGGGTTGATGTAGGGTGAGAGGGGGTTGGTGAAAGGAGACGGAGGAAGCAGGGTGAGAGAGGGTTGGTGCAGGGTGAGAGGGTGTTGGTGAAAGGGGACGGAGGATGCAGGGTGAGAGTGGGTTGGTGCAGGGGGGCAAGGGATGCAGGATTTGAGATGGTTGGTGTAGGGTGAGAGGACACAGGGTGAGGGAAGACACATGGTGAGCTTGGGTTGGTGTAGGGGTGAGAGGGGGTTAGTGCAGGGTGAGGGGGGGTTGTATAAAGCACACTGCACATTGTTACAAATGTATAAACACACTGATAGGAAATGGATTGTACAGTATGTGAAAAGATGCACTTACTGTACTGCTGTGTTCCCCTCCAACTTTACTGTGTTCTCCTCCAAAAACAGCATTTTTCCTCACCCTGCACCGAACCCCTCTCACCCTGCATCCTCTGCCCCCCCCCCCCTGCACCAACCGCCTTTCACCCTGTGTCCTCTACCCCCATCTCACCCAGCATTTTTCCTCACCCTGCCTCAAGCCCCTCTAACCCTGCATTTTCCGCCCACCCTTTCAACAACCCTCTCTCACCCTGCATCCTCCTCCCCCCTTCACCAACCCCCTCTAACCTTGCATTTTCCGCCCCCCCCCTGCACCAACCCCCTCTCACTCTGTGTCCTCCACCTACCCTCACCAACCCCCCCTCACACTGCACTAACAGTATGTATGTACATATTAATGAATGTATGTATGTATGTACATATACACCTTCACCAACCCCCCCTCACACTGCACTAACAGTATGGCAGGTATTCAGGGGTAAATTTATTATAGGGGCGCTAACACTCCCTGCTTCGCCTCATTAGCGAGGCGAAGCACAAGGGGACACCGTCAAGATCTACTAAGATCTTGCCGCCGAAGCGAGGGAGCGCTAACTCCCCCCTCCGGCGATGTCCCCTCCAGCTGACAGCGCGTCAGTTAACATTGACGCGCTGTCTTCTTCCACCCGGCCGGCTGGACTGCTACTCACGCGAGATCCCAGCGCAGCTCAGTGCCAGCAGCAGGGACAGCACTGTCCCTGCTGTAGGTATAGGGCATCACCGCCTGTAGCTGTCGGAGTCGATAGCTGCAGGCGGCGGAACGGTCAGCGATGCTGACCGTTCATAAATCAGGCAGGAGGCAGGGGCGCAGCACGAAATATCGTATCTGTGCTATGCCTCCTGCCCCACACCGCCGCCGATAAAGTACCCGAACAGCAGGTGTGATAGATCAAGGGAAGCGCTATCCCCTGCCTTAAGGCACGGGGATAGCGCATATTCCCCTGATCGCCAGATAATAAATCTACCCCTCAATGCGGCCGGCGAGGGGGTTAAACAGAGAGGATTGCAGAAAACCAGCGATCCTCGCTGTTTAACCCCCGCGCCGGCCGCTTGCTCTATTCAATGTTCTGGGGAAATCCTCGCCGTCACAGACGGCGAGAATTCCCCAAAACAGCAAGGCCCGTGGCTAGTGCAGAAAACTCGCTCTATTTACCCGCGAGTCTCGCTGGTTATGGAGCCGCATATGCCAATTCCCCCTCGCTCAAAAAATGGAGCGAGGGGGAATTGGCGTATGCGGGGGCTGCGTTGAATACTGACAGGGTCAGTGGTGACAGCGAGCAGGAAGCTTTGCTCGCTGTCACCGCTCGCCCACAGCATTGAATACCCATTTGGAGAGGAAGATTGGTAGTCGCACAGGAAGGGGTGAATGTAGATCAAGAATGTTGGCCCCTCAGTAGGTATTTGGATCATTAGATTTATATAACATTTGAGGGTGTGCTACCACTGGACATCAAAAAGTTGCATGCATGGTTTGGGACAGAAAGAAATGTCACCGTGTGGTGCACCAAAAGTAAAGAGTCAATTAAAATGTAACTTTTAATGTTATAGATTTTTTAAAAGTATAGCGAAATATAAAAAGACACAAAACAGAGATGACATACAAATGAAACTTAAAAAAGGATATATATTATCCTTACAACGTGGGGTCCCACACTCCTAATATTCAATTCCCACTAGTGTTGGGGTACACGATCCGTCTATTAAATGTCTCGTATTTTTATATATACGCGGCGGGCATTAGATATGTATCGTAAATTATCCCTATAATAGGGGAGAGTTTGGTACAAGTTTAAGGTTGGCTGTTTCCCAGAAAAAGTTTGATGTTGTAGCACACTTTAATATTATGCCGAGAATAGATAATTAGGCAAAGTTATGCCAGAAATAGATAATCAGACAAAGTGTCTACATGAGCGTGTCGATTGAACCAATCTAGCATTAATAATATATGCACACACTGGAAACGTCTAGTGATAGGGTAGTCTTACCCACGAAAACTAATAATTCTAATACAGTCCCTGGAGTACAATGTATCTGATTATTAGACACTATGTCTCACTATGTATTGGGGCTGTATAGCAGAATGCATGTGTTTAATAAATCCCTGGAGTACAGCGTATCTATTTTGTGACACACTGACTCACGATGTATCAGGATTAGATACCATTAATTCCTCTGTGATTTATGTTCAGTATGGTCTGCAGTGTAATTTGCAGATAAACTGTCACAACAATTATGTCACTGGTTTTAATATAAGCAATACAAACAAGATGGTGTTTGGTGCGTTTTTATTTATTTATTGAGTATATTAACTTATTCGTTCTCATCCAAATAAGAAGTTTTCTGACAAAGTGTATAATAAATGTCAGTAATTGCTGGGTGTGTGGCGTTCACATATTGCTCCCAGGCGCTTCAAATGACAGTCAATATTACATTAATCAAAAATTATGCGGTACCAGTGGGGATCATCAAGTGACAGTTGTGGTATTTTAAACACAATGAATCTGGGTATTTAGTAATAGTATTTCAGAAAATAGTGGCAGGTTTTTAACTGGAATTAAATGATCACATCAAGTTGCCAGTGTATAATAAATGTCAGTAATTGCTGGGTGTGTGGCGCTCACGTGTTACTCCCAGGCGCTTCAAATGACAGTTAATATCACATTAATCAAATGTTATGCGGTAACAGTGGGGATCATCAAGTGACCGTTGTGGTATTTTAAACACAATGAATCTGGGTATTTAATAATCACACGCCCGTCGGCTACGTATACCGTGGCGTTGATCGTTACACATTAGTTAGATACAAGACACGCAATGTGGAATCCACAGTCCCTGGAGTACGGCGTGCTTGATAATTAGCACGCTGTCTCACAGTATGTAAGACTGGATTATTACTTGCAATAAACAATAGGCGCCCTTCAGCCAACGGGCTGCTAGTTAATGCGCCCGCTCGATAGCGTTTCTATTAAATTTATCTAAGCTAGACAGATCAAAATGTACATTTCAATTAGGGTGAGGGAGTGGGGATAGCCCACGAAGTGTACGGTCGGCGTACGCTTCGCTAATGAGCTTCGTCAGGACCAACCTGGGTGGTACCTGAGAGCTCCTTAAGTACCTGTGGGTTAATGTGTATGCTAATGTATTATGCATTGATTGGTCACTACGTTTGTCAATCAAGGGTTGTGTGTTGCACTGAGTGGTGAGTTCCGTCTACCACTACTGGATAGGATCTTATGTCAATCAAGGGTTGTATGTTGCGCTGAGTTCCGTCTATCACTACTGGATAGAGTTTTTATTCTTAAGTGATAGGACTGTTTGTCACTGATAGTGTGTTATGTGTTAGGTATAACAATAAGTGCAGCCTTGCGGTTATTGCATTCATCTAGAGGATATATCGGATTAAATCATAGATGTAGGTGTGATTGGACAGAGACCCCATCAATCATGTTGGGTGTAACACTCTGATAGGTGCCGGTCAAATTGTTTACGGTCACCATGGATACTGTGGTTCTAGTATAAACATAGTACTACGTGGATGAAGTGATCCCAAGACATTTCGGCTAGTTGGCACATTCGTAACGTCTTATGTTGGTATATGCCCACTGTATCGATTTCTCACAGTGTCATATAAAGATATTCATAATAAAAATGTTTATGTTGGTCAATATTAAAGCTGTGCGTGCGCATCTTTTATTTAGTTTTTCGGTAATCTTGCAGTTGTTTGATCGTTAGGTGGGTATGCCTGATGTGTTCTTTGATATAAGTCATGACTGAGCATAAGGATTATCAGTTAGACACAGGCGTAACACTTGAGTCATGTATATAAATATGATTGGATATGGACCCCATCAATCATAATAGTTGTAACATTCTGATAGGTACCAGTCAATTAGTTTACAGTCCCCATGGATATTGTGATTGTAGCACAGTGTTGCGTGAGTGGAGTGATTCCGAGGCAACAAAACTGTATGGAAAGGTAAAATCTCAGACAGTCGGCACATTCATAATCTCTTATGTTAGCGTAAATCCGCTATATAAGTTTATCGCAGTGTCATATGAAAATATTCATGATAAAAGTGTTGATGTTGGTAAACACTAGAGTAGTGCGTACGCATCCTTTAGTTCTTGGCAATCTTTACAGTTTGATCGTTTAAGTGTGTATGTCTAGTGTGTTCTTTAATATAAGTTATTAGTCAGACATAGACATAGACATAACACTTATTTAGATATTCTTGACTATATCCTGGTCACTCTGGATATCGTAGTTTAAGCGATGAAATGGTAGCAGTGATATTACAGCTTTGCAAGAAATACGTGTGTTATTGATATTATATTTTAATTTGTTTTTAATCTTTCAGAGACAATAGGTTGCTTCATAAGTCAAACATTTCATAACATGGTATGGCCGATATTAATTCAAGGCAAAGGCTGGGATGTCTTATATCCCGTGGTTGTGTTTTAATACAGTTTTAGTAATTAAATATAACTGATGGTAACATATTTAAGTAATATTTCATGACTGACAGATAATCGTGACAAGTGGTTAAGGGGGTTGAGTGAACCCGTGAGGTCAGAGTAGTGGTGTGTGTCTTAATCATGGGGAAGAGTGGTTCGTGTAATGAATTGGAAAGGGCTGGTTATTAATGGATATATTCATGGGGGATGTGAGTAAAAAAGAGAGGAGGGTGAGAAACGATAAATCGGAAATTCGGTGATGTGTGCAATCAAATACAGGAAATTTAAGTGAGTATGTTGGAGTATAGTTTTGTACAAAGAGGGTAAGACACATTTAAAGGGGCCCTACTGTCGTCATCACTCCTGCATGTGAAGGAGGTAACATGTGATATATTTAGACACATGTACCCCATATACGGGAGATGAGGACAACAGTGTTTTCCAATAAATGTGTTTATCCCAACATAGTGGTAAAGAGTATATGTAGACTGGCTGTCCATCGTGGGTGCACTGTTAGTGGAAAAGGGTGAAGAGGTATGAAGTAGTGATAAGTGATAATATACTAGTATACACCTTAAAGTAGTGAATTGTGATTTCACGTTGGGTACTGCAGATACCGGATTCTAGTGAAATAATGAAAAAATGAAAAAATTGAAAGAATAATGGTCTGTGTGTGAAAATCACACTGAGTAATGTAAATACCAGATTATGGTATATCGATTATGGTACAAAGAGTAATTAAAGAAAGACAGTGTAATTGTTCTCTTCGTTAAGTCCTGCTGGGTGCATTGACCCCATCAGGAAAATCAGGCGTGTTTCTTGTTTAAGAAGTTCCTTATCCCAGTCACCCCTTCTTATGTTCATGGTGACTTTAGTCATTCCATACGCTTTTAAGTTATTGGGGACACCATGATGGTGTTGGAGAAAATGTCTCGCCACTGGGGTCAAGGGTTTGAGGTTAGCTTTGTCTCTGGAAGCATTTTTAATATTCAGAAGATGTTCAGAAAGTCTTTTCTTGAAAGGTCTGCGGGTTTTGCCGACATATTGTTTGCCGCAGGGACACTCCAGGTTGTATATGACTCCTGCAGTGTCACAGGTGATATAGTCTTTGATCTGCCAGGTCTTGCCAAATTTGTCGGTGTATGTATTGCGTGGTGCAATATACATGCAAACTTTGCAGGTGCCGCATTTAAAAGTACCCTTCTTTTTGATTTTTGTCATGGTCCCTTTTTCCAGGTGACTGTGTACCAGAATGTCCCTTAAATTTTTGCTCCGCCTCCAACTGATGTCCACTTTGTTGGTAATGATCTCATTTAAATCCTCATCAGTTTTCAAAATACTGATGTGTTTGTTCAGGATTTGTTGAACCTTTTCCCACTCTTTACAGAACGTGCCTATGAAGCGTACCTTTTCTTTTTTGTCAGGTGTTTTTACCCTAGGGACCAGAAGATCTTCTCTTTTGACTTTCTGCACATCTTTTCTGGCTTTCTGGGTGGATTTTTTGCTATATCCTCTGTCATGCAGCCTGACATCCAGTTCGTCTGCTCTTTTATTATATGTTTCGTCCTCTGAGCAGTTTCGTCTGGTTCTGAGGTATTCCCCTTTGGGTAGGCCCTTGATCACAGGTGGAAAATGTGCACTCTGTTTATGTAGTAGGGAATTTGTGGAGGTTTTCTTACGGAATAAGTCTGTGCTGATGGTACCATTAGTCTCTACAAGGATTCGGAGATCCAAGTATTCCACTTCTTTTTGGCTGGCATGGTGAGTAAGTCTGAGATTCAAATGGTTGCTGTTCAATAGTGTTAGAAATTCTTCAAATAGACTCAGATCCCCCTCCCATACGAGGAGGAGATCGTCTATATATCTCAACCATATGAGCACATGTTGAGTATAGACTTCATTGGGTTCTGTAAACACTATTTCTCGTTCCCACCACCCCAGGTACAGGTTGGCATACGTGGGGGCACAAGTACTCCCCATCGCAGTCCCCTGTACCTGGAGGTAGAACTGTTCGTTGCACACGAAATAGTTTTTAGTCAAAACGAACTGTAGCAATCTTATAATGAAATCGTGAAGTGGTGTTTCTCTTTCCATGCTCAGGAAGTATTTGGAGGCCTGTATACCGTACTGATGGATTATACTGGTATACAGGCTCTCCACGTCACAAGTGACAAGCCATGCATGGGGACTCAAGGTGATGCCCTGTAGTTTGTTCAGGACATCCATTGTGTCCCGAACATATGAGGGTAGTGTGTTCACAAATCTCCTCAAATGGTGATCTACGAACTGACTAGCCTTTTCAGTCAGTCCGCCCATACCAGATACGATGGGTCTCCCCGGTGGGTTGACCTCATCCTTATGTACTTTAGGAAGTAGATACAGTGTAGGTATTTTTACACATTTGATGGACAAAAAATCATATTGTGTTTTCGAGATGACCCCATTGTTTTTAGCTCCTTCCAACATCCGTTGATATGTGTTCAGGAAGTCGTCAGTGGGGTTGAATGTTAGTTTTCTGTAACATGTTTTGTCTTTCAGTTGTCGATCTAATTCCTTCTGGTATTTGTCTAGGGACCACAGCACCACATTACCTCCCTTATCAGAGGGTTTTACTATGGTGTCACTCCATTCACTGATCACCTTTAGGGCTTCCCTTTCTAGTGTACTCATATTATCCTCAAATTTGTAAAGATGTTTCTTACGTTCTAGATCGTCTAGATCCCTAGAGACCATTTCGAGGAACACCTTTGCTTGGGGGCAGATGGAATAGTCAGGCAGAAAAGTAGATTTTCTTTTTAATGTAGATATGTTGGGGTTCATATCAGATTGTGGATCACCTTCAATAATGTTAAGGTCATTCTCATCTGTCAAATCTTCCAGAATTTCAAGGATCCCAATATCCTGATTGTCGAAGAATTCGTTTATAAGTGGTTGGTGTGGGTCAAAATCAATGGGAGGTGACAGTTGGGAGGTGTTATATGGTTGAGATATATAGAGATATATAGACGATCTCCTCCTCGTATGGGAGGGGGATCTGAGTCTATTTGAAGAATTTCTAACACTATTGAACAGCAACCATTTGAATCTCAGACTTACTCACCATGCCAGCCAAAAAGAAGTGGAATACTTGGATCTCCGAATCCTTGTAGAGACTAATGGTACCATCAGCACAGACTTATTCCGTAAGAAAACCTCCACAAATTCCCTACTACATAAACAGAGTGCACATTTTCCACCTGTGATCAAGGGCCTACCCAAAGGGGAATACCTCAGAACCAGACGAAACTGCTCAGAGGACGAAACATATAATAAAAGAGCAGACGAACTGGATGTCAGGCTGCATGACAGAGGATATAGCAAAAAATCCACCCAGAAAGCCAGAAAAGATGTGCAGAAAGTCAAAAGAGAAGATCTTCTGGTCCCTAGGGTAAAAACACCTGACAAAAAAGAAAAGGTACGCTTCATAGGCACGTTCTGTAAAGAGTGGGAAAAGGTTCAACAAATCCTGAACAAACACATCAGTATTTTGAAAACTGATGAGGATTTAAATGAGATCATTACCAACAAAGTGGACATCAGTTGGAGGCGGAGCAAAAATTTAAGGGACATTCTGGTACACAGTCACCTGGAAAAAGGGACCATGACAAAAATCAAAAAGAAGGGTACTTTTAAATGCGGCACCTGCAAAGTTTGCATGTATATTGCACCACGCAATACATACACCGACAAATTTGGCAAGACCTGGCAGATCAAAGACTATATCACCTGTGACACTGCAGGAGTCATATACAACCTGGAGTGTCCCTGCGGCAAACAATATGTCGGCAAAACCCGCAGACCTTTCAAGAAAAGACTTTCTGAACATCTTCTGAATATTAAAAATGCTTCCAGAGACAAAGCTAACCTCAAACCCTTGACCCCAGTGGCGAGACATTTTCTCCAACACCATCATGGTGTCCCCAATAACTTAAAAGCGTATGGAATGACTAAAGTCACCATGAACATAAGAAGGGGTGACTGGGATAAGGAACTTCTTAAACAAGAAACACGCCTGATTTTCCTGATGGGGTCAATGCACCCAGCAGGACTTAACGAAGAGAACAATTACACTGTCTTTCTTTAATTACTCTTTGTACCATAATCGATATACCATAATCTGGTATTTACATTACTCAGTGTGATTTTCACACACAGACCATTATTCTTTCAATTTTTTCATTTTTTCATTATTTCACTAGAATCCGGTATCTGCAGTACCCAACGTGAAATCACAATTCACTACTTTAAGGTGTATACTAGTATATTATCACTTATCACTACTTCATACCTCTTCACCCTTTTCCACTAACAGTGCACCCACGATGGACAGCCAGTCTACATATACTCTTTACCACTATGTTGGGATAAACACATTTATTGGAAAACACTGTTGTCCTCATCTCCCGTATATGGGGTACATGTGTCTAAATATATCACATGTTACCTCCTTCACATGCAGGAGTGATGACGACAGTAGGGCCCCTTTAAATGTGTCTTACCCTCTTTGTACAAAACTATACTCCAACATACTCACTTAAATTTCCTGTATTTGATTGCACACATCACCGAATTTCCGATTTATCGTTTCTCACCCTCCTCTCTTTTTTACTCACATCCCCCATGAATATATCCATTAATAACCAGCCCTTTCCAATTCATTACACGAACCACTCTTCCCCATGATTAAGACACACACCACTACTCTGACCTCACGGGTTCACTCAACCCCCTTAACCACTTGTCACGATTATCTGTCAGTCATGAAATATTACTTAAATATGTTACCATCAGTTATATTTAATTACTAAAACTGTATTAAAACACAACCACGGGATATAAGACATCCCAGCCTTTGCCTTGAATTAATATCGGCCATACCATGTTATGAAATGTTTGACTTATGAAGCAACCTATTGTCTCTGAAAGATTAAAAACAAATTAAAATATAATATCAATAACACACGTATTTCTTGCAAAGCTGTAATATCACTGCTACCATTTCATCGCTGAAACTACGATATCCAGAGTGACCAGGATATAGTCAAGAATATCTAAATAAGTGTTATGTCTATGTCTATGTCTGACTAATAACTTATATTAAAGAACACACTAGACATACACACTTAAACGATCAAACTGTAAAGATTGCCAAGAACTAAAGGATGCGTACGCACTACTCTAGTGTTTACCAACATCAACACTTTTATCATGAATATTTTCATATGACACTGCGATAAACTTATATAGCGGATTTACGCTAACATAAGAGATTATGAATGTGCCGACTGTCTGAGATTTTACCTTTCCATACAGTTTTGTTGCCTCGGAATCACTCCACTCACGCAACACTGTGCTACAATCACAATATCCATGGGGACTGTAAACTAATTGACTGGTACCTATCAGAATGTTACAACTATTATGATTGATGGGGTCCATATCCAATCATATTTATATACATGACTCAAGTGTTACGCCTGTGTCTAACTGATAATCCTTATGCTCAGTCATGACTTATATCAAAGAACACATCAGGCATACCCACCTAACGATCAAACAACTGCAAGATTACCGAAAAACTAAATAAAAGATGCGCACGCACAGCTTTAATATTGACCAACATAAACATTTTTATTATGAATATCTTTATATGACACTGTGAGAAATCGATACAGTGGGCATATACCAACATAAGACGTTACGAATGTGCCAACTAGCCGAAATGTCTTGGGATCACTTCATCCACGTAGTACTATGTTTATACTAGAACCACAGTATCCATGGTGACCGTAAACAATTTGACCGGCACCTATCAGAGTGTTACACCCAACATGATTGATGGGGTCTCTGTCCAATCACACCTACATCTATGATTTAATCCGATATATCCTCTAGATGAATGCAATAACCGCAAGGCTGCACTTATTGTTATACCTAACACATAACACACTATCAGTGACAAACAGTCCTATCACTTAAGAATAAAAACTCTATCCAGTAGTGATAGACGGAACTCAGCGCAACATACAACCCTTGATTGACATAAGATCCTATCCAGTAGTGGTAGACGGAACTCACCACTCAGTGCAACACACAACCCTTGATTGACAAACGTAGTGACCAATCAATGCATAATACATTAGCATACACATTAACCCACAGGTACTTAAGGAGCTCTCAGGTACCACCCAGGTTGGTCCTGACGAAGCTCATTAGCGAAGCGTACGCCGACCGTACACTTCGTGGGCTATCCCCACTCCCTCACCCTAATTGAAATGTACATTTTGATCTGTCTAGCTTAGATAAATTTAATAGAAACGCTATCGAGCGGGCGCATTAACTAGCAGCCCGTTGGCTGAAGGGCGCCTATTGTTTATTGCAAGTAATAATCCAGTCTTACATACTGTGAGACAGCGTGCTAATTATCAAGCACGCCGTACTCCAGGGACTGTGGATTCCACATTGCGTGTCTTGTATCTAACTAATGTGTAACGATCAACGCCACGGTATACGTAGCCGACGGGCGTGTGATTATTAAATACCCAGATTCATTGTGTTTAAAATACCACAACGGTCACTTGATGATCCCCACTGTTACCGCATAACATTTGATTAATGTGATATTAACTGTCATTTGAAGCGCCTGGGAGTAATACGTGAGCGCCACACACCCAGCAATTACTGACATTTATTATACACTGGCAACTTGATGTGATCATTTAATTCCAGTTAAAAACCTGCCACTATTTTCTGAAATACTATTACTAAATACCCAGATTCATTGTGTTTAAAATACCACAACTGTCACTTGATGATCCCCACTGGTACCGCATAATTTTTGATTAATGTAATATTGACTGTCATTTGAAGCGCCTGGGAGCAATATGTGAACGCCACACACCCAGCAATTACTGACATTTATTATACACTTTGTCAGAAAACTTCTTATTTGGATGAGAACGAATAAGTTAATATACTCAATAAATAAATAAAAACGCACCAAACACCATCTTGTTTGTATTGCTTATATTAAAACCAGTGACATAATTGTTGTGACAGTTTATCTGCAAATTACACTGCAGACCATACTGAACATAAATCACAGAGGAATTAATGGTATCTAATCCTGATACATCGTGAGTCAGTGTGTCACAAAATAGATACGCTGTACTCCAGGGATTTATTAAACACATGCATTCTGCTATACAGCCCCAATACATAGTGAGACATAGTGTCTAATAATCAGATACATTGTACTCCAGGGACTGTATTAGAATTATTAGTTTTCGTGGGTAAGACTACCCTATCACTAGACGTTTCCAGTGTGTGCATATATTATTAATGCTAGATTGGTTCAATCGACACGCTCATGTAGACACTTTGTCTGATTATCTATTTCTGGCATAACTTTGCCTAATTATCTATTCTCGGCATAATATTAAAGTGTGCTACAACATCAAACTTTTTCTGGGAAACAGCCAACCTTAAACTTGTACCAAACTCTCCCCTATTATAGGGATAATTTACGATACATATCTAATGCCCGCCGCGTATATATAAAAATACGAGACATTTAATAGACGGATCGTGTACCCCAACACTAGTGGGAATTGAATATTAGGAGTGTGGGACCCCACGTTGTAAGGATAATATATATCCTTTTTTAAGTTTCATTTGTATGTCATCTCTGTTTTGTGTCTTTTTATATTTCGCTATACTTTTAAAAAATCTATAACATTAAAAGTTACATTTTAATTGACTCTTTACTTTTGGTGCACCACACGGTGACATTTCTTTCTGTCCCAAACCAAGCATTGAATACCCCCCTATGTATGTACATATTAATGTACATACAGTATACAATACATGTTATGAAGTGAACCTAATGAAAAAATACGAAATAAAACACCACAGAATACAAGAACACAGTACTGGACTCCCTTAACCCTGCAGCTCAGGTAAGCCATCCTGGCTGCAGGGCTCATTTCTGTGCGGGGAGTGTGCACAGTCTTTCCCCCCAGCGCCTGGGGCTTCAGCTGGACAGCCGCTTCTCCCTTGCCCCAGCGCGCTGGGGGTTACACTTTAATGGTTTCCGCCGCAGCCTCTGAACTTGGCTGCGGCGCACACACACCCTGCTGGTGACCCCCTCTCCATCCCCCCAGCGCCCGGGGCAGCGTGGCGCAGTCACCGCGTTCTGCCTCCGGCACGACAGGGGTTAACTTCAGCACTTCGCTGTAACCGCCGGAGCTGACCGGGGCTGCAGCGCATCCATGCCCCTGCTGGTGGCCGCTCCCCCTTCTTCCCCCGGCACCCCGGCAGCGCAGTGCAGTCACCGCTGCCCACTTCCTCCATGCCAGGGGTTAACAGCGGCGCATCGCCGCAACCGCCGGAGCTGACCGCGCGGCTGCAGCATGGGTAAGTCCCGGCTCCCCCTTTCGAGCGCAGGGGAAACCAGACTCCCAGCGCAGGCCAACTTGCAGAGAGGATGTCAGCGGCCGTCGGTGGGCGAACCGGGGCCGCGGCGCCCAACTCAAATAAAGAAACAGTATGTTTTTGAATTTGGCGCCAGGCGCCCTTTGTCTACCTTCGTGGCTGGGGCTTAAGGGGTTAACCCGCTCAGTCCCACGGCCGCCATTGTCCTTTGTTCCCCCATGTGCCGGGGCCTCCGGCCGCAAGCACTAACTAGGAATGGCCATCGTTGCCTTTGCCATCGATGGCAAAAGTGCAACTGGCCATCGATAGTGTAGAAATATTCAATGGATGACATCTATGTTTTTACATATCGATGGTCATCCATTTTCTTTGATTGATTGGTCTGTGGGCCAATCAAAATGCGGCGGTGTGGCTTTACGGGTGGCGAGGCGGAGCTTTGCTCCGTGTCCCGGCACCTTGGGGAAAAAGCAAAAACGAAACTATCCGTTTAAGCTTGACATCGATGGTGGGAAACCATATGGTTCTCCCCATAGATGGTAAAACTATTCAACATCGGCCATAAACTATCGATGATTTCTAATCATCGATTGTCGATGGACATCCCTAGCACACTAACCTGTCCCTGCGTGAGGGGGACAATACATTCTGGCAATAGTATCACATATTACAATACGATCGTGGGTGGTAATATTCCTCCCAGTCCTCCATAAATAGGCCCCTAAAATACATATACATATTATGTACATACAGTATACAATACATGTTATGAAGTGAACCTAATGAAAAAATAGGAAAGAAAACACCACAGAATATAAGAAGAAAAAAGGAAAGTTAAATTAAGGCTATTTTTTTCAAAACAATATTCGGTACTTGTTTCCTAGCACGGCACCCAACATTTCCATCTTATGGCATCTTATGCCATCGCATGCCATATAGCCGCATACGATGCATGTGATGCGAAACCATTTTTAATTGTATAAGCACCCTAATGGGTGCTTACAATGTTAAATTCACCCCCAATACGATTTTTAATTGTATAAGCACCCTAATGGGTGCTTACAATGTTAAATGCACCCCCACTATCCACGTGAACCCGAAGCGTGGTGAGGGCAGCGAGCCCGCGAGGGGCGGCGGTACGCGTCCTCCGACCTTTTCATACCCCCACTATCCAGGTTGGTGTGGAGTTAATTTTAGATAGTGTGGCGAGCGCAGCGAACCCCGCGAGGGGACGCGTATAACTTTACATGTATTCTGTGTCTCCTTGCTATGCTTCAGGCTCGGTGGCTCGCCACACTATCTAAAAACAACTCCACGCTGACGTGGATAGTGGGGGTATGAAAAGGTGGGAGGACGCGTACCGCTGCGCTCGCCATGCTTCGGGTTCGCGTTGATAGTGGGGGGGCATTTAACATTGTAAGGACCCATCAGGGTGCTTGTACAATAAAAAAATCGTATACCATCGCATTGTATGCCATTGTATGGCATACAATGCCATACAATTTTACAACATCGCGTCACATCGCATCGCATACCATCGTATACCTTATTTAGTCTTATGGTATATGATGCGATGGGCGCCGTGCTAGGAAACAAGTACCCAATATTCACTGCATTTTACTCATTAAGGTCCCTCGGGATGAGGGTGTCCAGAGTTAAAAACAATTCAGCCATACACTTGATTTCGTGGATCGGCATGAGAAATCGGAGACTGAACCTGCTGAACAAAATATAAATTGAATTTGCTGCCATCAGTGTACATTGTGGCTGCTTTTTGGCAGTTGCGATATATCGGAACTGATTTCCTGTGATCTCCCCCCAGCAGCCCTTCCGTACTATTTTCACAAATGGACATATACAGACATATTATGTAACAGAATATATATATATATAGAAATCCAACTCTGCAGGAACTCTTTATCAGAAACAAAAACTTGCCCACAGTGCCAAATACCAATCATGTATCAGTCCAAATTCCCATCGGGAACAAACAGGCACTCAGAAGACGTTTTTAGCATGCAAAAAAGAAATTGTATTAGGGCCCTAATACAATTTCTTTTTTGCATGCTAAAAACGTCTCCTGAGTGGCTGTTTGTTCCTGAAGGGAATTTGGAAAAATATAAGTACACACATAAGTAAAGACTTACTCATTTGAATAAGTAATTCATTTACCTGGATTCTGGAGAATACTATAGGTCAGAAAGCTGGACATGGTTGAGAGGAGGGACCAGCCTGGAAAAAATCTCCTCCCATTGATGGCTGGTCCAAGCAAAGGTTCCAGACAAATTTTGGCTAAAATGGGCTATCAATTATCCTCAGGGACTACACTTTCACTATATTTAAGGGAGGGTATTTGATGAGTGTCCCGGATACTCAGATAGAACCGCCCCCATACTCAGCCACCTGACACCGAACTCAGCCCTGTTGCAGATCTCACTCTGCATGTGTCCCGGCCTGATCGCAATCCTGCACATCGATCGCACACAGTGCATACCTCCAGACCCGATTACATTGGTACTGTCCCCTATTTGGAGACTGAACCGCAGTTGGGGTGGAGCAAGAAATCACATTGGTGATTGCTGAAAAGATGCCTGTGCTCTGCATCTCTTCACTACAGGCAGAAAAACAGGGAGCAGGGACGGCCATCGACCATCGATGATTCAAAATCATCAATGGTTTATGGTTGATGGCAAATACTTTTGCCATCGGAGAACCAGATGGTTTGCTTTTTTGTTTGTTTGTTTCAAAGTGCCGGGGAACAGATGAAAGCCCCGTCCTTGTGTTTTGATTGGCCCACAGGCCAATCAGTGAAACACAATGGATGACCATCGATAGTTAAAAATACTGATAGTCATTCATTGCATATTTTAACACTATCAATGACCAGTTGAACTATTGGCATCGATGGCCATCCCTTTCTCCAGGGAGAGAGCTCGGGGCTTGCCTAGCCCTGGTCTCTATTCTAAGAGAGTACTGGGAACACCCCCAGAAATTATAAAAACAGGCGGTCGTAGCAGTATGCCATGCCCCTTTACCCGATGCTCCCCCATTTAGCCCCGCCTCTCTCCACGTCCCGATTTTAACATTAGCAATGTTGGGAGCTATGCACTGTGTGTGTGATCACCTGGGGGGCACAATCTAACATACCACGGGGCCAGCCCTCAACCAACAGCCGCGACACTGGGGACAGCTCTGCCTCTCTCTCCTATTTGGCAGCGGCCGCCCACAACCCCGCGGAGGCAGTATCAGTGGGGGGTAGTTGCTACCTCTGCTTCCACTCCCTCACCGTGCTGGGCCATATGCTGGAGGGCAATGGCTGTATAATCCTCCTGAAGTTTGAAAGTTGGGACAACCTCACACAACCGCCTCCAGCGCATCGATCTCTCATCCCAACCGTCGTCCGCGCGCTGTCACGTGACAAAAACACATGATTGATGACGTCAAGCAACTGCCGCGAGGGACCCGCCTCCCCAGCACTTAGGGGCGGGGCTTACTGACGTAAGTGTGGTGCGCGGGGCGAGCGAGCATAGGCCCGTGTGAGTGTACTCGTCTTGAACAAGTGATGAGTAGCTCCCTCCCCCCTGCCATTTACTAAATATATTTATTATTATGATTATTGTATCCCGCACTGCCGCCGGGTGCCGACTGTAGGGACAGGGGAAAAGAGTGGGGTTGGGACTGAAAGGGAGCTGCCTCCGCTGACAGGTACAGTAGCTGCTGGCAGCGTAGTGCTAGAGCTAGAGAGAGCTGCCACGACAGAGGAGTAGGGATGGCCATCGACCATCGATGATTCGAAATCATCGATGGTTCATGGCCGATGTCGAATACTTTTGCCATCGATGGGGGAGAACCAGATGGTTTCCCTCCACCGATGGAACAGCAAAACGATGTTTTGCTTTTTTTTTTTTTCAAAGTGCCAGGACACGGAGCATAGCTCCGCCCCCGACAGCCGCGAAGGCCCCCCCGTGTTTTGATTGACCCGAAGGCCAATCAAACACAATGAATGACCATCGATATGTAAAAATGGTCATCCATTGCATAGTTTAGCACTATCGATGGCCAGTTGCAGAATTGCCACCGATGGCAATGGCAACGATGGCCATCCCTACAGAGGAGTGCGGGTACACCCAGGGCATGATGGGAAAATTGGCAAAACCTGAAGGGGATCTAGACACTACCCTTTCCCATCAATCCTAGTGCCCCCCTATATATCCACCCAGGGCTGGCCCTACCTTTACACAGAGTACACAGTTTACAAAAGTAATCAAGGGGGCCTTACTCGGCTGATGCTCTCGGTAACAGGGACAGCCGCCGCCAGCTGGGCTGGACAGAGACCAGTGTGAACTGTCCTCAGAGCAGGTCAATCGGAGCTCCCAGTCCGGCAGCCAATCAGGAGCGACCAATTGGCTCGCAAGTTGGTTGGAGATTTCAAATGGCCGCATCCTACCACTCTCTGCCCGGCTATCAATCCTGCCTGGCTGGCGGCAGCATTTTACATCTCCTTGACAACGAGCATTTAACTACCCTGTGGCAATGAGCATGTAATCCCCCTTGGCAAAGAGCCTGAAACCCACTTGACTTAGATATTCACATTACCAGTTACTGTATGTAGGTTGTCGATACTGTGGGACACCTTTACTGTCTCAGTATTACGACATATTCATCACCTTTAATATGATAGGGATGGGACATTGAAAGAAAACATCAGTTAAATTATGTTTTTCAACATTGGTTAGAAAACATCATTTAGACCTAAACATTGGTACTTTATTGCAGCAAATCACAGCAGCTCGCAATCTGCTGTTTTTAAATATTTTTAAGGTACTTCCTCATCTCTGCGGCCACCGCTTACACCAGTTACCATACCTCCCAACTGTTACGATTACAGCGGGACAGTCCTGATTTTCGGGTCCTGTCCCGCTGTCTCACCCGCGGCAGGCATTGTCCCGCTGCAGGGGGTGGCAGTTGGGAGACCCCCAAATCTAATAGAATAGACGCTGTGTGCATGCGCACAGCGTCTATTCTCGTATGAAAATGAGGTAGCGGCTAATTAGCATAAGCCGCACCTTCATTTGCATACGCCCCGCCCCCTTTTCGGGCGCTTGTCCTTATTTCATCAGCACAGAAGTTGGGAGGTATGAGTTACGTTAGCCGCTACGTGAATCGCGATTGTCCCCTCACGATTGCTCACCACGCTTCAGGCTCGGTGGCTCGCTCTGCTTCGCTCGCCACAACATTACTAAAGGTAATAGATGGTGGCGTGGACTCCGAAAATTACCCTCGCGGCTCGCCGTATGCTACATAAGTTCCATAGCGTAAGCGGTGGCCGCAAAGATGAGGAAGTAGCATTTTTAACTTGATTTAGAACAGTAAGAACAGGCTAATAACTTAAGTTGAACATAGAAAATAACAAAATAAACTGTACATACAATGCAACATAGAACATACTGTATGTTGAAAAACTGGCCTTATTGTGTTGCAATTTAGGGGTATACTATACAGTACGTTTAATGTTATCACTTCCTCTTTAGTTAATCTTTTTTTTTCTCTTCTCTCCTTAAACTGAAGTCTGTATCATCACCATGCACAGGGCCATATGCACTAAGCTTCAAAAGTGAAAAAATGGAGAGTGATAAACCACCAACCAATCCGCTCCTGCCTGACATTTTTTAAACACAGCCTGTGACATGTCAGGTAGGAGCTGATTGGCTGGTGGTTTACCACTCTCCATTTTATCACTTTTGAAGCTTAGTGCATCTGGCCTGGTGTGTTACTGTTTTGTATCTGTTTTTAAGTTGTTAATGGATATAAAACAAGGAGTGAGCTGGCTGCCGAAAGCAGTGACAGCACCACACAGTGACACACAAAAGAAAAAAAACATTGGAAAATTGAGAGAAACATCGGGGGAGAAATGTAGCGATGTTGAGAAAACATTGGATCCTCAACATTGCAGGGTTAAACATCGAACATTGGAACCAAAAATCTGATGTTACCGATGAAACTTTATATGATTACCCATCCCTCTAAAAAATGACACAAATAATCCTGGTGCGGTAGCCCCTGTCTACATTTCTTGACAGACTCTAGAAGTGTAAGAGGACCTCTAGTGTCTGTCTCCCCAATGGTGGTGGCCATTTTTAGAGGGGAGTAGGGTGGACAGAAACTCTGAGCCCCTGACGTGCCACCCCACCTCTGCCTTATCCCAGCCCACTGCCAAGATGAGATGACAGCGGGAAATAGCCGGCGGAGGGGAGCAAATTCTGCCAGCTCTGATTCAAATTTGTAACCCTACTCCTTTTTAAGAAAGAGTGTTACATATCAAATGAATCAGCACAATCTTGTTCACTGCAATGCAGTAGCTGACGCTGGGAGATGCTATCACCCACCCAGCATTATGCGTATTAATACCTCTTTTCCACTACACCAGCCGGGTTGCAACCAGGATTTTGTACACTTCTCCAACCTGGGCGTGACCCAGCTTGTAGACCTTTTTTCCACTAGTGTCCCCACCCGTCATAATTTCTATGGCCGAATACTACTAGGGGCACTTCACTTGTCCAAAGCTAAACCTCGTAGCAAAAGAAGTTTAACTAACTTTGACTAAATTTGCTTTAAGCAAGATGAATTTAAAAAAACATGTCATGTCTTTTCTTCACAGGTGGAATGGTTTAGCCACAGGATTATACAAGTTACACTATGTACCATGGCACCACATTGGCAGAATCTATACAGATTATTCAAAGCGGTTTAAAAAAATCAAAATGCTATGACATCATGTTAGGACCAGGCATCTATGTCTTCAGAAATATAACAAAGGCCGAATCATATCCTGGAAATAATAGAGACCACTACGTATAAATGTAGGCAAAGTGATAAAAATAGATCGCAACGGCCATAGTTTGCAGAAAACATGACAGTATTGTGGCTATGACACTACCTGGGTGCCTGCAAACTGCGGTATGGTTCCATGTGGCTTAGAAGAGTTTTGTGTATGGGATCCAAACAGAATCAGGGTGGTTGGAATTGAAAAAGCCCCATTGAGGCAAATGGCTTCTCTGATTAACTAACTGTAATTAAAAAGTATAAGTAGAAAGGACTATTACACATTAGAAAAATGTAAAAAAAAAAAAAAAAAATGAAATCTAAATTGCAGTGTAAAATTAAAGCAGCCAGTATTTACCCTGCACAGAAACAAAATAACTTGCCCGAAATCTAACTCTCTCTGCACATGTACGGCCGCTGTCTTCTCTACTCCCACTGCCTGATCTCTGCCCTTCCATCAGACCTGGGCCCTGGTAAAAAGTACCCCCTCTCGACAGCACGGTGTACATGTTCCATCTGCCCTGCCAGAATCAGTCCCTATGTTGCAATGCAATAGAATTTTTGGTACTTGTGTATTATCACGGCGCCCACGATGTGCGTCGTAGGGCATCTGATCACATTGCATGCCATATAGAGGCATACGATGCATGCGATGCGATGGTGATGGTATACGATTTTTTAATTGTACAAGCACCCTGATGGGTCCTTACAATGTGAAATGCCCCACCATTGTCAACGCCAAACCCACTATCAACGCCAACCCGAAGCGTGGCAAGCGCAGCGAGCTCGCGAGGGACGGCGGTACGCGTCCTCCTACCTTTTCATACCCCCACTATCCACGTCGGCGTGGAGTTGATTTTATATAGTGTGGCGAGCGCACCAAGCCCGAAGCATGGCGATCCCTGCGAGTGGACGCAGATTACTTTACATGTCTTCCGCGTCCCCTCACCACGCTTCAGGCTCCATGGCTCGCTGCGCTCGCCACACTATCTGATATCAACTCCACGCCGACGTGGATAGTGGGGGTATACAAAAGGTCAGAGGACGCATTCCGCCGCCCCTCACGGGCTTGCTGCGCTCGCCACGCTTCGGGTTGGCGTTGATAGTGGGGGTCGTGTTGACAATGGGGGGCCATTTCACATTCTGGGGGCATTTAACACTGTATGCACCCATCAGGGTGCTTGTACAATTAAAAATCGCATGCCATCGCATTGCATGCCATTTGCTGGCATGCAATATTTAATTGTACATTTGGGCATTTTCACGCAAAAATCACATCACATCGCATACCATGCCTATTTAGTGGTATGCGATGCGATGGGCTCCGTGATAATACACAAGTACCAAATTTTTTTATGATCTTTTGGTGAACTGATTTTGGTGAATCAGTTTGCATGCATTGTTCCAAATTTTATGTCCACAAATTCGTATTAGATTTGTGTTACATGCATATAAAAAACATATCCAAAATACAACCCTATCTCACACAAGACACTACTAAATCTCTTATCCATGCACTCATTATACCCCACATTGACTTTTATAATAGTCTTCTAACTGGTCTTCCCAAGAACAGACTCTCGCCACTGCAATCCATTTTAAATGCTGCTGCTAGGCTGATCTTCCTAGCAAGACGCTCATCGTCTGCCGATCCGCTCTGTCAGTCCCTCCATTGGTTGCCTGTATTTTACCGTATTCAATATAATATACTTCTACTCACATATAAAGCTATTAACCATACAGCACCAGCATATATCTCTTTACTTATCACAAAATATCAGGATGCGGTCATTTGGTCTACAGCATGATGGTAGACAATCATTAGGTCGACACCATTAGGTCGACATGGGAAAAGGTCAAAAGGTCGTTAGTTCAACAGTTCGTTAGTTCGAAAATGTCTAGGTCGACAGTCAAAAGGTCGACATGGAGTTTTTCACTGTTTTTTACATGGATGTCGACATGGACACAGTTTAAAGTGCACCGCAGTCGCTCGCTGCTCTCGTAATGCGTCGGGCACAGTGCCTCGCTACGCTCGGCACACAATTTTTTTTCTCCCGCCACGTCTAGTGGATGGTAGGGCATGATATACCGCCTGTCGGCACATGTCAGCTCAAAAAGAACAGTGAAAAACCCCACATCGACCTAGACACTGTCAAACTAATAACAACCTGTTGAACTAACGACCTGTTGAACTGATGACCTTTTGACCTAGAACCATGTCGACCTTTTCCTATGTCGACCTAGACCCATGTCGACCCTTTCCCATGTTGACCTAATGGTATTGACCTAATGACTGTCGACCATCATGCTGTAGATCAAATGATCGCATCCTATCTAATCGATGGCTTCAGGAGTCAGGTCAATACTAGAGATTCAGTGTACTTGCGAAAGACCATCTTTATTGCCCCCTCACAAAAAATACATTATTATATGATTATTCTTAGATTTATTACACACTACCAGTCAAGCACACTCATGAAATATTGTTAATAAGAAGAAGAAGCATGAGCTGGCAGAATATTGTCAAGAATGATCCCAGAAAATGCAGCCTAAATTGAAAAAAACGAAAGTAGTGTCCTTGGGCCCTTCCACCTACCTTTATGCTTTATATTAAAAAGAACATACACAGTTTAACAAACCAAGCCCTTCAGAAACAGGAAATAAACTTTTTTGGCTGAAGTGATTGTTTTGTATTGGCTCCCATAAAAGACAGCGGGTGACATTCTATGGGATGAGATAAATGCGCGTTTTTTTTATCGCACCACTTCGCCCTTTTTTCAAATTGCAAGATTGGGCCGTTTTTTGCATATTTAATGAGATGCGAAAAACGGGCCAAATAGTGCGAATAGGTGCGAGGTGGTGCAATGTCTTTAGTCCTGAAAATGTGCGATTTTCATGTCTGAAAATCGCACGTTTGCAGGAAAACGCAAATTAAAAAAAAAAAACGAGCGCGGGGTTCCCCGCCAGAGCATAACCAGCCCCGGGCTCATTGAGCCGGTGCTGGTGACATAAAATCAGGGTCCCCGACAAATAGGGGTCCCCTTGATTTAATGAAACCAGCACCAGGCTCAAGGTCCGGCGCTGGTTCCCAAAATACGGGGGACAAAATGACTAGGGGTCCCCCGTATTTTAAGAACCAGCACCGGACCCAACCAGCCAGCAGGGTAATGCCACAGCCGGGGGACACTTATTATATAAGGTCCCGCGGCCAAAGCATTATCCCCGTGGCTGGTCAGCATGGGCAGGGGTCCTGGGGAAGTGGGGACCCCCCCAATGAAGGGGTCCCCCCCCTCCAGGACTTACCAGCCCATGCTGAAAGTCCGGGGCTGTCCCCGATGCCCCTGGGCGGTGGGCATCGGGCTGATGTAAAGTGTAAAAAAAAGAAGAAAAACTATTGTCTTATGCTGAAGAACTATGAGTCCCAGCAAGCCTACCCCGCATGCTGGGACTTGGAGAACCACAAGTCCCAGCATGCGGGGCATTAAAGGGCCCGCTGGTACTTGTAGTTCCATAGTACAAGAAATAGTTAAATAAAACACACTGACACCCAGAAAAATAAAAGTTTAATACATACACAGCTCACACACACTGATACTTACCTACCTTGAGCCCGTAGGTCGGTCCCTGGGTCCGGGCTCCGGGGCTCCAGGGCAGAAGAGTCAGGTTCCGGGGCCTTGGTCCTGGTTCCGGGGCTGGTCCTGGGGTTCCGGGGCTCCAGGGCTGAAGAGTCCGGTTCCGGGGCCTTGGTCCTGGTACCGGGGCTGGTCCTGGGGTTCCAGGGCTGGTCCGTGGTCCAGGATCCGATGAAGTCCACAGGGGTACCTGAGGAAGGAAATCCTACTCACCTGGTCCCCGGCGACGACATCGGCATCCTCTCCGGCAGACGCGCTGCTCCCGGCTGCTGTGGTACCCGCTCACGGACTTGAGAGGCGCAGAGATTTTCATCTTCCGCGCCTTTCCTCCGGATGATTCTATTCTTGGCTCCTGATTGGCCGCTAGACGGCCAATGAAATCATTCTGAGGAGAGGCGCGGAAGATGAAACATCTCTGCGCCTCTCCAGTCCGTGAGCGGGTACCACAGCAGCCGGGAGCAGCGCGCCTGGAGCTGAAGATGCCGGGGTCGTCGCCGGGGACCAGGTGAGTAGGATTTCCTTCCTCAGGTACCCCTGTGGACTACTTCGGATCCTGGACCCCGGATTCTTCAGCCCAGGAGCCCCGGAACCAGGACCAAGGCCCCGGAACCGGACTCTTCTGCCCTGGAACCCCAGGACCAGCCTCGGAACCAGGACCAAGGCCCCGGAACCGGACTCTTCTGCCCTGGAGCCCCGGAACCCCAGGACCAGCCCCGGAACCAGGACCAAGGCCCCGGAACCGGACTCTTCTGCCCTGGAGCCCCGGAGCCCGGACCCAGGATCCAGGGACCGACCTACAGGCTCAAGGTAGGTAAGTATCAGTGTGTGTGGGCTGTGTATGTATTAAACTTTTATTTTTCAGGGTGTCAGTGTGTTTTATTTAACTATTTCTTGTACTATGGAACTACAGGTACCAGCGGGCCCTTTAATGCCCTGCATGCTGGGACTTGTGGTTCTCCAAGTCCCAGCATGCGGGGTAGGCTTGCTGGGACTCATAGTTCTTCAGCATAAGACAATAGTTTTTAATCTTTTTTTTACACTTTTACATCAGCCCAATGCCCACCGCCCAGGGGCATCGGGGACAGCCCCGGACTTTCAGCATGGGCTGGTAAGTCCTGGAGGGGGGGACCCCTTCTTTGGGGGGGGTCCCCACTTCCCCAGGACCCCTGCCCATGCTGACCAGCCAGGGGGTTAATGCTTTGGCCGCGGGACCTTATATAATAAGTGTCCCCCGGCTGTGGCATTACCCTGCTGGCTGGTTGGGTCTGGTGCTGGTTCTTAAAATACGGGGGACCCCTAGTCATTTTGTCCCCCGTATTTTGTGAACCAGCGCCGGACCTTGAGCCTGGTGCTGGTTTTATAAAATCCAGGGAACCCCAACTTGATTGTTCCTTTGATTTTATTATACCAGCACCGGCTTTTTGAGCCCGGGGCTGATTATGCTTAGGGGGGGGACCGCACGCCGTTTTTTTTTATTTTTATTTTTTTACCAAAATCGCATATATGAAAATGCGCACATTTTCAGGACTTTAAATCGCCCGAAATCGTGGCAAATCGCATTTTTTGCCGCTAATTCGCATCTCATTACATATGCGATTTAGCGTAAAAAAACGCGATTTTTAAAGGTGTTTGGAACTCGTCCAAAAATCGCACCCTATTACATTTCGCCCCATGTGTCCATTACTTTGTTGCCGATGCTTATAGAAATGTATTAACTCTCGGAGTGCCGGACATTTATTACTGCATGTAGATGAAGGCACCCAGTATTATGCCATGAACCATATTGTACATTATGAAATCTGTTTCAGTATGTGATCAATGTTAACTCCCTGTTTGCATCGGTGCAGCTTTATGTTCCAGTCCTGTCATTTACCAGTACCAGCAAGTCCAGTATTTGGTACTTGTCTTGTGTGTGTGTCTGTCTACTCCAGTATAACTTTCCTTGCACTTGCCCAGCCTTCAATAGTCTCCTTGTTCGTAGTAAGACCTGAGGGCATCTGAGTACTGGGTGGACTTAATTCACCTGGGAAAGGTGCCTGCTATTGGTTAAGCTTTAGTATGCAGGTGACTAGAGGATCGCTGGGCATGCGTAACCACCTGATCTCTGATAATATTCTACCGGTTTCATAACACCGTATTTTGTTTATGATTTCAGATGTGTCCTATTACTCTCCAAGGCAGGGAGTGACTGACTTAATCCTTGTGACGCTTTACCACCATAGAGTGCGGCTTCTGGCCAATAGGTCGCCTACCAAGTAATTTTTTTTTATTGAATATACCTATTATACTATTTGTTCTTGGTATTATTAAACTATTTTACTGAGACCTCTTCCCTTTTCTAACATGCCAATAATCCCCCACTGAGCCAGGTTGGCAAAGTAATTGGAAAAGGGAAGCCTAAAGATACCTTGATATTATTTATCCAATAAATTGCTGTGTGAGTACGGTACGTCACCTTGCTAACAAGTGATCAATCTTAGTATTGGAATTTTGATGTGCCTGTGAATCCCAGGATCTGCGAAAGAAACCTTTATATGCACATCATTAACCCTCCCCGTGTGAGCTGGGGACAACTTTTGTCTCAGATGTTATACGAATTTTGAAAATAGAATTCAGTGCCTTTTTTTTTTCCATTTATCTTATTCCCTGAATTTGATTCTTCTCTGGTTTTCTCATTCTCTTTTTCTTTCCTTATATTTTTTTTTATTTTCCCTTTCACACTATTTGTCTAATTGTACTGTGACTCATTTTCCTCATACATTTGAAAATATAGTGAATAAAGTAAGTTAAGTTAGACATACAGTAATTATGACCAAACTAGTCCATCCAAAATATTTTACAGACCAGGGAGGCAATAAACTAGCTGGAGTAGACTCAGCAGATCAGGAGCGTGCCAGTAGGTTTATTAGAAAAGAACACCCGCTATCAATTATATTTCCGTACATGCATTGGAATAAGGAAAACATACAAAATTGAAACATTGTTACATTTTATTTGTTTTAAATTTGGATTATATTTTAAGAAAGATAACAATAAAAGAACCAAAACTGAAAGTACTTTCATTTATATAAATTTGAGCTCCTTTTGCAGCACAATTACATTAGTAAAGACCTGATGATTAAAGATTAGATTACCTAGATTTGATTACCTAGATTAGATTGGTGGTTATTAAGAAGTTTATCCAGCCAATGGCCACTACTCCTGAATATTCTCTTTAGTAGCAGTAAGGAGTATTAATTGTTTATAATCTGTTAAAGTGCTCTCTAATTGTCTATCAAGAACCTCATTAGAAATAATTCTAAATCCTTCATCGATTAAGGTCTGTTTTATAAAACTTTCATCAGAATTTAAAACATGTAGCGTTTCATTACCAACGGTGTAATATGTTGTATTTAAGCATCCAATTAAAATTAAGTGTCCCCCAGGTTTGAGCAGTTTCAACATCTTCCTCAGTTTGCTTCTGTAATCCTGGTGGTCCTGACTGACCACATCCAGCAACCACGTTGTGAGTAGGCAGTCAGCTTGTTGTAACACCTCAGGATCTGTGAGATTCTCTTTGCCGAAGTCGAATTTCACAATGTGTTTAATTGATTCTTTTAACTTTTCTTCCTTTTCCTGTTCTTCAACACTAAAAAAAATACTGTAAACCATCACTTTATATTATATAATACAGGAGGCTTAAGTTGCAATTTCAATTTTTACTTCAGTATTTTTTAATATTCAGTATTTTTTAACATCGTCCACAAAAAATGAAATTGTCCAAAGCATAAAAACTTTACTTGTGACTATCAATAAATTCTATGAAACAATTGAGTGTTCCTTGAGATCTTAAGTGTTCTTTTTTCTATGTGAATTTGTTATATTTCAACTCTGGATTGCTACAGCCACAATTTGAGCTGCTGAATCTGGAGAAATTCTGGCCATTAAACAGGAAATATTTACTATACTTTATAATCTACCTTCTTGATCTGACGGAATGTAATACAGTCTAAATTTGTCTACGGTGAAAGATGCCACCCAAACTCTGAGGTTTTTTTTTAAAGCAGCAATTTGCCGCTTTTAAAGAAATTCTGAGTTCGGCGAGTAATATCATGCACCTAAAGCGAAAACGGACTGTATTAAACCCCACCGATTATTTTTTTTTATTTGACTCATCAGTTAATACTTGAGAATAATCACGCTAGGTGTAAAGAAGAGCAGTTCAATATGGTCTGGATAATATGGACATAGGTAATGAACACTTAAAGGGAAATGGAAGAAAACATGAACATGAGAAAAAAAGATGAAAAGGGATAAAATACAGTATGGCACCTGTAGAAAATGGGGGATTGGTAAAAGGTTCTTGTATTATGGAACTCAACAAATCCCATTTCATAATGTACAGCATGTTTCATGACATAATACTGAGTGCTTTTTGTTTTTACTAATCCCCTTTTTCTTAAAAATGCCATATTTTATCTTTTCTCATCGTTATCTTCTCACATTCACTCTTTCTTACCTTTCCCTTTAAACACTCACTACCTATGTCCATATTGACTCATCATTTATTTTCTTATATATTTAGAATAATACTTTACCTGATACCTTGCAGCTCGGTAACCATCTTAGATGTATGAGTCCAATCAAACGCCCCAGTGCGGGTGTTCACCCATTTGTTGAGTTCCATAATACATGAATCTGCCAATTTTAGTATCGTGATCTCTATAAAAAATTCACAGACAACAAAAAGTTGATGAACAATAGATCCGACACTTATGTCAATCAAGGTTTCTCCTTTAATACAACCTGCGTGGAAAGAAAAACACAGCATTCTACAGAGTTACAAGGAGTTAACAGCAAACAAAATTAATGTATGTACCAACAATGCTAAATCGGATTTCATAATGTAAAGCATGTTTCATGGCATAATAATGGATGCCTTCATCTACAGCTATGCAGTAAAAATTGCCTGGCAATCTGAGAGTTAATACATTGCTATAAGTAGTATCAATAAAGTAATAGACACATAAAGGTATTTTTTTTTTTTTTTTTGAAAATATGTTTATTCGAACAAGAAATGGATATACAGTCAGAATAAAACAGCTACAACTGAACATTTGCATAGGGTCACGGTTGTCCCATTCCCGGGGGAACATAACATGTGAAAGGTTAAGCACAACTTATAGATATATGACCCAAATAGTATTCCAGTTACCTCGGGAATTTGGGAATTCTAAGTGTATATGAGCTATATAATATTCAGAGTTGCAACTGGTGGCATACAACTACAGACTTCTTATTCTAATTTTTTCTAATTTTCCTTATACGTAAATGGTGGAGTAGAAAGGGAAAGAGATAAGAGGGGGGGGAGGGGGGGGAGGTGTGCAGTTGCTACTAGTTAAATACTTCTAGGATAAACCGAGGGAATTGTATGAGGGTTTTCTTCTACCTGGTTGAGATTAAGATGGAGTCATCGGGATTTCCAAGAGTTTGCATATTTCGGTCTTCTGGTGGTGAGGGCGGGTGTTTATAAATGGGCCCCATGTCGCCAGGAATTTTGAGGTGGAGGAGGGAGTGGAGTGCCTCTGAAGGTCATATTTGTCATAGTATAAATACTTCATTAGCAATATCTCCATCTCCGATACCTTGGGTATATGGGGTTTTATCCATGCATTAAGTATGATCTTTTTGGCCACAGTGACCATAAGCGTGAGGATGGGGATTAGCCTAGAGGCCGGGGAGGGTATAGGCCATGGATCAAAGTTGGCGAATAGCAGGGGTAGGGGGTCAAGGGTGGCATGAAAATGAAAATGTTGTCTAATATATGTCACCATCTTGTTCCAGAACCTAGCTATGTGCCTGCAGGACCAAAAGTTATGAACCAGGGAGGCCTTCGGGGAGCGGCATTTCAGGCAGGTGCCATCTTCGTCAGGGACGAAGAAGCTGCGCTGATGTTGGGAAATATATGCCTTGTGAATACATTTTATGTGAACCTCCTGCAGTACAGAAGATTTCAGTATTTTTATAGTTTTGATGTGGTATTTAAATATGCCGTGAGTGTTTTCTAATAAATTAATATCTTTTACCCACGATTCTTCCATTTGTTTTTGGATTTTAGCTCCTGGCAGGGTCACTAATGGGTCATAAAACATTTTAGGTTTGAACTTACCCTTTTGGAGTTTGGCCGCAGCTCCGGTTAACAGCAACATGGCAGGTCCTTTGGCGTTGATTGGAGGAAGGGAGCGAGTAAAGTGGCTGAGCTGGAGGAGAGGAAATGAGGAGGATTGTGGCAAGTTAAATTTGAGTTGTAGCTCCGCAATGGAATAAGGACGTCCTCCAGGGTCGAATACCTGAGATATGCTTTTTAGTCCTTTGTGGAACAATCTTCTAAATCCTGTGCAGTCTAGGCCTGGGGGTAACATGGGATTACCCCATAGGGGCATCCAAGGGGATATTGAGGGGGTGTGTCCCAACGCTGTGGAGACAGACCACCACGCCGTGTGAATATCCATGAAAAGTGTATTTTGAGAGATATGCTTTGGTAGTTTTGTTTTCGGGGTGTGTAGGAGGGCGCTAGGGGAAAAGGGGGCGAGTAGTGCGCAGTCATAGGTGTAGTCAGAGTAGGTTCCTAATTCAGTCAACCAGCCCAGAGCAAATCTGCATAGGAGCGTTTTTGAGTAGAGTTTAAGATCGGGTATGTTGAGGCCGCCTAAGGCCTTAGGGAGGTGAAGTTTATGTAGGGCAATTTTTGCTTTTTTCCTATTCCATAGAAATTTGGAGATACCGGAGTTAATCTTTTTGACATCCGGGTTTGATATTTTCATGGGGAGCATCTGGAGGACGTAAAGCAGTCTTGGAATTATGACTGACTTGGTTACCTCCGCTCTTCCCAGCAGGGACAGTGGTAAGTTCGCCCATGCCTCCATGGAGTTTGCCATGGATGTCATCAGCGGTTCAAAATTGCTAGAATATAGTCGGTCTATTCGGTTTGGAATTTGTATTCCCAGATATTTTATCTGGGAGTTTTGCCTTTTTTTTTTTTTTTTTATTAAGTTTTCAAGTTATACATAACAGATAATTTAAATACGAAGACATAATAAGACACAAGTAAGACAGTCAAGGAAGACTGTAATACTTAGAATAAACAAACACAGACACTTAATACATACAAGTACAAGGCAGCCAAGCCCAGTTCTAATCTGATATTAGTGGTGATTAACAGGATAGGTGGAGAGGGCTTTGTCCAAATCGGACTGGGCCATCCCCACCCCCTGTTATTGGTAGCGACCCCTCTTTATATATCTTTATAGGATACTTTAGAGTCTTTGGTAGGGACATAACTCAAACGAATATATTTATAGTTCAAGGGATATTCATCCCATCTACTTGATGTGGGAAGGAGTTCCAAGTGAGGAGGGAAGAGGAAGACAAGCTAGAGGAAGCCCAGTGCATATTAGCTATAGCCGACTATAGTCTTAAATTCATTAACCATATAATTCTGAGTGAACAAAGTGTATTCATCCTATAATCTATACTTAATATTGTGCAACTGTGTAAGTACAATCCATTAAGGTGCGTTTGTGAGCCCTTTAAGTAAGAGCAATATTGTGTCAGAATATTAATAAGCATAATAACTGTCCCAAGTAATCTTCCCAATACATACATAATCCCTATTAAGAAGACAGTGTAATAAGTGAATAGATAGATGAGTCAAAACCAACAAAAAATAAATAAATAAATAAATAAAAAAAGGGAATAAACAAACTATATAAGCTCTTTTCGTACGTGATCAAGTCCAGCAATAATGCTAGGTGGCCTTAGTGTATATACACGTCTATAACAACAATACATTGAATTAGCCGGTCTGTCTGGTTATCCTGAGTCATTACTAAAGCTCCAATATTTTGAGCATTTCCAGTTTCGCCAGATTGTGTCATATTTATCTAGTGTATTCCGTCCCATATGGAGATATTTCTCCTGGCGAGCTATGTAATTTACAAGTGCTACCCATTCATTAAGCCCTGGTCCTGTTTTTGCCATCCAGTGCCTGGATATAACCACCTTTGCAAGAGCTGTCAATACTACAACATACATTTTTTGGCCCCAATCCCACCCTTGGTCTGTAAAAGTATTCAGAATGCAGCTTTTTAAAGAGAGCATTTCAGGCTGAATGCCAGTTTCAGTTAACACTGTTCTCACCTCGCTCCAAAACTCCTTTACTGGTTGGCATTCTAAAAACAAATGAAAGAAGGTACCCTCAGCCTTCCTGCATCTCTTACAGAGTGTTGTGGAGACTGCACCGTATTTTATCATCCTGGTAGTTGACAAGTAGGCCCTGTGGAGAATAAAAAATTGCACTTGCTGGACCCTTATTGAGTTGGTAGCTTTAGATATTGAAAGTATTGCCAGCTGCCACTCTTCTTCTTGCAGTACCCCCACATTCTGTTCCCACTTAGCTTTCAAGCTATTCAAGTAATCTCTTGATGATTCATTGAGTAATAATCTATATAACTTAGATGTAGTTTTCTTATTGCTGGAGACTATAGTTTTTTTTAACGGAGAGGGGCCAAATCTTAAGGGAGGGTCAGAGAAACGTTGAACTAATGTGCTTCTGAGTTGGAGATAGCGGAAAAAGTGCGTTTGAGGAAGGTCAAATTCTGCTTTCATTTGTAAGAACGATTTGAACCCATCCTCAAAGTACACCTGACTCAGGTAAAACACGGAATAAGGAGCCCAAACTTCCCGTATCTGGAGTTCCTTAAGATCTCCTAGCAACCACTTGTCATCTATTGGGTGCTGTGGATCATAGCATGTGTGTTCTATTACCTTATTTGCTTCCTTCCAGACCTTTATGGCCTGGATCACCAATGGGGGGTCCCCTATCATAGTGTGTCCCTGAAGCAATCTGGAGAAGGGTTTACAACCAGTCGTAGTTGTATTTATCAGATCGTGAATCAAATTACCTTCAGATTCGTCCTTTATCCACTCAGTCATCTGTGCTAGTTGGGCTGCCAGGTAGTACTTCCTAAGATTTGGTACCCCTAACCCCCCCTGGTCTCTATCTCTCATTAGCGTCTCCAAGCTAACTTTGGGTCTCGAGTTTTTCCAAATAAACGATGTTATTAAACTATTAATTTTCCTAAATAGTGGCACCGGAAGAAAAATTGGGGATTGTTGAAGTACATATAGTAATTTTGGGAGAACGATCATTTTTACAAGGTTGATCCGCCCAGTTGGCGTTAAGGGAAGTTTTTTCCAGGCTTTAAATTTAAGTTCCAGATAGAGCATCAGGGGGTGAACATTCAACGGAATGTACTCCTTTGGATCCAGGGAGATCCAAACCCCAAGATACTTAAACTTAGAAACCCATTCCATAGGAAGTGTGTGTGGGATAGATGGAGCCCCCCTACAATCCATCGAAAGTATGTTTGATTTACTCCAATTAATCTTCACCCCTGACATCTCCCCGAAGCGATCTATCGCTCTCAGAACCCTGGGCAATTCCACCTCATAGTCTGCTAAGTATATTAGAAGATCGTCTGCGTACAGGGATATCTTGTCACGGCTAGAGCCTGCTTTAAGGCCCGTGAGTCCAGCCTGTTTACGCAGCAGGCACGCCAGGGGCTCTATTGCCAAGGCGAACAAGACAGGGGAAAGCGGACAGCCCTGCCTTGTCCCTCTTGCCAACCCAAAGGCTGAAGATGTCCATCCATTAACTGTAATTCTCGCTTGAGGATTCAGATATAATAGTTGGATCCATTTTATAAACTGTGGTCCTATGCCAAAGGTCCTGAGAACAATCCAAAGATATTGCCATTCTATTACATCGAAGGCTTTTGTGGCGTCCAAGGAGGCCACTGCGGCCCTTGTTGTTTCTCCCTTCGGGGTTTGCAAATGGCTATATAATTTACGTAAATTAATGGAGGTGGTCTTACCTGGCATAAAGCCACTTTGATCTGGGTGGATTATTTTAGTAATGTGTTTATTTAAGCGTTTGGCTAAGATTTTTGCCAGGATTTTAGCTTCCACAGTGAGCACTGAGATAGGTCTATACGATTCAACTTTAGTGGGGTCCTTGTCCTGTTTTAGGATGACCGTAACCTTTGCCTCAACCAGTGATGGGGGCAGTTTGCCGGTCTCAAAACAGGATAAGAATGTTTCCAATAGTAGCGGGGAAAGGCTGTCCGAGAATTTTTTGTAAAATTCTGCTGGTATTCCGTCCAGTCCAGGTGCTTTCTTTACCGGAAGGTCATTGATTGCACTTTTAATCTCGTCTAAGGTCAGTGGGGCCTCTAACTCTGTACTTGCCTGGATATCCAGGGATGGAATATCTATTCCCCTGATATAATCTTTTATCTCACTTTGCGAGCATCTGGAGTCAGAGGCATACAAGGTGGAAAAATAGTCCACAAACTGTTCCGCTATATCTGCTGTAGTATACGCCATTTCCCCATCTACTCTCATTATTGATTGAATATTGCCAGAGGGGGTCTCTGCCCTCGCTTGGTAGGCTAAATACCTGCCTATTCTATCTGAGTTCTGATAGCCCCTCCGGGCAGCACCCACTACTAATTTCATGTTCTGATCTTGAAGTGCCTCCATCCACTCACGTTGAGCAGCTAACCACTCAAGTCTAGAAGGTTCATCTTTAACCTCCAAATCAGTGGCGTAACTACAGAGGGTGCAGGGGATGCAGCTGCTATGGGGCCCAGGGGCTTAGGGGGGCCCCAAAGACCAGCTTGCTATCTCCTGCACCCTTCTATAGTTAAAGTTTTTATTTCTTTATTTTTCATGTTGCGCAGTGGGAGCAGCGCGCCGGGAGCTTATTAGAGGTAGCACAGCGGGAGTACGGTGCGGGGGAGGGGTGTATGTGTAGCGGACCAGGTGGAGAGAGAAAGAAGTGTAGCATGCTAGGCGCACATGGGGGGAGAGAGTATGTGTAGCTTCAGCGTTCCTGCCGGGGAGAGACGTGCAGCGTGTCGGGCGGGAGCTCAGGGGTGTCACCTGCACCATATGAGACGAGCTGCTGCTTGGTTAGATAGACCCGCGGGCAGAAATGAGAAGCGTTTCTCAGCAGCAAGGAGTGAAGCCCCTGTGATGTGATGAGAGGTCAGTTTATTGAAGAAGCAGCAACAGCGAGATCTGGAAGTAGAGTTCCGCTGTGTGGTGAGCTGATCAAAGTCTCATTAATGAAAACTTCTTGTGACTGGTTGGTCCGTACACACTGGGCAATATATTGAGCAATGAATTTTGTGTGTACCCAGCGCTGGACTGAGAGAGCTGCTGGTCTATTGCAGTGGGTTAACGCCCAAACCCAAGTACATACAAAGCAGACAAAGAATTTAGCAATAGACTAGCGCTGTATAGAAACCAAATAAAGTGTATCTGGGATATAATGTATACGAGTCCCCGCGTCAGAAATCTTCCTGGTGCTATAAGGACTTTGAACTTACAATTTAGTTCTATCAGGTGTTCACATAAGAGTTTCTTTACAAGACTTCAAGGTAGCGGAGAAGTGGCAGGGAATGTCAGCATGAAATCGACTTACATTTAAGTTCTGTCTCGCGTGCATAAAAAGGTTTCTTTACCAGCAGGCTCCAAGTGACAGGTAAAACGCAGGTTTATTCATACAAAGACATCCATATAAATCCAAACGATAAGACAAGGTTAAAAAAGTTCATGGAAGCAGGCAGTGGCGAGAGCAGACGGTCGGCGGCGGCTATTCCCTCAGTGACTGGCGTGCTGCAGACTGCGCCGGCAGGAGGGCTCCGTGTATTGCCGCTTGAGAGGTCAGACTCGCTGATGCTGCTGGACGCTGGCGGCTAGATCATCAACGCGTTTCGGATATTGTATATCCTTTTTCAAGATGTGCCGCTGTCAGGGCCGGGAGGTGCTTTTAAGGAGGTCCTGTCCAATCACGTAATTTCAGGAAAAAAACTCCCATATTTGACCTAGCCCGGCTTCAGACTTTTAAAATACGTTCCTATCTAAAATGCTTTGCAGTATACTCAAGATACATATTTGTAAGACTTTTAAAATACATTTAAGTAATCTTCACTTAAAAGTTTACACAATAAAATGACATGATTATAACAAAGACATGATTATAAAAAAGACATGGTTATAAAAGTGGCATAATTATAAAAAACAGGAAGATACACAATTTGCACAATAAAATAGCCTATAAATAGCAGCACTAATAATTGCACATATAATTGTAATCTGGCTGGTATTTAACTCATATGAAGCCGGACATTTGTGAGGGGAAGAGAACAAAAAAAAGGGGAACATGGTTAATATTATACAAGATAACACCATATCCCACCTCCCACCTCATTGCAATTCATATGAGCCATTTGTATTCATAATCTGCATTTAACCCTTTAGGGATCATGGTGTTTAAAGTAAAAATGCATTTCATTTCAGTCTTAGCCAACCGTTCTTCGATATCATTTTTTCTCCAGTCAGATTTGCAAAGTTTGATACCACAAAAGGATTTGAGTCCCCTTATGTCACAATTATGCTTCTCCTTAAAATGTAGTGAAACGCTGTGCAGTTCATAACCCTTCTTGACATTGCGAACATGTTCTGCTAGGCGGTCTTTAAGATGTCTACTAGTCCGCCCAACATACTGTGTACCGCAATGACATTCTAGAAGGTACACAACGTTTTTCGAGTTGCATGTAATAAACTCGTTTATACTAAAATTCTCATTATTAGTATTGGACATATATTCAGTTATTTTTGGTGGAGTTTTACATACTTTGCACATAGAGCAATTACCGCAGCGGTAGAAACCTTTAGATAAAACCCTGGTGGTTCTTTTAGATACGGCTTGAGCACTCCTAACCAGGATATTTCCAAGGTTATCTGCCCTGCGGTATACAAACTTGGGGCGATGTCCCACATGTTCTTTGAGGATAGGGTCCCTGGTGAGGACTCCCCAATGCTTAATAATAAGTTTTTCAAGCTGTACATGTTGAGATGTATATCTGGTAATGAAGCGTACCTCTTTGCTTTCTGGTTTTATAGTTTTTTCAGTGGAGACAGCATCATGGTTTTTATTATATGCTTCATTTATCCAGATAGGGTTATACCCTTTCTGAAGGAAATTTTCTTTCATGGTATCAGCTTGAATCTCATAGTCACTCATATTAGTGCAGTTCTTTCTAAGTCTGTAAAACTGACTAGAGGGTATACTCTTTATCCAATTTGCATGGTGATTGCTCATGCTGCTTATATATGAGCAACAGTCGGTCGGCTTGGTATAGTTTTTTGTGCAAATTTTTAAGCTATCAACAAAAATAGTCAGATCAAGGAAATTGACTGTAGAGGGGCTGATGGTATATGTCAAGTCAATATTTTGATCATTATTGTTCAGGTACATACAGAAGTCATTTAAAGCATCTTGACCTCCCCTCCAGACGAACAGGAGGTCATCTATATATCTGACCCATAGCACCAGGCTGGCACTCCAGGGGTGGTCGGACCAAACTTGTTGGTCCTCCCACCTTGCCATGAATAAATTAGCATAACTGGGTGCCAGCCTGGTGCCCATAGCAGTTCCTGCCGTCTGGAGGTAAAAGTCGCCCTCGTACCAAAAGAAATTATTATTCAAAATCATAGAAATGCCTTCCAAGATAAACTCTTTCTCTATACCATCTATATTGGATTTAGCTAGGTGATGTTCCGTGGCAGCCATTCCATGATGATGCTGAATTATAGTGTAGAGGGCTCTCACGTCAGCGGTGACAAGAAGGTCACCCTCCTCCCATGCCAGTCCTGATAGTTTCTCTATAACAGCCGAGGTATCCTTTGTATATGATTTAGTTATTTTCACTAGTGGCTGTATTTTGTGGTCTAGGAAGTGGGACAAGTTGGAAGTAATAGATCCCACCCCTGCCACAATGGGACGGCCAGGAGGGTTAATTGTACTTTTGTGGACTTTAGGCAAAATATATATTACCGGCACTGATGGGTTCTCTATTTTAAGATATTTTGCCTCCTCCTCTGTGATGCTATTTTGTGTCAAATAGAGATTGATGAAGACATCCATCTTTTTTTGGATTTGGGCGGTGGGGTCCCCCCTCAATTTTTTGTAGGTGTCTTTATCAGCCAATTGATTGGCAATCTCTCTATGATAATCCACCTTATTGAGGACTACAACCCCACCGCCCTTATCCGCCGGTTTTATTACTATGTCCTCATTGTTCTTTAGGGTTTTAATAGCCTTTCTTTGGCCCAATGTTAAATTGTTCTTTTCTTTACTTTTAAATGACATTTTGTGTAAATCTTCCTTGACTAAATTTTCAAAGACGTCAACATAACTTCCGCGTTTGTGTCGCGGATAGAATTTTGACTTGCGTTTAAAAATATTGATCTCACCTGTAGGGATCTGATCTATTTCTCTATTATTTTCAATAAAGAATCTTTTCAACGCCAATTTTCTAATGAACCTTTGTAAGTCTGTAAAGACCTCAAATTTGTCTGTCCTATTTGAGGGAGAAAATTTGAGACCTTTCTCCAAAAGGTCTTTCTCATCGTTAGTGAGAGTGTAATCGCTGAGATTATATATAGTGGAGTTACTTTTAGTGTTGTTTTCTCCAGGATTTTCAGCGTTTTCCTCTGTTTGATCAGATTGGGATTGGTCAGGTTTATGTCTTTTTAATTTATCCCTTTTATTTTTAGACATTCCTAACCTGCATCCCGCTCTTTTACCCCTTTTATTTGGACGATGCTTTATGTGTGATAATTTCTTTGGGGGCGCTTCTCTAAAAAATAATCCCTGTTGGTATCTTTATTTCTCCATTGTTTCTTATTAGTCCTAATTTCGGGGGAATCATACCATTGATCTTCTTCAATGCCCTCAGATCTATAATCTTTCCGTGTGGATTCAGGGTGGTTGTATTCCCTCTCCCTCCATGAGGTATGGGGACCTACCCTATATCCTTCAGCTTGGTAATTAGATTTAAAGTGATTGGATCTGGGGATGTTGTGGTTACCTCTTTCATAAATGATCTCTTTTTTATTATAAGTCTCCCTTTTTTTTAGAGGGGTATTAGATGTTAATTTTTTAATGTTAATTTTTTTATTGTTATTACTTTTATTATGAATAATTTGAGGTTTCTTTTTGTTAGAATCAAACTCTTCTGATTCCTCTTTATTGTCACTTTTATCTCTCTTATCCCTATTATATTTTTTATGTTTTTTGTTTTTTAAATCCTTTTCATTTTTTTCTACTTTATAAGTGATCCGTTTCTCTAATTCCTTATAATCTTCAGAATTTTTAAAAGGTTGAGCTAAACTATATAGCACTTCTATTTCTTGTTCTGTGATTTTTAAGGATTTCTGTTTCTCCTGGATAATATGCTCCATAAGGGAAACAGAGCAATTATCCAGAATTGTTTGCCACTCTATTTTAAATGATTCTGATTCAATCAAAAAAGAAGGGTTTTTTTCTATTTTTAAACCTCTAGGGATAAGTTTCTCTTTAAGGTATCTTTCAAGTGTAGCTATCTCCCACCACATTTTACTTTCGGAGATGAGTAGCTTCTCTATTTTAGACATAATACTGTCCAAACTTTCATCCCCTAAAATAACTTCATTATCTTCTTTATCAAAGAGGGTGCGTATGCACTCTTCTCTGATTCTGCGGTGTGAGAACATTATATTATAAAAAAGCAAACACTTGGCAATAAAAATGTAATTAAAGAGGTGTAAGTAAACAGGTGTAATTAAACACACTTAAGGATTAAGTCCTGCAGCTGGATGCACAAGCAAGGCGTAGGTACACTGGAAGAACAAAGAATTTTGTGTGTACCCAGCGCTGGACTGAGAGAGCTGCTGGTCTATTGCAGTGGGTTAACGCCCAAACCCAAGTACATACAAAGCAGACAAAGAATTTAGCAATAGACTAGCGCTGTATAGAAACCAAATAAAGTGTATCTGGGATATAATGTATACGAGTCCCCGCGTCAGAAATCTTCCTGGTGCTATAAGGACTTTGAACTTACAATTTAGTTCTATCAGGTGTTCACATAAGAGTTTCTTTACAAGACTTCAAGGTAGCGGAGAAGTGGCAGGGAATGTCAGCATGAAATCGACTTACATTTAAGTTCTGTCTCGCGTGCATAAAAAGGTTTCTTTACCAGCAGGCTCCAAGTGACAGGTAAAACGCAGGTTTATTCATACAAAGACATCCATATAAATCCAAACGATAAGACAAGGTTAAAAAAGTTCATGGAAGCAGGCAGTGGCGAGAGCAGACGGTCGGCGGCGGCTATTCCCTCAGTGACTGGCGTGCTGCAGACTGCGCCGGCAGGAGGGCTCCGTGTATTGCCGCTTGAGAGGTCAGACTCGCTGATGCTGCTGGACGCTGGCGGCTAGATCATCAACGCGTTTCGGATATTGTATATCCTTTTTCAAGATGTGCCGCTGTCAGGGCCGGGAGGTGCTTTTAAGGAGGTCCTGTCCAATCACGTAATTTCAGGAAAAAACCTCCCATATTTGACCTAGCCCGGCTTCAGACTTTTAAAATACGTTCCTATCTAAAATGCTTTGCAGTATACTCAAGATACATATTTGTAAGACTTTTAAAATACATTTAAGTAATCTTCACTAAAAAGTTTACACAATAAAATGACATGATTATAACAAAGACATGATTATAAAAAAGACATGGTTATAAAAGTGGCATAATTATAAAAAACAGGAAGATACACAATTTGCACAATAAAATAGCCTATAAATAGCAGCACTAATAATTGCACATATAATTGTAATCTGGCTGGTATTTAACTCATATGAAGCCGGACATTTGTGAGGGGAAGAGAACAAAAAAAAGGGGAACATGGTTAATATTATACAAGATAACACCATATCCCACCTCCCACCTCATTGCAATTCATATGAGCCATTTGTATTCATAATCTGCATTTAACCCTTTAGGGATCATGGTGTTTAAAGTAAAAATGCATTTCATTTCAGTCTTAGCCAACCGTTCTTCGATATCATTTTTTCTCCAGTCAGATTTGCAAAGTTTGATACCACAAAAGGATTTGAGTCCCCTTATGTCACAATTATGCTTCTCCTTAAAATGTAGTGAAACGCTGTGCAGTTCATAACCCTTCTTGACATTGCGAACATGTTCTGCTAGGCGGTCTTTAAGATGTCTACTAGTCCGCCCAACATACTGTGTACCGCAATGACATTCTAGAAGGTACACAACGTTTTTCGAGTTGCATGTAATAAACTCGTTTATACTAAAATTCTCATTATTAGTATTGGACATATATTCAGTTATTTTTGGTGGAGTTTTACATACTTTGCACATAGAGCAATTACCGCAGCGGTAGAAACCTTTAGATAAAACCCTGGTGGTTCTTTTAGATACGGCTTGAGCACTCCTAACCAGGATATTTCCAAGGTTATCTGCCCTGCGGTATACAAACTTGGGGCGATGTCCCACATGTTCTTTGAGGATAGGGTCCCTGGTGAGGACTCCCCAATGCTTAATAATAAGTTTTTCAAGCTGTACATGTTGAGATGTATATCTGGTAATGAAGCGTACCTCTTTGCTTTCTGGTTTTATAGTTTTTTCAGTGGAGACAGCATCATGGTTTTTATTATATGCTTCATTTATCCAGATAGGGTTATACCCTTTCTGAAGGAAATTTTCTTTCATGGTATCAGCTTGAATCTCATAGTCACTCATATTAGTGCAGTTCTTTCTAAGTCTGTAAAACTGACTAGAGGGTATACTCTTTATCCAATTTGCATGGTGATTGCTCATGCTGCTTATATATGAGCAACAGTCGGTCGGCTTGGTATAGTTTTTTGTGCAAATTTTTAAGCTATCAACAAAAATAGTCAGATCAAGGAAATTGACTGTAGAGGGGCTGATGGTATATGTCAAGTCAATATTTTGATCATTATTGTTCAGGTACATACAGAAGTCATTTAAAGCATCTTGACCTCCCCTCCAGACGAACAGGAGGTCATCTATATATCTGACCCATAGCACCAGGCTGGCACTCCAGGGGTGGTCGGATCAAACAGAGGAAAACGCTGAAAATCCTGGAGAAAACAACACTAAAAGTAACTCCACTATATATAATCTCAGCGATTACACTCTCACTAACGATGAGAAAGACCTTTTGGAGAAAGGTCTCAAATTTTCTCCCTCAAATAGGACAGACAAATTTGAGGTCTTTACAGACTTACAAAGGTTCATTAGAAAATTGGCGTTGAAAAGATTCTTTATTGAAAATAATAGAGAAATAGATCAGATCCCTACAGGTGAGATCAATATTTTTAAACGCAAGTCAAAATTCTATCCGCGACACAAACGCGGAAGTTATGTTGACGTCTTTGAAAATTTAGTCAAGGAAGATTTACACAAAATGTCATTTAAAAGTAAAGAAAAGAACAATTTAACATTGGGCCAAAGAAAGGCTATTAAAACCCTAAAGAACAATGAGGACATAGTAATAAAACCGGCGGATAAGGGCGGTGGGGTTGTAGTCCTCAATAAGGTGGATTATCATAGAGAGATTGCCAATCAATTGGCTGATAAAGACACCTACAAAAAATTGAGGGGGGACCCCACCGCCCAAATCCAAAAAAAGATGGATGTCTTCATCAATCTCTATTTGACACAAAATAGCATCACAGAGGAGGAGGCAAAATATCTTAAAATAGAGAACCCATCAGTGCCGGTAATATATATTTTGCCTAAAGTCCACAAAAGTACAATTAACCCTCCTGGCCGTCCCATTGTGGCAGGGGTGGGATCTATTACTTCCAACTTGTCCCACTTCCTAGACCACAAAATACAGCCACTAGTGAAAATAACTAAATCATATACAAAGGATACCTCGGCTGTTATAGAGAAACTATCAGGACTGGCATGGGAGGAGGGTGACCTTCTTGTCACCGCTGACGTGAGAGCCCTCTACACTATAATTCAGCATCATCATGGAATGGCTGCCACGGAACATCACCTAGCTAAATCCAATATAGATGGTATAGAGAAAGAGTTTATCTTGGAAGGCATTTCTATGATTTTGAATAATAATTTCTTTTGGTACGAGGGCGACTTTTACCTCCAGACGGCAGGAACTGCTATGGGCACCAGGCTGGCACCCAGTTATGCTAATTTATTCATGGCAAGGTGGGAGGACCAACAAGTTTGGTCCGACCACCCCTGGAGTGCCAGCCTGGTGCTATGGGTCAGATATATAGATGACCTCCTGTTCGTCTGGAGGGGAGGTCAAGATGCTTTAAATGACTTCTGTATGTACCTAAACAATAATGATCAAAATATTGACTTGACATATACCATCAGCCCCTCTACAGTCAATTTCCTTGATCTGACTATTTTTGTTGATAGCTTAAAAATTTGCACAAAAAACTATACCAAGCCGACCGACTGTTGCTCATATATAAGCAGCATGAGCAATCACCATGCAAATTGGATAAAGAGTATACCCTCTAGTCAGTTTTACAGACTTAGAAAGAACTGCACTAATATGAGTGACTATGAGATTCAAGCTGATACCATGAAAGAAAATTTCCTTCAGAAAGGGTATAACCCTATCTGGATAAATGAAGCATATAATAAAAACCATGATGCTGTCTCCACTGAAAAAACTATAAAACCAGAAAGCAAAGAAGTACGCTTCATTACCAGATATACATCTCAACATGTACAGCTTGAAAAACTTATTATTAAGCATTGGGGAGTCCTCACCAGGGACCCTATCCTCAAAGAACATGTGGGACATCGCCCCAAGTTTGTATACCGCAGGGCAGATAACCTTGGAAATATCCTGGTTAGGAGTGCTCAAGCCGTATCTAAAAGAACCACCAGGGTTTTATCTAAAGGTTTCTACCGCTGCGGTAATTGCTCTATGTGCAAAGTATGTAAAACTCCACCAAAAATAACTGAATATATGTCCAATACTAATAATGAGAATTTTAGTATAAACGAGTTTATTACATGCAACTCGAAAAACGTTGTGTACCTTCTAGAATGTCATTGCGGTACACAGTATGTTGGGCGGACTAGTAGACATCTTAAAGACCGCCTAGCAGAACATGTTCGCAATGTCAAGAAGGGTTATGAACTGCACAGCGTTTCACTACATTTTAAGGAGAAGCATAATTGTGACATAAGGGGACTCAAATCCTTTTGTGGTATCAAACTTTGCAAATCTGACTGGAGAAAAAATGATATCGAAGAACGGTTGGCTAAGACTGAAATGAAATGCATTTTTACTTTAAACACCATGATCCCTAAAGGGTTAAATGCAGATTATGAATACAAATGGCTCATATGAATTGCAATGAGGTGGGAGGTGGGATATGGTGTTATCTTGTATAATATTAACCATGTTCCCCTTTTTTTTGTTCTCTTCCCCTCACAAATGTCCGGCTTCATATGAGTTAAATACCAGCCAGATTACAATTATATGTGCAATTATTAGTGCTGCTATTTATAGGCTATTTTATTGTGCAAATTGTGTATCTTCCTGTTTTTTATAATTATGCCACTTTTATAACCATGTCTTTTTTATAATCATGTCTTTGTTATAATCATGTCATTTTATTGTGTAAACTTTTTAGTGAAGATTACTTAAATGTATTTTAAAAGTCTTACAAATATGTATCTTGAGTATACTGCAAAGCATTTTAGATAGGAACGTATTTTAAAAGTCTGAAGCCGGGCTAGGTCAAATATGGGAGGTTTTTTCCTGAAATTACGTGATTGGACAGGACCTCCTTAAAAGCACCTCCCGGCCCTGACAGCGGCACATCTTGAAAAAGGATATACAATATCCGAAACGCGTTGATGATCTAGCCGCCAGCGTCCAGCAGCATCAGCGAGTCTGACCTCTCAAGCGGCAATACACGGAGCCCTCCTGCCGGCGCAGTCTGCAGCACGCCAGTCACTGAGGGAATAGCCGCCGCCGACCGTCTGCTCTCGCCACTGCCTGCTTCCATGAACTTTTTTAACCTTGTCTTATCGTTTGGATTTATATGGATGTCTTTGTATGAATAAACCTGCGTTTTACCTGTCACTTGGAGCCTGCTGGTAAAGAAACCTTTTTATGCACGCGAGACAGAACTTAAATGTAAGTCGATTTCATGCTGACATTCCCTGCCACTTCTCCGCTACCTTGAAGTCTTGTAAAGAAACTCTTATGTGAACACCTGATAGAACTAAATTGTAAGTTCAAAGTCCTTATAGCACCAGGAAGATTTCTGACGCGGGGACTCGTATACATTATATCCCAGATACACTTTATTTGGTTTCTATACAGCGCTAGTCTATTGCTAAATTCTTTGTCTGCAATATATTGAGCAATATTGCTCATTTCGGTAAAGTGATATCGTTCATTAAATCGCCCAGTGTGTGCACTCTGCCTGCTGGACAATGCACTAATGCCCTCTGTCAATGCAGGGAGTGCATTGATAATGAAAACCATGCTGTATGGCCACAAATTAGCTCCCTGTCCCCTCTGTCATGTCTCTATCCCCACTGTCCTGTCAACCCTCTCTCTTGCATCCTGTCTTGTCCCCACTGTCGTGTCCCTGTCCCCTCTGTCCTGGTGCTACCACTCCTGTCCAGTCTGACCCATCCCTGTGCTTGCCCGGTCAGCTCTGTTGTCACCCCTCTCTTCTGCCTCCTCTGTTCTGTCCTTGTCACCTCTATAATGGTCCTGTCACAACTGTCATTTTTTTTCTAACATAAGAGGTCCAACAACTTTTTTTTTTAACGTTTCGGTGCCAATAGTGGGGGGAAGGGGGGCCCTTCAAGATTTTTGCTATGGGGCCCACAAAGCTCTAGTTACGCCCCTGCTCCAAATGTTTTATCTCTCGTACAATACACTCTTTCTCTAGATCTGAGATTCTATCTCTACATTTACTTTTAGATTCAGCGATCTTTTTTTTCAGTATCCCTCTGGTGAAAGCTTTAAACGTATCCCAAAGTAGGGCAGGCGAGGCAGAACCCTTATTCAAATTCCAGAACTCATCCCATTGAGAGGTTATTAGTTCCTCCTGTCCGAGATTCCGCAACCAATACACGTTGAACTTCCAGAACTGGTAACCTTGGTCCCAGGTCTGTGACAGCTCTAGTACCATAGGAGAGTGGTCAGAGACCCCCCTTGCCATGTAATTAGTATTAGTGACCTGGGTGACCAATTCGTCAGAGATCAATGTAAGGTCGATTCTGGAGAAGACGCGATGGGTAGCGGAATAATAGGAGTACTGAGTACGTGCTGGATACCTATGTCTCCATATATCAGTCCCCCTCAAACTATGTACAAATTCGGAGAACCCCTTGTTTCCCTGTGTCCTATCCGTATGGACCTGCCGCCACCTATCTTTTGTCGGGTCCATAATATTATTCAGATCTCCCATACAAATTACGGGAACCAGGGGGAGGGATGCAGCAAATTCTGCAGCTTTAAGTAGCACATCGTATGAAAATGGAGGGGGAATATAAACAAACAGGAGCAGTAAGTGGATGTTATTCACTACACAGTCAATAAATATATATCGCCCCCCTGAATCAATGCGAGCATTGTTACATATAAAAGATAGAGACTTTCGTATCAGGACAGATATACCACGGGAGGAGGAAGTAAATGGAGCATGATAAGTATGGCCGATCCAGGTCTTTCTTAACGATAGAAGTTTCCCCCCCGTTAGATGTGTTTCCAATATACACATTATGTCGGATTTAGTTTTTTTGAGTTGATCCAAGACTAAGGAACGCTTAATTTTATCATTTATGCCCCGTACGTTCCAAGTAATTAATTTAACCATAGACTTGGTTTACATGGTTTTAATCGATTAGGGACCATTCATCTACACCTGCCCTTCCCCCGTGTATATCTATCCATCCTTTCACCAGAGGGGGGGTCGCCACCACTAGACTCTTTCTGGGCCTGGCTGTAATACAACAAAACAATCTAATTACACAGTACAAAATACATAATACAATAAACCCTCCTCGCCCCCCTCCCCCCCTCCCTGTATACCATCCCCTAGCTGGCATACTTAAGATACCCATAGGCACCCCCCCCCCCCCCCCCCAAAAAAAAAAAAAAAAATATCCTGTTGTTGGGCTGTAACAACTAAGATCCCTTAACCACCAAGGTAGGGGGGAGCCCTCCGACACTTTAAATTTTAATTTACTAATGAGTAGTACTAGCTTGTGGCCATTTGCTTGGGGCCAGGAACTCTTTTATCAAGCCACTTGGCTGCATCTTCTGGGGCAGAAAAAAATTGAGTCTCTCCATCATATATTATTCTGAGTTTTGCTGGAAAAGTCATGGAGTATTTTATGTTACAGTCTCGCAAACGTCTCTTGATGTCCATAAATTTTGCGCGGCTCTTCTGCACTTCCATGGCAAAATCCGGAAAAACTGATATTTTGTTTCCATTGTATTCCAGCTGACCCTTTGAGCGGATTAGACGGAGTATTGTATCTCTGTCCTGAAAATTTAAAAATTTCGCGATGAGGGTGCGCGGGAAAGCGCCAGGAGGGGGAGGCCTAGAGGGGACCCAGTGGGCCCGTTCTACTGCAAAGTGGGGTGAAAAAGCTGGTTTGCCAAACGCCCCCATCAGCCATTTTTCCAAAAATTCAATAGCTTCATTACCCTCAACCTGCTCAGGCAGTCCCACAAATCGCAGATTGTTCCTGCGTAGCCTGCCTTCAATTTCTGACATTTTAGATCTCATTTCAAGCATCTGTTTAGACAGGCTGTTCACTTTTGTCATGTAATTTGTGCTGAGATCCTCGAGACTTGAAATCCGGCCCTCTACCTCATTAATTCTTTCATTAATGACTTTAAGGTCAGTTTTAATCTCCTGAGTCTCCAATTGAACTAAATTTATTTTCTCTGTTAAGCGTTGTTCGCTATTGGAAATAGCTTCCAGAATTTGATGCAGTGTGTTGTCTGAGGGCCTCTGGGGACTCTGGGGATTTTTATCCTTTGAAGGGGTTGTGTGGGGAGTAGAGTTAGGGGTCTGCGCTGGATTTCCTTGTGTGCGAGCAAATCGCTCTAAACGTGCAGCAGCCGTTGCATTATTTGTTTTGCCCATTGTAGTAGGACACACACTTTATTTCTAACCCACAGGATATTTAGTTAGGAGCACCCCCTTGGCCTCCTTTGTCCAAAGGTGAAATATAGTAAGGTTGCAGGGGATATCAGAGCTCCAGGCACAACCTGTCCTATAGACTCACTTATGTCTTTCAAGACTCCCTCCAGTAGGAACCTCTATTAGAATAATTGGTGCCCCTCAAGATGTCCCACTCCCACCGGGATACCTCTAAGCAGTACTGCCTGCCACTCAGCACTGCCAGAAGGGGTCTTTACCATCCACGAAGTTCAAAGCAGCTTTGCCCAGTGTCCTTGGACGGCCGGTGCAGCTTCCAACAGGGGGAATGAAGGGCCAGCAAGGAAGTAGTAATAATATCACAGCACTTCCACCCGCAAACAGTTACCTCTCTGCCGTGCTGCCTGCCACTCAGCACTGCTGGAGGGAGTGGTTGCCTCGTCCCGTCTGCTCTTGACTGGAAGTAAAGGCAATAACCTCAGGGGTAAAAGAGAAGGCAGCGACGGGAATCAGATGGATACTGGAGGATTGTGTGCAGATTGTTCCACTTGCCGTATCCTTAGATCGCCGGCCGCCTCGCGTCCCTCTCCCCCGGGCTCAGCCAGTCAGCTCCGGTTAGGCGTCCGCGTGCTGCGAGCTCACGGCACGCCCGCCACTGCACGTCACTTTGCCCCGGAAATGGTTAGTCGTCTTTGGGTCGTTCGTCTCACGGCCACCGCTGCAGGATACGCGTCGGAGAGCTCTCTTGCTCACACCTCACTCCCTACCCGCCGTGGTCACGCCCCGAATTCGGGAGTTTTGCCTTTTAATCGAGTGTAGGTCTGAACCTGCGGGGAAGAGCGGGGGGGTCCTCTTAGCATCATTAGCTCAGATTTTGTAATGTTTATTTTGTACCCTGAAAATGAACTGAAACGCTGGATAATTTCCAAGGCTTCTGGTAGGGAGTGTTCCGGGGAGGTAATGAAAAGGAGCATGTCATCAGCAAAGAGCGAGACACGTAGGTCTTTTTCTCCGATCTGAATGCCTCTAAATGTAGGGGTTTGACGTAAGGCTGTGGCCAGTGGTTCAAGGGCTAGAGCAAAGAGGAGGGGAGACAAAGGGCAGCTTTGTCTAGTACCTCTGGATATGGGGAATGGTTCAGAAATCGTTCCGTTACATAAAATCCGTGAGGAAGACTCTTTATATAGAGATCGTATTAGGTTAATAAAGGTTTCTGGGATGGCGAATCTGTGGAGAGTGTCAAATAGGTGGTCCCAGAGGACCATGTCAAACGCCTTTTCCGCATCTAAAGATAAGATTGCAAGGGTGGCGTCCGACATAGTCCCCTGGGAGACCTGAAGAGCAGCAAACACCTTTCTAATATTCGTTACCGGGTTCCTACCTGATATAAATCCGGTTTGGTCTGGGTGTATTAATGTTGGCATTAATATTTTTATTAGCTCGGCTAGGATTTTGGTTAGGATCTTGTAATCTATATCTAATAGGGATATGGGTCTGTATGACCCGGGGTCTGTTAGATCTCTACCTGCCTTTGGGAGTACCTTAATGGTGGCTAAGTTGAAATGGGGGGGGGGACCTTCCTGTATTCATGATTTGGTTATACACTTCTACTAGGATAGGGGAGATTTTTGGGGATAGAAGTTTATAATAGTCTGGGGTGAAGCCATCTGGGCCCGGAGCTTTCCCAGAGTGTAGGCCTGATATAGCCTTTTGAACTTCATCTAGGGTGATTGGTCTGGAGAGGGTATCTGCTTCGTCGTTAGAGAGTTGGGGGATGGTCAGGTTTTCCCAGAAAATTCTGGCTTGTGCATTATCTGGTTGTGGGGCTGCATATAGTTTGGAGTAGAAGGAGCAAAGTGTTTTTGCGATTTGCTCATTTGAAGTGGTAGTGGTACCATCTGGGCATTTTAGAGGGTGTATAATCGAGGGGGCCTGGTGTCCCTTGAGCAGATTTGAGAGAAGCTTGCTGGATTTGTTCCCGTATCTGTAAAAACGGGCATTGGAGGCGAATGTGTGGAGAGCTTCTGATTTGATAAAGAGCCCTTCAAATGTTAACTGGGCTTGTTGGTATTCTGATTTGGAGTTTGTAGAGGGGCTGTTTTTATATAGTATGTATTTGGCCGAGAGATCAGCTTGTGCTTGAGCAAATTCCCGGGCTATAGATTTTTTCTGAGAGGAAGTATGTGAAATTATAGCTCCTCTCACTGTGGCCTTAGAAGCCTGCCAATAGAGAGCTGGGTTAGTCTGTGCCACTGGGTGGTTGTGAGAGTCATAGTCGTCCCAGGTGTCTTGTATGACTTTCTTTAACCCCTTCTGTGATGATCCCGGGATCTTGCAGCAGCGCAGCGCGACTTATGCCTCACGCAGAGCCCCCAGGGTCACTCCGAGTTCCAAAGATCGCACAGGAATACACAATAGCAAAGGTACAAAAGTATTACCTTTATTTTACACCTGGGTTATACATGTAAAATCAGCAATTACAGTCTATATACAATATATACAGAAAGGCCATCAGTATTAGTCACGTTATCAGAACCTTACCACGACACCACTCAGGTTAGCTTCAGATGGACAGGACCCGCAAGTCCACAACTTCCAGCGCTGACGCTCAGTCACTTCTCTCCTTCTCTCCCTCCAAACACCCACTTACATCCCAAAGGCACCCCTCTCCCCCTCCCTCAGGAATTCTTAACCCTTCCTATGCTGGGTGCAGTTGTATGAATGTAACAGGGTCTCCTATTACCTGTCCAGGGGCTGATTAACTCACTCCGTTCATCTGGCTTTGAAGCTTGTGTACGTGAGGGATTTCACACCTTCATGTGAACAGATCTCTTCTCTGGAGACTGACCCTGGTGTTATCCATCCTTAGCCTCTTGTTATTTGGGGGGGGGAAGTGTATGTCTCTGCCACTACCTGTAGTCTCTGTTACTAAACAGCCTATAAAGAGGCCCTTTGATCCCTGAACCAAAAACTATAAACAAACTGACCAGATTCTAATCTAAGCGTTTGGTCACTTCTACCCGGACCATTTGTCTCCACATATACAGTTACAATATTTAAGTGATACGCATTTGGGAAGACTGCCATAATTAACTTCATAGTCACAAATCCCTTATTCATGATACCATCGCAGTTTACTAAGAACATTACCTGGAGGCAGTGACGTAACCACGGGCAACGCTGATCCTCCCTCCCAGTTTCTCCTGTGCCCAGAAACTATCTTCTTGTCTTTATATGCATATGTAACAGTATGGGATACAGTATACAAAGCTTTGGGAACATATTACAGTCATTTACATAACATGAGGGAATATTTCCCTCCAGTAGCACACATACTCAGCCTAATGGAATAACCTGTTTGGATTATTCAGTATAACATATTATTATTGTCTGACATACAGCCCTGTGATGTCCCCTGTATGCAGCAGTCTGGGGAACACAGCTCAGATATGAATACAGTCAGTGATAATATCCGGTTATCGCCGGCATTTTGCAATTCTCTTTGCTGAAGCGCAGAAAGAGGCGGGAGAACAACATATGACGGAAAGGGGCGTGGCCTGGTTCCGTCACACAGCACCCCTGTTGTTTACCGCCGCTGCGATTCACGGCTACACAATGTCCCTGCGTATTGCTTATCCCTGGCCCTCCTGGGCTCAGCCATGCACAGTTTATCGCACAACCTCCAGTACTCCTGGTACAGGGTTTTCCACTGTCAGGTGGGAATGTTTCCTCCTCGCCTTCCCTTTTGGTTGTTCCTCCTCCCTCCGCCTCTGGCGCAACTGGGAGGGGCCCGATCTGCGCACGCAGACCAGCATCAGGGAACCTGGCCGCTCTTAAGAACAGTGCTGATGTTGGCTGCAGAGGAGCGACGGGTACCGACAATGTCCCTCCCTCAAACGCTTTCACATCCACCCCACTTGGGTCTGAAACCTCCCCCAGCCCCTGAAGCTGCTGGGCCTCCCCTGGGCAACCTTCCATCCATGTCTGTTCATCCACCTTGCAGGGCCTCAGCACACTCTGCCCCCACCTGCCCTCAGCAGTAGGCAGTGGCCCAGGGAATTCTCCTTCACACCATGGCTGCAGAAGAGCAGGGGGTATCCGCAATCCTTCCCTGGCTCTTCCCTTAAAAGCCCCCACAAACACCTCCCCCAGTTCTAAATGGTCCTCTGGACCCTTACGTGATGATTGAAGGGCCTTGCTGGTGGGATCCTTCTCCCCCACCTCCCAGGGCCTGAGCACACCCAGCCTCCACCTTCCCTCAGCAGCAGGCAGCGGTCCTGGGGATTCTCCTTCACACAATGGCTGCAGAGAAGCAGGGGGTATCCGCGAGTCTCCCCCTGATTTACCCACAATCCCCCCCCTTGGGTCGAACACCTCCCCCAGCCCTTTGAACAATAACTGCTGGGCCTCCCCTGGGCAAACTTCCATCTTCCCCAGGGTGCACTGCTTCCCCAGCCTGGCTATGAGAGGGACTGGTGGGGTGGCATTGTACGGCAGCACTGCTGGCATCTCCCTTACAGCCCCAGGTGCAAACTCACATTCTCTTGCTCGTGCCATGCTGGGTAGTGAGGTGTCTTCCTCTGAGGTGCAGGGGGGTGATGAGCTATGCCTTTGACCATCCCCTCCATGTTTGCTGGCTTGGCTGCCTGTTTGCTGCAGCGGCTCCCCGGGCACATAATTACAGTCAGTCACTCTTGCAGGGGACTCGCAGAAGCGCTGCACCCCAGCCTCTACTCCCTGCTCTGGCACCCCGGTCACATACCTGCCTTTTGACTTCAGCTCCTCCTGGCTCTGATGGCTAAGTGGGAACAGTCCTGGATAATCCTCCTGGGGTGGTAGAGTGGCAGAGCACACACCAGACACATTTCCTTCCATCTCCCCCTGCTGAATATGCTGGGGCTCCTGGGGCAAGATGCCCTCATTCCCTGGGCCGCTGGTGGTCATGTAGGGGAGAAGTACTGCCCCCTCTGCTGGGGCACAATCCTTGCAGACCCTCTGGCCGCTAGTTTCAAAGTCTCCATCTCCCACATCTGCAAAAGGGAAGATGTACTGCCATTCTTCCTGGGGTGCCAATTTTGGGTGCACCCCCATCCTTTGGCTAGCTGCTTGGAGCAGTGGCTGACCACTGCTTTGTACCTCCTGTGGCGAGGACTCAGCCATCACAGTCCCAGCCTCCAAGATATGCTCTGCTCTGGGGCTATTCTCTGGGGCAGCCCCTGCACTGTATACTAGCACTGCTCCATCTATCACGGGCTCCGTGTGCACCAGTCCATCATCACCATGTGGGGCCACAGTGCCCAGCTCCGCCACACTACTTGGCACAATGCAGGGGGAATAAATATCCTCTTCCCGATATCCATCTGCCACAATCACAGTCCATGATGTTAGGGCTCCTTTAGAGTCCGGGGTCCCTGGTGCGATATCACAGGGACACTCCACAGCTAGTTCCTCATTTCCCAACTCACTGAATGGGAACAGTTCTGTGATTTCTCCCTGTGTCAGTGGGGAATCTAGTTCTGTGGCTCTCTGAGGATGCATGAGCCGCAGCAGCCGCTGTTCCTCTGCCTCCCCCCGCTGACACTGGTCCAGCCACTCTGGAGAATTCAGCTGCCCCTGTGCCAGGGCGACCCTCTCTGCATTATCATAACAGTGCAGGAGACACTGCAACTGCTCCTGGACACTTCTCAGTTCTCCTGGACACAGGACCCAGTTCCTATACACGCTGAATGCATGTAGCGGGTCCTCTTGCTGCTCGTACACCCATCGAATAAGAGTGCAGTGTGAGCGGCCTTCGGGGGGTGTGCTGCATCGTAGCCTCCATTCGTCAGTTAGGTCCTCCAGACTCATTCTCGCTAATGGAGCTCCAGATTCTGCAGGCCACAGTTCCTCTGCCTCCCCCCCTGGGATCTCGGTAGTGGACCCCTCGGTCATCCACCCCGGTGGCACCATCAACTCCTCCTCCCTTTGAGTTCTCTTTGCGGGCTCCTTCCCAGGAACCACGTTACCCGGTGCTGGCACGCTGGCCGCAGCGATCCGGCTTCTATGCATTAGCTGATGCGTGGCGTTACTTACTTCTGTGACAAAAGCCTTCCACGCCACCGTATGCAGCAGGTTTCCTGCAGCAGCCTCAGATACATACTGCTTAAATTCATCGGTCAGGTAAGCTGCTTTCTCCTCTGTAGTAGCTCCTGTCCATACATTAATCCACCGATATGCTGCTTCCCAATCCTCCCAGAGAGGCTGCATCAGCGTGGATGGGCTTCTCCAGTCCCATTCCTCAGCCAGACGACTCCATGACGATTCCTCATCTATGAGCCTCACTGCTCTGGGTGACTGTGGGCACCTCTTGCCTCTCTTTGGACGTCTCTGTCCTTTTCCTGGAGCCATTCTCCACACGGGCTGCACTCGTAGAGCTTGGTCAGCGTCACTTGCTGGACCCCCTTACGTCAGCTTCCGCTTCTGGGCCACGGCACACTCCGCCGTTCCCTCGCTTGCAGGGATTGTCCCCTGGACAAGCCGGCACTTAAGCGGAATTCTTCCCTCGCTTAATGCCCTCGCAAAGTATACTTTTTCTTCTCCCCGGCATCCTTGTTAGGAACAATGGTTACCAGGTCCCTCAAACATGAGCTAATACTGGCCAATTACTGGCTATTGTGTTTCCAGAGCCTGGTCGCATCAAGATACGAGCCCCTAGCTCTCCCTCCTTTGGGTGTGCGATCCCACTGCTGCCACCAATTGTGATGATCCCGGGATCTTGCAGCAGCGCAGCGCGACTTATGCCTCACGCAGAGCCCCCAGGGTCACTCCGAGTTCCAAAGATCGCACAGGAATACACAATAGCAAAGGTACAAAAGTATTACCTTTATTTTACACCTGGGTTATACATGTAAAATCAGCAATTACAGTCTATATACAATATATACAGAAAGGCCATCAGTATTAGTCACGTTATCAGAACCTTACCACGACACCACTCAGGTTAGCTTCAGATGGACAGGACCCGCAAGTCCACAACTTCCAGCGCTGACGCTCAGTCACTTCTCTCCTTCTCTCCCTCCAAACACCCACTTACATCCCAAAGGCACCCCTCTCCCCCTCCCTCAGGAATTCTTAACCCTTCCTATGCTGGGTGCAGTTGTATGAATGTAACAGGGTCTCCTATTACCTGTCCAGGGGCTGATTAACTCACTCCGTTCATCTGGCTTTGAAGCTTGTGTACGTGAGGGATTTCACACCTTCATGTGAACAGATCTCTTCTCTGGAGACTGACCCTGGTGTTATCCATCCTTAGCCTCTTGTTATTTGGGGGGGGGAAGTGTATGTCTCTGCCACTACCTGTAGTCTCTGTTACTAAACAGCCTATAAAGAGGCCCTTTGATCCCTGAACCAAAAACTATAAACAAACTGACCAGATTCTAATCTAAGCGTTTGGTCACTTCTACCCGGACCATTTGTCTCCACATATACAGTTACAATATTTAAGTGATACGCATTTGGGAAGACTGCCATAATTAACTTCATAGTCACAAATCCCTTATTCATGATACCATCGCAGTTTACTAAGAACATTACCTGGAGGCAGTGACGTAACCACGGGCAACGCTGATCCTCCCTCCCAGTTTCTCCTGTGCCCAGAAACTATCTTCTTGTCTTTATATGCATATGTAACAGTATGGGATACAGTATACAAAGCTTTGGGAACATATTACAGTCATTTACATAACATGAGGGAATATTTCCCTCCAGTAGCACACATACTCAGCCTAATGGAATAACCTGTTTGGATTATTCAGTATAACATATTATTATTGTCTGACATACAGCCCTGTGATGTCCCCTGTATGCAGCAGTCTGGGGAACACAGCTCAGATATGAATACAGTCAGTGATAATATCCGGTTATCGCCGGCATTTTGCAATTCTCTTTGCTGAAGCGCAGAAAGAGGCGGGAGAACAACATATGACGGAAAGGGGCGTGGCCTGGTTCCGTCACACCTTCACGACATTTGACGTATATATACGTCATGGCCGGGAAGTACTTCCCGACACATGACGTATATATACGTCATGACTTCAAACTGTCACTGCGTCTAGAGACGCAGTGACAGAGGGACGATGTCTGCTGTCCCTGACAGCAGACATGTCCCTGCATGCCCAGGGGGGGCTGCGATGCCGCCCCCCCGTCGGCGATCGCTGTGATTGGCTGTTCAGTGTGAACAGCCATTCACAGCGTTTTCTGTGTCACCGGCGAATAACGTTCGCCGGTGACACGGGATCGGAGGTGATTGGTGCTGTAAAGTACAGCACCAATCACCGAGGGGTGTAAGGGTGACACTGGTGTCACCCCACCTCACCCCGCCCGCCCCCAAAGGCCGTGATTGGTTCGTCGGACCGACGGACCAATCACAGCCATGGAGGGGGGTTTAAACTAACGGTGACTGCACTGCAGACGCCATTCCGGTCTGGAAAAGCGTGCAGTGCGGTCACCGTGCCCAGCTGCCGCCATATACTGACCAGAACCTTGCTCAATACTTACCTGATCACTGCTTGGGATCTTGCTTCATCTTGTGACATCCTGTGCTGTGTTGTGCTGTGTTGTGCTGCTGCAGTGTCATCGAGTTAGAGAGAGAGAGATAGAGAGAGAGAGATAGAGAGGCCTAGTGACAGAGAGTGCTATATTTTGTGCTGCTGCAGTGTAATAGAGTTATAGATAGAGAGATAGAGAGAGATAGAGAGATAGTGACAGATTGTGCTATATATTTTTTATATAACTGACTGCTGCCCCCCCTTTTGTGCTGATCAGTATAAATTAACTGATCAGCAACTTTTTGGGGGCGCAGGTTTTTTTTTTATATATATATATACCTGTCAGTGCTGCTGCTGCAGTGTCATAGAGTGATAGATAGTGAGAGATAGAGAGATAGAGAGATAGAGAGAGATAGTGACAGAGAGTGATAGAGACTGCTATATTTTGTGTCTGCTGCCCCCCTTTTGTGCACCCCCAGCAACTTTTTGGGGGTGCAGGGGTTATTTTTCATATATATAACTGTCAGTGCTGCTGCTGCAGTGTCATAGAGTGATAGATAGTGAGAGATAGAGAGATAGAGAGAGATAGCGACAGAGAGTGATAGAGAGTGCTAAATTTTGTGTCTGCTGCCCCCGCCTTTTGTGCTGATCACTATATCTGAGGTGATCAGCAACTTTTTGGGGGTGCAGAGGTTTTTTTTTTTTATATATACCTGTCAGTTGCTGCCAGTTGCACTGTCAGTTGCACCAAAGGTTGTGCACCTGCTGCCCCTCACTGGTAATCAGTGTCGCATCACTGATCACCTTTTTTTGGTACTTGTTTCCTATCTGGGCGCCCAGGTTTTGTACGTACGGCACCGTAATGAAATCGGATCGCATCGCATCGTACACATACACGATATTGAACGATGCGATGCGATGCCATGCGATCCGATTCGATTTCCCATAGGAAACAATGTGAAATGGCTCAATTTAGCCAAATTCTCATAGGAACAATAGTAAATGGGCCAAAAACACCCCTGAACATTGAAATGTCCCCCCAAAATTAGTTTACGCCACCCCGCCATCAACGTGAACCCGAAGCGTGGCGAGCGCAGCGAGCCCGCGAGGGGCGGCGGTATGCGTCCTCCGACCTTTTCATGCCCTACTATCCACGTCGGCGTGGAGTGAGAATAGAATAGTGTGGCGAGCGCAGCGAGCCACCGAGCCCGAAGCGTGGCGAGCGCAGCGAGCCCCGCGAGGGGACGCGGATACCTTCACAGTTATACGCGTCCCCTCGCGGGCGACGCGGACACCTGGGAAGCCCGCGAAGGGACGCGTTTACCTGTGAAGGTATCCGCGTCCCCTCGCGGGGCTCGCTGCGCTCGCCACACTATTCTATTCTCACTCCACGCCGACGTGGATAGTAGGGCATGAAAAGGTCGGAGGATGCGTACCGCCGCCCCTCGCGGGCTCGCTGCGCTCGCCACGCTTCGGGTTCACGTTGATGGCGGGGTGGCGTCAACTACTTTTGGGGGGACATTTCAATGTTCAGGGGTGTTTTTGGCCCATTTACTATTGTTCCTATGATAATTTGGCTAAATTGAGCCATTTAACATTGTTTCCTATGGGAAATCGGATCGCATCGCATCGTTCAATATCGTGTATGTGTACGATGCGATGCGATCCGATTTCTCTACGGAGAATAGCATGGTGCGCAATTAACTTAGTGGGCGCCCAGATAGGAAACAAGTACCCTTTTTTTTTTTTGTGGGTGCTGTGGGGTCTTTTTTAAAAAAATTTTTTACACACACTGTGATTTTGTGGGTGTCCTGTGGCCACTGTGCGCTGATCAGTGACGTACATCACTGATCAGCTTTTTCGGCACAGGGTTGATCTATTTTTTTTTTTTTTGATCAAATTCCTGTTGCCTTTGAGCGCTGTTCAGTGACGGACGTTACTGACCAACATCTGTGCTCAATTTTTGGCGCAGGACCTTGTTTTTTTTTTTTTAACCCCTTCAATTTTTTTTTTTCTTAACCCCTTCAATTTTTTTTTTTTTTTAACCCCTTCAATTTTTTTTTTTTGTATAAAGTATTTTTTTCTGCACTACATACACACTACACACTACATACCCCCCGGGTTGAAATAAAGTTTGTACCCCCCCCTACACTATACACGTGTTGAAACATTTCACTACCAGTAACACAAAAATAAAAATGGCATCCCAAATGTCATCCCAGTCATCCAGAAGAATGTATTCAGTGGAGGAGGCATATGCCATGCTTGCCTCTGACTCTGACACAGCCAGTGAGGCAAGCGGGGAATTTGAAGGATTCGTCTTAAGCTCCTCTTCCTCCTCTGGTGATGAGGGACCCCCTCAAAGACGCCCCCGTAGAGCAGCTGAGACCCCCCCCAATAATTGATCTCGTATGGACCCCACCACCAGACAATTTTGAGCCCCAGGTTCCTGAGTTTTTGGCCATGCCAGGAATCCAATTTGATTCCACAGGTCTCAGAGAAATTGACTTTTTCAAATTATTTTTCTCTGATGATTTTATAAATTTAATGGTGGACCAAACTAATTTATATGCCCAGCAGTTTATTGCTCAAAACCCCACGTCATCATTTGCTAGGTGGACCCCTGTAGATGCAGTAGAGATGATGACGTTTTGGGGTCTGGTGTTTCATATGGGCATAGTAAAAAAGCCACAAATTAGGCAATATTGGAGTACAGATGTTCTGTACAGCACCCCATTTTACCATATGGCCATGACTCGGGCTCGTTTTGAGGCAATCCATAAATTTATACATTACACCGATAATGCACAGTGCCCACCCAGAGATGATCCCACCTTTGACAGGCTATTCAAAGTCAGGCCGGTCATTGATCATTTCAGTGCCAAATTTGCAGAGCTATACATCCCTGATAAATGTATTAGTATCGACGAGTCCCTTATACATTTTAAAGGAAGGGTTAAATTCCGCCAGTACCTTCCCAGTAAGAGGGCAAGGTATGGCATAAAAATGTATAAGCTGTGTGAAAGCACCACAGGGTACACCCACAAGTTTAGGGTATATGAAGGGAAGGATTCAAGAATTGAACCGCCAGAATGCCCCCCCTCCCTCGTAGGTGTTAGTGGAAAAATTGTCTGGGATTTAATGCACCCCTTCCTGGATAAGGGTTATCACCTCTATGTGGATAACTTTTACACCAGCATCCCCCTGTTTAAGGCCCTTGGTTCAAGAGGTACAGCAGCTTGCGGTACTGTGCGCAAGAACCAAAGAGGCCTCCCCAAAACGCACATTGCCCAAGTACTAAGAAGGGGTGAAAGCAGGGGAATATGCACCGAAAATATGTTGTTGGTCAAATATAAGGACAAGAGGGATGTCCTTATACTGACAACAATTCATGGAGACAGTACCACCTCCATCCCTGTACGAGGTACCAGTACCCACACCTCAAAACCAAATTGTATCCTAGATTACAATAAGTACATGGGCGGAGTGGATCTTTCAGATCAGGTACTGAAGCCGTACAGTGCCCTGCGGAAAACAAATATCTGGTACAAGAAGCTGGCCGTGTATATCATCCAGATGGCACTGTATAACGCTTACGTGCTATTCCGTTCTACCGGCCAGAGGGGGACATTTATGCACTTTCAAAAGGAAGTCATAAAGGGCCTAATATTTGGGAACCAGCAGGCAGAGGGCCCCAGTACTTCTAGTACTGGCCCCCGTATTGTACCAGGGCAGCATTTTCCCAACGAAATCCCCTCCACTGCAAGAAAGGGCAGGACACAAAAAAGGTGCAAAGTTTGCTATAAAAAGGGAATAAGAAAGGAAACTATTTTCCACTGTGAAACTTGCCCCGACAAACCCGGCCTATGTATAAAGGAGTGTTTCAAAATATACCACACATCTATGGATTATTAGGTTCATCATTTCACCGTGCTTCGGGGGTCTTGCTAATGCCACATAGCACCCACCATTCATTCCACCAGAATCTGAGCTGCAAAATCCAAAAATCACTCCTTCCCTTCTGAGTCCTGCCATGCACCCAACTGGTATTTTTTGGTCACATGTGAGGCATTGCCGTACTCTGGAGAAATGGGGGCACAGATTTTGGGGTGCTTTGTCTCCTTCATTCCTTGTGAAAATGAAAAATTTTGAGCCAGAAGTACATTTTTGTGTAAAAAAATGTAATTTTTCATTTTCACAGCCCAGTTGTACCAAAATTGGTGAAACCCCTGGGGGTTTGAAATGTACACTATACCCCTAGATGATTTCCCTGAGGGGTGTAGTTTGCAAAATGGGGTCACTTGTGGGGGGGTTCCACTGTATTGGTAATGCAACATAGCACCCACCATTCATTCCACCAAAATCTGTGCTCCAAAATCCAAAAATCACTCCTTCCCTTCTAAGTCCTGCCATGCACCCAACTGGTAGTTTTTGGTCACATGTGAGGCATTGCCGTACTCTGGAGAAATGGGGGCACAGATTTTGGGGTGCTTTGTCCCCTTCATTCCTTGTGAAAATGAAAAATTTTGAGCCAGAAGTACATTTTTGTGTAAAAAAATGTAATTTTTCATTTTCACAGCCCAGTTGTACCAAAATTGGTGAAACCCCTGGGGGTTTGAAATGTACACTATACCCCTAGATGAATTCCCTGAGGGGTGTACTTTGCAAAATGGGGTGACTTGTGGGGGGGGTTCCACTGTATTGGTGCTTTGGGAGTCTTGCTAATGCAACATAGCACCCACCATTCATTCCACCAAAATCTGTGCTGCAAAATCCAAAAATCACTCCTTCCCTTCTGAGTCCTGCCATGCGCCCAACTGGTATTTTTTGGTCACATGTGAGGCATTGCCGTACTCGGGAGAAATTGGGGCACAGACTTTGGGGTGCTTTGTCTCCTTCATTCCTTGTGAAAATGAAAAATCTTGAGCCAGAAGTGCATGTTTGTGTAAAAAAATGTAATTTTTCATTTTCACAGCCCAGTTGTACCAAAATTGGTGAAACCCCTGGGGGTTTGAAATGTACACTATACCCCTAGATGAATTCCCTGAGGGGTGTACTTTGCAAAATGGGGTGACTTGTGGGGGGGTTCCACTGTATTGGTGCTTTGGGAGTCTTGCTAATGCAACATAGCACCCACCATTCAATCCACCAAAATCTGTGCTGCAAAATCCAAAAATCACTCCTTCCCTTCTGAGTCCTGCCATGCGCCCAACTGGTATTTTTTGGTCACATGTGAGGCATTGCCGTACTCGGGAGAAATTGGGGCACAGATTTTGGGGTGCTTTGTCTCCTTCATTCCTTGTGAAAATGAAAAATTTTGAGCCAGAACTGCATTTTTGTGTAAAAAAATGTAATTTTTCATTTTCACTGCCCAGTTGTATCAAAATTGGTGAAAACCCTGGGGGTTTGAAATGTACACTATACCCCTAGATAAATTCCCTGAGGGGTTTACTTTGCAAAATGGGGTGACTTGTGGGGGGGTTCCACTGTATTGGTGCAACATAGCACCCACCATTCATTCCACCAAAATCTGTGCTGCAAAATCCAAAAATCACTCCTTCCCTTCTGAGTCCTGCCATGCACCCAACTGGTATTTTTTGGTCACATGTGAGGCATTGCCGTACTCGGGAGAAATTGGGGCACAGATTTTGGGGTGCTTTGTCTCCTTCATTCCTTGTGAAAATGAAAAATTTTGAGCCAGAACTGCATTTTTGTGTAAAAAAATGTAATTTTTCATTTTCACTGCCCAGTTGTATCAAAATTGGTGAAAACCCTGGGGGTTTGAAATGTACACTATACCCCTAGATGAATTCCCTGAGGGGTGTACTTTGCAAAATGGGGTGACTTGTGGGGGGGTTCCACTGTATTGGTGCAACATAGCACCCACCATTCATTCCACCAAAATCTGTGCTGCAAAATCCAAAAATCACTCCTTCCCTTCTGAGTCCTGCCATGCACCCAACTGGTATTTTTTGGTCACATGTGAGGCATTGCCGTACTCGGGAGAAATTGGGGCACAGATTTTGGGGTGCTTTGTCTCCTTCATTCCTTGTGAAAATGAAAAATTTTGAGCCAGAACTGCATGTTTGTGTAAAAAAATGTAATTTTCCATTTTCACATCCCAGTTGTACCAAAATTGGTGAAACCCCTGGGGGTTTGAAATGTACACTATACCCCTAGATGAATTCCCTGAGGGGTGTAGATTGCAAAATGGGGTGACTTGTGGGGGAGGTTCCTAACTTTTAGCACTTATGGTGCCTAGAAACCTACATGGTGCCTAAAAAAAATCTCATAAAAAGGAGGCTCCAAAATCAAGTAGGTGCTCCTTCTATTATGAAGCCTGTGGTTTGGTCAACGTGCACACTAGGGCCACATATAGGATATTTTTGAAAACAAAAGAATTGGGGGAATCAATTTTTAGTCACATTTCTCTAGTAAAATCTACTGTATTCGTTAGAAAAATGTATTAAAATTGAAACTCTGCAAAAAAAAAGAAATTTTGAAATTTCACCTACACTTTGTTTTAATTCCTGTGAAACACCTAAAGGGTTAACAAACTTCCAAAATGCTGTTTTGAATACTGTGAGGGGTGCAGTTTTTGAAATGGCATCATTTATGGGGGTGTCTCACATACAAGTCCCTCAAAGTCACATCAGAACTGAACTGGTCCCTAAAAAAATCAGTGTTTGAAATTTTCTTGAAAATTTGAGAATTTGCTAGTCATATTTGAAGCCTCCTAGTGTCCAAAAAAATGAAAAGGAGGTTGAAATAATGATTGCAACATAAAGTAGACATATGGTCTTTGTTAGTTATTAACTATTTTGAGTGGTATGATTATTTGTCTCACAAGCAGAAAATGTGACATTTTGCATATTGCTAAATTTTCCATTTTTTCACGATATTTTGGTATTTTTCACAAAAAAAAACAGACTGTATCGACCCAAATTTACCACTAACTTGAAGTACAATGTGTCACGAGAAAACAATCTCAAAATCACTGGGATAAGTAAAAGCAAAAAAAAGTTATCCCCACTTAAGTGAGACATGTCAGATTTGAAAAAAAGGGCTCTGTCATGAAGGCACAAACTGGCTCTGTCATGAAGGGGTTAAGGAAGGGGAAACCGGAAGATGTGATGGGCATCTCCAGGAGACTATAGGGCTTTTCTCAGGGCTTAGTCGAATCTTGATCCATGTAACCGCATGGTCTGACAAGGCTATGGGTTCAATGAACGATGTCTCTATCTTATTGAAAAGGGAGGAAGATAGGAGGATATAGTTTAAAGCGCAACGGAATCTGCTGCGCTATATAAGAAACTGCAAATAAATAAATAAATAAATATAGTCTATCCGTGAGAGGGTTCCGGCCGAGGCGGAGAGACAGGTAAATTCCCTGTCCACAGGATGGAAAATCCTCCAAATGTCCATCAGTTGAAGTCTCTCCGCCAAGGCCGGGACCCCCAGTTTGGGGAGGGATCTCTTAGTCGGGAATTGTTTGTCCATGTCAGGGTCGGATATTAAGTTTAGATCACCACAGAGGATAATCGGGAGATGGAGGTGGGGGGAGAGTGTATGTATGATGTCCAGAAAGAATTTTCTAGAGTAGACATTGGGGGCGTAAACATTGAGTATTATGTATTGGGTTTGGGCCAGTGTTATTTTGCATAGTGTGTATCTACCTTGTGGGTCCGAGAGTAAAGGTTCGGCTGTTAGTGGGATCTGTCTCCTCGCGAGAATCACAACACCCCTGGATTTGGAATTGAAGGAGGCTGATGAAAGGACCTGCCAGTTGAGCACCCGGAGCTTGGCCGTTTCTGATTGGGTAAGATGGGTTTCCTGCAGGCACATAACATCGACATGCAATTTGTTAATATACATTAAAATGCGTTTCCTCTTCTGAGGCGAGTTTATCCCGCCCACATTCCAGCTACCCACCGTCAAAGTAGACATTGGTGCGAGGCTGGAGTGGGCGGAAACAGACATTGTATAATAAGTACATTCCCAACCAGTGAAGATTTTACTGTAACGCTTTTGCAACTGCAAAATAGTGGGATGAAAGGGGGAGGAGAGAGAGGGTGGAGGGAGGGGGAACAGAGTGTCATATGGACTTCCAGATACAGTAAGGTGACCAAGCAGTCCTGTCAAACATTAGGAGGCTCTGGTCGGTAAACGGGGGAAGCTGGAGAGACGCCTCCACCAGGGCGCTAGCTCCACAAACATAACATAATAATTGGGTAATAACAGCAGCTAACATTTTTACATAACGGTAAACGGTAGCAAATAGAAGCAAATACCACGCCCGCCATAGGCGTAAAGAGGGGGGGGGGGTCGGATCAGGTATGAGGGGGGAGGGATAGGGGAGTCTTTGGGGAATGTCCTCCCAGCGATGGGATAGTTGGTGACCCTTTGGAGTTCTGCTATTAGGGTACATTAATGCAACCCTTCTGTTGATCCTTTTCTGTTACTATACGCGATTGATGGTCTTGTCTTGCTTGGGGGGGGGGGAAGTCTTCCTGCATCAGGTGGGAAATGACTGTGAAGGCAGGGGGTGAGAACTGACGGAATCGGAGGGGTTGCAGGGAATGAGGTAGAGATGGGACACCATCGATAGTCGTGGCTGAGGGCACTTCAGTTTCTGGGTATCAGGGGGGAATGGGAATGATCATCCAGTGATCATATTGGGAGAAAGGGAGGGGGGAAAAATCACGGATGTGAGAATGTTGTGGACATAACAGCTTCCAGGTTAACTTGTGGTACAGTATGTTATGTTGTTCATCCTTGCTGGCGGGTCGGAAACCCTGTCCGTCTTCGCCTCAGGGAGACGGACAGGGTTAGGGGGGGTTAGGGGGGGTGCGGGCAGGCGGCGGGGACCCCGGGTTACCGCCGGCAAGCCGGCGGGGACCCGGGGGAACGGATGGAAGCGCCGTCGGAAAGGGACGCGCGCGCCGCTCGTGCGCGCGCGTCCCCTTCTCACCATCGCCATGGCGCTGGCGGGGGATGGCGGCTGACGACGCCAGCGCCATCCCCTGCAAAGATGGGACCTGACCCATCTGTAGGTGTGTTGAACAGATGAATTTAGGAGACGTCGTCAGCCCATGAGTGGGTCGGTCTGGATTCTTCTTCTAAATCAGTGAGGTAGGCTTCAGCGTCCAGGTGGGAATTGAAGTCTTTGAAGGAATTGCCTTGAAAGATACGTAACCTGGCTGGATATATCATGGCGAATTTCACTCCATCTCTTATAAGTTTTGCGCAGGTAGGGGCAAAGTCTCTCCGGGCTTTGGAGAGCTCCGCAGAGAAATCTTGGAAAATCAGAATTTTGTGGTCTTGCCACGTGATGTCCCTCTGTTTCCTGGAGGCCGACCAAATCAGTTCTTTGTGGAGAAAGTTCAAGGGTTTGAAAATGACTGCACGTGGTTTTGCCCCCTCTTGTGGTTTAAAGGAGCCTAGCCTGTGAGCCCTTTCTATGACCAAATCTTCACATTTGTCTGTAATCTGCAGAAGTTCGGGGAGTGTCACTCTAATAAAGTCAAATAGTTCCTGGCCCTGCACTTTCTCAGAGAGACCAATGATACGCAGATTACATCTGCGGGAGCGATTCTCCAAGTCCTGTACCTTATTGTGCAGGTATGTAATTTCTTTATGGGCGTTTTGCACAGTTTCTTTCAGCTCAGCAATGTCAGCGAAATTAGCTATAACAGTCTGCTCTGTGGTCTGTACCCTCTGCTGCAGCTGGGAGATCTGCCTGTTTATGTCAGCCGTCTGCTCCTTCAGGAGGGGGCCTATGGCTGCTCTTATGGCCGTCACCATGTCTCCATAGGTGACTGGGGCTGTTAGTGGGGGCAGCGGGGCGTCAGGGGGAGAGTACTCACTGTGCTGGTCCCCCAGTGCAGCCAGAGGGGAGCAGGGATTACTGCTTGCAGCGTTGGATTTAGCAGCTGTGGAGGGTGAAGCTGGGGGAGCCTTCCGGGGTATGGCGTCCGGCGCCATCTTGGATCCCGGGGCTGCCCGCTCTCTGTCTTTTTTCTGCCGGCCGGAAGTGCTGGGCATGGCGTCCAGGTAACGCTTCATGCAGCGCGATGCTGGGGGAGAAGGTGGGAGGTGGCGGGCGGGCTTTGCGGCACTGTGTAGCCGCGTTTAACACAGCGTGTGGGCGCCCTGGCAGCGGAGCTCTCCTCTCCCACTACCGCAGCATTCGGGGGCGGAGCCGGAAGTCCACATAAAGGTATTTTTACTAAAAGTAAATTTGGATCGATGTTCAATGACTTTGGATCGATGTTGAATGCTGTAACATCGATTTTAATCAATATTGAGCACCCAGGGCTAAAACACACAATTACTGACAGTTGTTTTTTTATTTATTTTTAAATGTTAGTAAATGTGTGTCTTTAGCCCTTGAAATTCATTATCAATTTATATTGACTATAAAAAAATCAACCAAAATCGACCTTTAGTAAATGCACCCCGTGAAACACAGAAGATATTAAAATAGCATATCGGCCTGTATAAATGATGATGAAAAAGACATCTATAGATTTACGAGCAGAGCCCTCCTACTTCTACAGTATATAGTTCTGTTACTACCCAGTTTGTTTTATCACTGTTATTTCCAATTATAAAGCACAACAGAATACACTGTGCTATACTGTATAAGAAACTGTAAATAAATAGTAATTAAATCGAATGTCCGCAGCTGAAGAAATCAACAGAAGATTCCCAAAATGGCTGTCAAAGATCAATACACAATAAGAGATAATCTATTTGCAATGTAAAATTAGCTGCGCTATATAAGAAACTGTTTATAATAAATGGTTTCATTATAATTTACAGACAATTGAAATACCAATAATTACTTTACCTACACCGTTTTACCACCAGGGTGTAAATTCCAATGTTCTTAGGGGTACTTAGGGGCACATTTATTAACCCCTTCAGTGGCAATCCCGAGAATTTTCCAGGCTGTGCCCCAGTGCCCAGTCTGGCAAGCCCAGAAAATTCTAGGGATTGCCACTGTTTACAGCTCCCTCCCCTATGTGGCGCCTCCGGCTCCCTCCTTCTCCCCTCCGGGTTTTGTATGAAGTCCCCGGCGCCGGCTTATGACATGCCGGGGACAGGGACGCGGCACAGGCCCGGTTAGCCACTGATTGACAGTGCAGTGGCGCTGCCCGGACCCAGGGAGCAAGTGGTAGTTTTTTTTAAAGGGAAGGCTCCCCATAAAAAACACGCCCAGTGGGGAGCACTCCCAAAACAAAAAAACACCACTGAAGGGGTTAAGCTCGGTGAAGTGATATTGTGGCTGGTACTTTATCACCGGCCAATCAGCTATCAACTGTGTAGTTACAGGCTTAGTTTGAAAAATGACAGGTAGGAGCTGATTGGCCAGTGATAAAGTACCAGCCACTTTATCACTTCACCAAGTTTAATAAATCTGCCCCTTAATTCTGACAGTTGAATTACCAACATGATCATAATGCTGATAAGGTTAAAATGCTGACACTATTATAATGTTAATTACAAACAAGAAGAGAAAAGAAACTCGGGTGGGGTGCACTCTTAATCCCCAATCTAGGTGGCTAAGCTGCTCGAAAAAAGTTTTTCATATTTTTATATTTTTTTAATGCCATGCTGCCGGGGGAACAAGCACTTGCGAAACGTACGTCCCAGACTGACAGAGACGCGATCACGTGTGCACACGTGACCGCAGGAGCGGCTTCCAGGTGGGAGCTTCAAGATTAGACAAGCGCTCCTGGCGTCCCTGCATTGTAGTGATCCAGGGCTGGTAAGAGAGACCTCTCCCTGCAAGGCAGCCGCGCGCTGTTTGTGCCGGCATAGCCTTAGCTACGGGACTTTGGTCTCTTTCCCTTCTTATTTTTCTCCCTTCATTCATTTATAATTGTAAATTGGCCAACTGACTGTGTTTATATTACCATGGAGTTCTTGGTCACAGTTGTATTTAGCTTGTAGCATGTTCGTGTTGTAATTCTTACCTGCCCAATTAGCCGCACTCAGACTGGTTCTGATTGTGACAGAGTTCTTGGTCACACTGTATCTAATTTGTAGCATGTTCGCGCTGTAATATTTGTCTGCTCAATTAGCCACACTCAGACTGGTCCTGATTACAATTTGTTACAGAGAGCTGTTTTCATATTTCTAACAGTGTAATTGTGTGTGGATGTGTACAGGGACTGGCTGCTCCGCTGAGAGGCAGACTTAGCCAGTATTGGTGTGCATATATAAAATCAATTAATTACACCTGCTCATTACCTTAGAGTGCCTGTATGTTGCCTCAGTAAAAATCAGTGAGACATACAAATCCACAGCTCTGCTAGTGCATTTTGTCTTTGTGGCTATGATTTTGGTCCAGCAGTGATGACTATTAGTAGGTGTATGTGCATGAACATGTAAGCAACTATTTTTTGGGATATATCAATTGATCTATTTTTCTCAGAGCGAGGTTCTCTGTAGATCAAACCGTGACATTGGAGTCTTATCATTGGCTACAACTGTGTCTGTGAACACTACCTGCTAATTGGCTAGATGCATATGTATATACCATGAGACTAATTGATTAATCCATTCACAGCAATTGACCTATTATGAAGGGATTTAATGTATAAATATAAATGTAAATAATGTGTACATACTTTATTTGAATTATTCTTTATTTTGCTGACCTATGATTATAATCCTTGTCTCATTCCAATTGAGAACAAAAATATAATGCCAAATGGTATAGGCATTAAGGATTTATGAAGGTCAGCCTTATATAGCATTGGTGCTTATGTGAATCCCTTAGTGGTACACATGTGAGGATTATTGCACCAATTTCTTGATATCTAGTCACATTGTTGTTATAGTGTTGGTGTTGATGTGAATCACATATAGTGATAAACATATGAGAATTCACTGCACCAATTTTTGATACCAGCCCCATTATTATTATTATTGTCTAAAAATTATTCGCAAATAAAGGCATATATATTGCATATATAAATTATTTATAGAAAAATAGTTTAATAAATATTTACAAAATAATCACTCGGATATAAAATTCTTGTGCAGCATTAGATTTTATTAATTTAAATTAAGCACATTAAAACGTAAATAAACTTTTGGAAAAAACTTTTCCCAAAAAAACCCTCTTTCAATTTAATTTTTTTCACTTGGCATTAAAAAAATATAAAAATATGAAAAACTTTTTTCGAGCAGCTTAGCCACCTAGATTGGGGATTAAGAGTGCACCCCACCCGAGTTTCTTTTCTCTTCTTGTTTGTAATTAAACTTATTCCTACTCGGGGGTGCACCACTGACCATCGCGTGTCCTCAGGCCACTGCTTAGCGCATAAGCTTGAGGGTGATGTTAGCAATAAATTATTTAACATTATAGTCAGTTCTTTCCCAATCTTCTTATTCTTCCCAAATCTCTATTTCCAATTTTTCGTGCAGACCCCTCCCACCCATTCTCTTGTAACTATTATAATGTTGGCATGGACATCGTATTAGTGTACAGTGTCTCAGTACATGGCTTGTCGGTCACTACTATATTCGCAATGTTCACTTACTGCTCATGTGCCGGGCGCTCGCACACACCAGTGCGAGTGGGGGGGGGGGGGCGTGGGGAGGTGGTGGGTAGCCACGCCCATGGGATCGCCCAGCATTTCATGGGTGTTCCCATGAGAACGCTGGGAGTTCCCATGGTAATTACCCAGTGACGTGGGTGCTGTGGGAGGTCAGCTGACATCACCGGATTTCAGCTGCCCGCCATCTTCCTCTCGAGAACACACGCAAAGACACCGGAGAGTATCTTAGTTTTGCGTGTACCCAGGGCTGGTGCAAGGTATATTTGTGCGCCCCAGGCAAAAGGGGGGGATGTTTGTGGGCGCTCTCAGCAGTTAGCCTCAGCGATAGCGCTGCCTGCACTATGGAGCCGCCGGCAGCAGCAAGATCACTTACCAGCGCTTCAGCAAGCAGCAGCCGCACGCCAGTCGAGCTCCCTTGGCACATCTGGTGACCGGAAGCAGCATTATACCTCTGCCCCGGAGTCACTCTCCACCTGCTCCCTGCTACACAGCCAGCAGCACACTGATTTCAGCCCCCACACTGTGTGTGCCGCTGGTGTTGGGCCGGATGACAGAGCGGCCGGTGCCCGGCTGTAGCACCAGAGTGGGGCTGCTGGGATCCCCTAGCTGGCTATGACTGGGAAACAGTGACAGGCAGCATGGAGCACCCCGGCAAGTCCACACTGGAGCAGCGCAGTCCGGGCAGTGGCCAGCAGCAGGACGAGTGGCCGGGTGCTGGGGAGACAGAAAGCAGCATGGCCGGCGTACCCGCATCAGCAGCAGTCCCAGGCAATGGCATACACAGCACCGCACAGCAACAGCAGCAGGTGAGAGATGACACATACACACAGTGCATAGTGTTGGTGGCACCTAACTAGTGTGTGCATCCACTGCTCGCTGAAGCGCTGGTTAGTGATCTTGCTGCTGCCGGCGGCTCCATAGTGAAGGCAGTGCTATCGCTGAGGCTGAGACGCTTATCCCACCCCTGGAAACTGTAGCGGTGGCTCAAGGGACACATAAATAAAATAAATTTAAATGCAGGGCTGAAATGGTGCACCCTCCAGTGGCCTGCGCCCTAGTCTGCTACCTAGTGGTAGTGCCGGCCCTGCGTGTACCTTCCACATCATTCGGGCTGCGAAGGGGGGCGGCGGCCTGTGCAGGCAGCGGGGGAGCTTAAAATGACACAAAGTGCTGTGAACTTCGCATCGCTATGTGTCAACCAGAATAACCTCCACTGTCTGTCGGCATTTTGTTGTGGGAATTTTGCTTGTCGGTATTTCATCCGCCGACAACTAAACTACATACCAAATTAATAATACAGCACTGGCATAAGTGTATATAACTGTAACTGCATAAACTGAATGTCAACCTTTTCACTGTTGACCTTCCCATTGCTGGCCTAATGCTTGTGTCGGCCTTCAAACTATGTCAACCTTAGCCATATTGACCTATTTTATGTGTCAACATAAGACATGTTGATCTTCAGTGGTCGGCCCAATTAGGGTTACCAACTCATCCCATTAATTCGGGACACATATTAACCCCTTCCCGACATTTGACGTATATATACGTCATGGCCGGGATGTACTTCCCGACACATGACGTATATATACGTCATGACTTTAAACTGTCCCCGCGTCTATAGACGCGGGGACAGAGGGACGATGTCTGCTGTCCCTGACAGCAGACATGTCCCTGCATGCCCAGGGGGGGCTGCGATGCCGCCCCCCCGTCGGCGATCGCTGTGATTGGCTGTTCAGTGTGAACAGCCATTCACAGCGTTTTCCTGTGTTACCGGCGAATCAGACGCCTGGTAACACAGGTGTCAATCACCGCCGGGCGTCAGGGGGCATGAGGGGGTCATCGGTGACGACGACACCTCACCCCACCTGCCCCCAAGGCTGTGATTGGTCCGTGGGACCCACGGACCAATCACAGCCAAGGTGCGTGATTTAAACTAACGGTGACTGCACTGCAGACGCCATTCCGGTCTGGAATTGCGTGCAGAGCGGTCACCGTGCCAATCTGTCGTGATACATACCTGATCCTTGCCTGAAACTTACCTGATCACCGCTGGTAGCGTGCTGCCAGCAGCTGGATACTTCCTGGATCTTGTGACTTCTGTGTGTGCTGCTGCAGCAGTGTCATAGAGTCACAGATCGTGAGAGATAGGGACAGATAGTGACAGAGAGTGATAGAGAGTGATAGAGAGTGCTATATTTTGTGTCTGCTGCACCCCCTTTTGTGCTGATCACTATATCTGAGGTGATCAGCAACTTTTTGGGGGTGCAGAGGTTTTTTTTTTATATATATACCTGTCAGTTGCAGCAAAGGTTGTGCTGCCTGTGCAACTGACTGCTGCCCCCCCCTGCTGCCCCCCCTTTTGTGCTGATTGTGCTGATTAATTAACTGATCAGCAACTTTTTGGGGGTCCAGGTTTTTTTTTTTATATATATATACCTGTCAGTTGCACCAAAGGTTGTGCTGCGTGTGCAACTGACTGCTGCCCCCCCTTGTGTGCTGGTCAGTTTTAATTAATTAATCAGCAACTTTTTGGGGGTCCAGGTTTTTTTTTTTATATATATACCCTGTCAGGTTGTGTGTCTGCTGCCCCTCACTGCTAATCAGTGGTGCATCACTGATCTGCAGTTTTTTTTTTTTTGGAGAGTGCAGTGGGGTTTTGTTTTTACACCCACGTTGCTTGTGTGGGTGTCCTGTGGCCGCTGAGCGCTGATCAGTGACGTACAATCACTGAACAGCATTTTTGGCACAGGGTTGATATAATTTTTTTTTCTGCAGTTTTTTTAAATTGTTTTTTTTTTTGGAGAGTGCTGTGGAAATTTTTTTTAAATTGTTTTTACACCCACGTTGCTTTTGTGGGTGTCCTGTGGCCGCTGATCAGTGACGTACAATCACTGAACAGCATTTTTGGCACAGGTTGATATCATTTTTTTTCTGCAGTTTTTTTTAAATTGTTTTTTTTTGTTTTTACACCCACGTTGTTTTTGTGGGTGTCCTGTTGCCTTTGAGCGCTGTTCAGTGACGGACGTTACTGACCAACATCTGTGCTCAATTTTTTGCGCAGGACCTTTTTTTTTTTTTTTTTAACCCCTTCAATTTTTTTTTTTTTATTGGGATCAAATTCCTGTATAAAGTATTTTTTTTTCTGCACTACATATGTGGTGGCCGGTGAACGAAGGGAACGGGTTCCCCTTACCTTGCTGCTTCAGGGGCGACTCAGGTTCATCCGTCCTTCTGTTCCCCGGTGGATAGGAGAGGGACACTTCAATGAAAGGGGACAACGTTCTGCGGTGTAACTCAGGTTTATTATGAGATAAGGGCAACCTGTGCCCACTGACCCTCACGACACAGCAACTCTTGGGATTTAAGGCACATTAACAAGTAACAACAGTTATAGATACAAACTGACACTATTAGTATTTACCGGATGAAACCCTAAGGTGCGACAACCTAATCACACCACGCATGTGCCCACTAGGGCCTACCGACTCCACGTGTTCGAGGTGCCGTGACGGCGTTCTGGGTCAAACACCCCCGCTTTAAGAGTACTACTGGGTCAATTTGTCGGTACGGCACCCTTAACACGGAAGGCTATATTTGACATATCCACACATTAAACCGTACCTTAAACAGTACATGTTATACCACAACAGTAATTATAACAGTAAGAAATACTTAGATAACTGGTGCACCAATCTAGGATCTTAACTATAGAACTGAGGTGACGTCACCCTTTTTATATCTCAGTCCCGGTCTACCTGTGCACAGGGCTTCTTCCGGAGTGTATTCAGTCCCGGCGGCCCATTTGGGGTACAATCTGGAGGCCTAGAGGTCAATTGAATAGGCCCCCCCCCTGGCAACCACACTTTATGGTCTAAGAGGAGAAGTTCCTTGTTTCGCCCAGTAGATGGCGCTGTTCCCTCACAGACCGAAGGGCGTCCTAGATGAAGGGGTGATCCCAATTAAAGTGGAAGGTAATCAGGATGGTGGCCGGGCAAACAATGTCCCCTGATTAATGCTTCCCTAGGGCAGATGGCGACTGGGTTCCCGGTGGAACTTGACACTGGGGGGTCCTGGGAGGCGGCAGGGAAGCCTCACAGCTATAAGGGTGCTGGGGTGAAACGGCTGTGTGTGGAGTGGGCAAAGAGGCAGTACCTGTTGGCTGGAAACCGCTGCAGGCTCCTGCCTGTCACGACCTCCGACTTGGACTGGACGCCTTCTTCCTCGAGGGGTACTCACTAGTGGGGGCGCTGCAGCCGCAGCGTTGCCCCACTCAGTGATCTTTCTGTCCCCCTGGCTGCCTGTCGCTTGGTGTGGGGCTGGTCTCCGGTCCCCGGGATGGAGGGATGTCCTGCCCAGCGCCCCCGGTCACTTGCTGTGCGGTCGCGGGTCCTCTGGCGTCTCCCGCAGCGTGGCCCCCGGCGTTCACTGCGCCTCTCACGGGTTACTGGGTGCTGTCAGTCACCCGCCGCGGCTCTCACTCAGCTGCCGCGCTACAAGGCGTCTCTTGCTCTGGGATCTCCGGTCCCCGGCTCTCCGTCCCCGCTCGCTGGCACTGGCTCCTTGGTCCCTTCACGCTGCCGTGCACACACGTGAGGACTCCTCTCTCTCTCTGCCTTCTCCGCCCCTCCTTTTTTCCTCCAATCTCCGTGCCCCCTCACACGCCTGTCATCCCAAGCGCGCGAAGTCCCGGGGGAATGTTAACCCCTTCTCTCCTGCGCTGGGACCGGCGCTTCACTGTTAACCCCTTGCGCCCTGAAAGGGGGTTGTGTGGCCAATAGAGGTCCGGGGCACCACATTCACCCTCGCTTTTAGGATGCGTGTCCCCGCGCATCGCAGCATAGCGAATAATAGTCCTTTTTTACTTAAATTACAATCGCAACAGTACAATGACAATGCTCTATAGTTACAATATATGTACAACAGATTACAGGCAGCTATCTAATCCTGGTACCGCCGTGGGAGTGTACCCCGAGTACTCCTTTCGGAGCGCCTCAGCTCAGGCTCGGGGGCCACCTCCACGGCCGCGCGAGGCGTGAGTAATTCAACTGGCGGCCTAGGCCGGGCCTGCTGTGGCATGGTGGACCAGCCCACCGCCATCAATAGCTCGAGAGGGTCAGTGGGCAGCGGAGGCGAGAGGACTGCTTCCCCCTTCGGCTCTTCATCCCCACCATCCTTTGGTGCTTCTTTTAGCTTCTGGTCCTGTCTTAGGCGGAGCCTACGCTGACTCCTATGGGCCGATGCTGGAGAGGCGCCGTTGGACTTCGAGGTCCGGACACCCGCCACTATCAACATGGGCTCGACTGCGCGCAAGCTCAGCCCCAGCTCTGGGCTCACTTCGGTATGTGACCACTTCTTCCTCATTGGCTCACTCTGTACTCGAACCTGAGAACTCTGTTGGCCACATCTGTACGCTTTCCCGCTACTTCTTCCTACCCCATCTTCTGTTTCTTCGGGGTACACACCACTCCATTGGGGCGGATGTTTCGGGGGGTGGTATCGTGGGTGACTTCTGTGGCTTGGGTAATTCCAACGGCGCTCTCTTCTTGCGGCATATCGGGTGCCTCTGACCGGCCCGCCACCAGGGCCAGTGACGTTGACTGCCCGGATGCCCTTTCTTCCCCTGATGATATCGAATTCCACCGGCTCTCCGGCTTCAAGACTTCTATAAAAACCTCTCGCATTCTTCTTCGGGATAGCTGTGAAGTGGACGAAGATATCCCTTTCTGTATCAGCACAATTAATAAAACCGTATCCCCGTCGTACATGGAACCAGACCACCCTTCCCTGATTCTTTACGCGGGCTGAAGGGCAACGATCCGATGTGGCAGGTAATTCGCTCGCAACTATATAGCATTGTCTGCCGGAGCAAGCCTGCCCATCTTCTGGGGCTGGACCTAAGCTTCCCGTCCTCCCCGAGGTTCGGCCCTCGACCTCGGGGTGTTGGGGTTTAAATCTTCATTCCGGTTGCCATCTCTTTCTGTGCTTCCGACCTCCTGGCTTCGGTAGTACGTCGGACGTCCCTGCCCATCAAACCGGTCGGGAGGCTGCCGTCCATATTCTCGGGGCGGTTCCCACCTACTTCCGGCCGGACTTTGTCTTTCGGTTCTCCATCTTGGTTCTGCATAGCTCGGTGCCGGTGCACTTGCCATCCGACGCATTTCTCTCTGCATCTCCGCCATCCCAACGGCCAGTTCCTCCATTTGTTTCTGGAGCATCTGCATCGCGTCTCTGTCGGGCTGCTGGCCACCTTGCACCGCCAAGCCTTGGGTCCGTTTTGCCCTGTCAGTGGAACTGGCTGTGGCTCCAGTTGGGTCCACTCTTTCTTTAAAGCCGATCAGTTCCGGATACTCCTCTTCCCTATTTTTAGGGTTTCCAATGATAGCGAGGGCAGCCGTCTTGAAGTCCCGGAAGGTCTTGCCAGGTATCTGCGACCTTAGCAGCCGTAACTGGACCTTGACGTTCTCTTGGGCCACCCCTTCGACGAATTGAACTGTTAAGGCCTCGTCGGCGTTTCTCACCTCCTCTGGTTCCACTGCTTGAATGGCCTTTAACGTCTCCTGTAGGCTCAGGGCGTAGTCCCGTAGGGACTCATTTGGCTGTTGTTTGCGAGCATACAATTTCATCTTCAGCTCAGGGATGGTCTTCGTTTCAAATGTCGTGAAGATTTTCTTTAGCATGTCCGTCGCACTTTTTCTATCTTCCATTGGCCATGAGGCCACTTCTCTGCGCGCCGACCCAGTCAGCTGCCCCATCAGCATTTCCACCTTCTGCCGTTCGCTAGGCTTATACATCCGGAACGTGGATTCAATGTTGTTCCTGAAGTCCGCGAATGGGGTTTTCTGTAGCTGGTCATCGTCTCCGCTATAGGTCAGGAGCCACGGGGCTCCGAAATAGTACGGCAGGGTGATGGCCGCAGCCGGTGTTGCATCTTCTGCGTCCTGTTCTTGATTCTGTGGGTTTGGCGGCTGTGCCGCCCCTCCGCCTTGCTGCTGTTCCATTTTTCACTGGGTTGTAGCTCTCCTTGTAAACACGGATCCTGTTCGGTTTGACGCCAAGTTTTATGTGGTGGCCGGTGAACGAAGGGAACGGGTTCCCCTTACCTTGCTGCTTCAGGGGCGACTCAGGTTCATCCGTCCTTCTGTTCCCCGGTGGATAGGAGAGGGACACTTCAATGAAAGGGGACAACGTTCTGCGGTGTAACTCAGGTTTATTATGAGATAAGGGCAACCTGTGCCCACTGACCCTCACGACACAGCAACTCTTGGGATTTAAGGCACATTAACAAGTAACAACAGTTATAGATACAAACTGACACTATTAGTATTTACCGGATGAAACCCTAAGGTGCGACAACCTAATCACACCACGCATGTGCCCACTAGGGCCTACCGACTCCACGTGTTCGAGGTGCCGTGACGGCGTTCTGGGTCAAACACCCCCGCTTTAAGAGTACTACTGGGTCAATTTGTCGGTACGGCACCCTTAACACGGAAGGCTATATTTGACATATCCACACATTAAACCGTACCTTAAACAGTACATGTTATACCACAACAGTAATTATAACAGTAAGAAATACTTAGATAACTGGTGCACCAATCTAGGATCTTAACTATAGAACTGAGGTGACGTCACCCTTTTTATATCTCAGTCCCGGTCTACCTGTGCACAGGGCTTCTTCCGGAGTGTATTCAGTCCCGGCGGCCCATTTGGGGTACAATCTGGAGGCCTAGAGGTCAATTGAATAGGCCCCCCCCTGGCAACCACACTTTATGGTCTAAGAGGAGAAGTTCCTTGTTTCGCCCAGTAGATGGCGCTGTTCCCTCACAGACCGAAGGGCGTCCTAGATGAAGGGGTGATCCCAATTAAAGTGGAAGGTAATCAGGATGGTGGCCGGGCAAACAATGTCCCCTGATTAATGCTTCCCTAGGGCAGATGGCGACTGGGTTCCCGGTGGAACTTGACACTGGGGGGTCCTGGGAGGCGGCAGGGAAGCCTCATAGCTATAAGGGTGCTGGGGTGAAACGGCTGTGTGTGGAGTGGGCAAAGAGGCAGTACCTGTTGGCTGGAAACTGCTGCAGGCTCCTGCCTGTCACGACCTCCGACTTGGACTGGACGCCTTCTTCCTCGAGGGGTACTCACTAGTGGGGGCGCTGCAGCCGCAGCGTTGCCCCACTCAGTGATCTTTCTGTCCCCCTGGCTGCCTGTCGCTTGGTGTGGGGCTGGTCTCCGGTCCCCGGGATGGAGGGATGTCCTGCCCAGCGCCCCCGGTCACTTGCTGTGCGGTCGCGGGTCCTCTGGCGTCTCCCGCAGTGTGGCCCCCGGCGTTCACTGCGCCTCTCCGCCGCACGGGTTACTGGGTGCTGTCAGTCACCCGCCGCGGCTCTCACTCAGCTGCCGCGCTACAAGGCGTCTCTTGCTCTGGGATCTCCGGTCCCCGGCTCTCCGTCCCCGCTCGCTGGCACTGGCTCCTTGGTCCCTTCACGCTGCCGTGCACACACGTGAGGACTCCTCTCTCTCTCTGCCTTCTCCGCCCCTCCTTTTTCCCTCCAATCTCCGTGCCCCCTCACACGCCTGTCATCCCAAGTGCGCGAAGTCCCGGGGGAATGTTAACCCCTTCTCTCCTGCGCTGGGACCGGCGCTTCACTGTTAACCCCTTGCGCCCTGAAAGGGGGTTGTGTGGCCAATAGAGGTCCGGGGCACCACACATACACACTACACACTACATACCCCCCGTGTTGAAATAAAGTTTGTACCCCCCCTACACTATACACGTGTTGAAACATTACACTTACAGAAACACAAAAATAAAAATGGCATCCCAAATGTCATCCCAAATGTCATCCCAAATGTCATCCCAGTCATCCAGAAGAATGTATTCAGCGGAGGAGGCATATGCCATGCTTGCCTCTGACTCTGACTCTGACACAGCCAGTGATGCAAGCGGGGAATTTGAAGGATTCGCCTTAAGCTCCTCTTCCTCCTCTGCTGATGAGGGACCCCCTAGAAGACGCCCCCGTAGAGCAGCTGAGAACCCCCCCCAAATGATTGATCCCGTATGGACCCCACCACCAGACAATTTTGAGCCCCAGGTTCCTGAGTTTTTGGCCATCCCAGGAATCCAATTTGATTCAGCAGGTCTCAGAGAAATTGACTTTTTCAAATTATTTTTCTCTGATGATTTTATAAATTTAATGGTGGACCAAAGTAATTTATATGCCCAGCAGTTTATTGCTCAAAACCCCACGTCATCATTTGCTAGGTGGACCCCTGTAGATGCAGTAGAGATGATGACGTTTTGGGGTCTGGTGTTACATATGGGCATAGTAAAAAAGCCAGAAATTAGGCAATATTGGAGTACAGATGTTCTGTACAGCACCCCACTTTACCGTATGGCCATGACTCGGACTCGTTTTGAGATAATCCTTAAATTTTTACATTACACCGATAATACACTGTGCCCACCCAGAGATGATCCCATCTTTGACCGGCTATTCAAAGTCAGGCCGGTCATTGATCATTTCAGTGCCAAATTTGCAGAGATGTACATCCCTGAAAAATTTATTTGTATTGACGAGTCCCTTATACATTTTAAAGGAAGGGTTAAATTCCGCCAGTACCTTCCCAGTAAGAGGGCAAGGTATGGCATAAAAATGTATAAGCTGTGTGAAAGCACCTCAGGGTACACCCACAGGTTTAGGGTATATGAAGGGAAGGATTCAAGAATTGAACCGCCAGAATGCCCCCCCTCCCTCGTAGGTGTTAGTGGAAAAATTGTCTGGGATTTAGTGCACCCCTTCCTGGATAAAGGTTATCACCTCTATGTGGATAACTTTTACACTAGCATCCCCCTGTTTAAGGCCCTTGGTTCAAGAGGTACAGCAGCTTGCGGTACTGTGCGTAAGAACCAAAGAGGCCTCCCAAAAACGCACATTGCCCAAGTACTGAGAAGGGGTGAAAGCAGGGGAATATGCACCGAAAATATGTTGTTGGTCAAATATAAGGACAAGAGGGATGTCCTTATACTGACAACAATTCATGGAGACAGTACCACCTCCATCCCTGTACGAGGTACCAGTACCCACACCTCAAAACCTAATTGTATCCTAGATTACAATAGGTACATGGGCGGAGTGGATCTTTCAGATCAGGTACTGAAGCCGTACAGTGCCCTGCGGAAAACAAAAATCTGGTACAAGAAGCTGGCCGTGTATATCATCCAGATGGCACTGTATAACGCTTACGTGCTATTCCGTTCTACCAGCCAGAGGGGGACATTTATGCACTTTCAAGAGGAAGTCATAAAGGGCCTAATATTTGGGAACCAGCAGGCAGAGGGCCCCAGTACTTCTAGTACTGGCCCCCGTATTGTACCAGGGCAGCATTTTCCTAACGAAATCCCCTCCACTGCAAGAAAGGGCAGGACACAAAAAAGGTGCAAAGTTTGCTATAAAAAGGGAATATAAAAGGAAACTATTTTCCACTGTGAAACTTGCCCCGACAAACCCGGCCTATGTATAAAGGAGTGTTTTAAAATATACCACACATCTATGGATTATTAGGTTCATCATTTCACCGTGCTTCAGGGGTCTTGCTAATGCCACATAGCACCCACCATTCATTCCACCAGAATCTGAGCTGCAAAATCCAAAAATCACTCCTTCCCTTCTGAGTCCTGCCATGCACCCAACTGGTATTTTTTGGTCACATATGAGGCATTGCCATACTCGGGAGAAATTGGGGCACAGATTTTGGGGTGCTTTTTCTCCTTCATACCTTCTGAAAATGAAAAATTTTGAGCCAGAACTGCATTTTTGTGTAAAAAAAATGTAATTTTTCATTTTCACTGCCCAGTTGTATCAAAATTGGTGAAACCCCTGGGGGTTTGAAATGTACACTATACCCCTAGATGAATTCCCTGAGGGGTGTAGTTTGCAAAATGGGGTCACTTGTGGGGGGGTTCCACTGTATTGGTGCTTTGGGGGTCTTGCTAATGCGACATAGCACCCACCAACATTCCACCAGAATCTGTGCTGCAAAATCCAAATATCACTCCTTCCCTTCTGAGTCCTGCCACTTTTTGGTCACACATGAGGCATTGCCGTACTCGGGAGAAATTGGGGCACAGATTTTGGGGTGCTTTTTCTCCTTCATACCTTCTGAAAATGAAAAATTTTGAGCCAGAACTGCATTTTTGTGTAAAAAAATGTAATTTTTCATTTTCACTGCCCAGTTGTATCAAAATTGGTGAAACCCCTGGGGGTTTGAAATGTACACTATACCCCTAGATGAATTCCCTGAGGGGTGTAGTTTGCAAAATGGGGTCACTTGTGGGGGGCTTCCACTGTATTGGTGCTTTGGGGGTCTTGCTAATGCGACATAGCACCCACCAACATTCCACCAGAATCTGAGCTGCAAAATCCAAAAATCACTCCTTCCCTTCTGAGTCCTGCCATGCACCCAAATGGTATTTTTTGGTCACATGTGAGGCATTGCCGTACTCGGGAGAAATTGGGGCACAGATTTTGGGGTGCTTTTTCTCCTTCATACCTTCTGAAAATGAAAAATTTTGAGCCAGAACTGCATTTTTGTGTAAAAAAATGTAATTTTTCATTTTCACTGCCCAGTTGTATCAAAATTGGTGAAACCCCTGGGGGTTTGAAATGTACACTTTACCCCTAGATGAATTCCCTGAGGGGTGTAGTTTGCAAAATGGGGTCACTTGTGGGGGGGTTCCACTGTATTGGTGCTTGGGGGGTCTTGCTAATGCGACATAGCACCCACCAACATTCCACCAGAATCTGAGCTGCAAAATCCAAAAATCACTCCTTCCCTTCTGAGTCCTGCCATGCACCCAAATGGTATTTTTTGGTCACATGTGAGGCATTGCCGTACTCGGGAGAAATTGGGGCACAGATTTTGGGGTGCTTTGTCTCCTTCATTCCTTGTGAAAATGAAAATTTTTGAGCCAGAACTGCATTTTTGTGTAAAAAATTTAATTTTTCATTTTCACTGCCCAGTTGTACCACAATTGGTGAAACCCCTGGGGGTTTGAAATGTACACTATACCCCTAGATGAATTCCCTGAGGGGTGTAGTTTGCAAAATGGGGTCACTTGTGGGGGGGTTCCTAAATTTTAGCATCTTATGGTGCCTAGAAACCTACATGGTGCCTAAAAAATAATCTCATAAAAAGGAGGCTCCAAAATCAAGTAGGTGCTCCTTCTATTATGAAGCCTGTGGTTTGGTCAATGTGCACACTAGGGCCACATATAGGATATTTATGAAAACAAAAGAAATGGGGGAATCAATTTTTAGTCACATTTCTCTAGTAAAATCTACTGTGTTCCTTAGAAAAATGTATTAAAATTGCAAATCTGCAAAAAAAATGAAATTTTGAAATTTCACCTACACTTTGTTTTAATTCCTGTGAAACACCTAAAGGGTTAACAAACTTCCAAAATGCTGTTTTGAATACTGTGAGGGGTGCAGTTTTTGAAATGGCATCATTTATGGGGGTGTCTCACATACAAGTCCCTCAAAGTCACATCAGAACTGAACTGGTCCCTAAAAAAATCAGTGTTTGAAATTTTCTTGAAAATTTGAGAATTTGCTATTCATGTTGTAAGCCTCCTAGTGTCCAAAAAAATTAAAAGGAAGTTGAAATAATGATGGAAACATAAAGTAGACATATGGTCTATGTTAGTTATTAACTATTTTGAGTGGTATGATTATTTGTCTCACAAGCAGAAAATTTAACATTTTGAAAATTGCTAAATTTTCCATTTTTTTACGACATTTTGGTATTTTTCACAAAAAAACACAGACTGTATCGACCCAAATTTACCACTAATTTGAAGTACAATGTGTCACGAGAAAACAATCTCAAAATCACTGGGATAAGTAAAAGCAAAAAAAAGTTATCCCCACTTAAGTGATACATGTCAGATTTGAAAAAAAGGGCTCTGTCAGGAAGGCAAAAACTGGCTGTGTCAGGAAGGGGTTAATTACACAGGTTCTGTTGTTGGCTTTTACCTGGTTTTTAAAATGCCACACTTCAAGACTCCATTTCACCTGGTTTTAAACTGCCACAGAACCTGTGTAATTAATATGTGTCCCGAATTAAAGGGATGAGTTGGTAACCCTAGACCCAATGCATGCCAACCTAATATAGGTTGACCTAATGACCCATTCCCTCACACTGGGCCTTATTTTGGTTCATTCTTTCTGACAAAATCCTTCTTAGATGGGCAAAACCATGTGCACTGCAGGTGGGGCAGATGTAACATGTGCAGAGAGAATTAGATTTGGGTGGGGTTTTACTTCAAAGTGAGATCTATATTGCAGTGTAAAAATAAAGCAGTCAGTATTTTCCCTGCACAGAACAAAATTACTCACCAAAATCTAATTCTCTCTGCACATGTTACATCTGCCCCCCCTGCAGTGCACATGGTTTTGTCCATCTAAGAAGGATTTTGTCAGAAAGAATGAACCAAAATAAGGCCCACTGAGAGACAAAGGGTGAGATTTAATAGGATGAGAGATTCAGAAAGTGAGAGATTTGGGAAGAAATCTCCAGTTTTTTTTAAAGTGGCAATCATTTACACTTCAAAATCAAACTGGTTTTGCAGTGTAAATGATTGCCGCTTTAAAAAACTGGTGATTTCTTACCAAATCTCTCACTTTCTGAATCTCTCATCCTATTAAATCTCACCCAAAGCATCAGAAGTGGAACAGACTCCTGTACCTAATGCCTCTCTGTTCCCATTATGTACAGCAGAGGAACAGTATCCCGGTCAGGGGTTAAAGTGAGCCGGAACGGGGCGGAACTGCGTTCCGTCAGTTCCATATTGGAGGCGGAACGGTTCCGCCTCCGTCCGGTCACCTTTCCCCGTATGTCTGCCCCTTCCTACAGCTTTGCCTAAGAGACAGCCGAGCAGAGCGATGTAAACCCGGCTGTCTTGCTTGTCTATTCCCACGACGCGACTCCTCAGAACTGCGCGGCTATTTAAAATTACACGCCGGACCCGGCTCACTGCCCGGCAGCCAATCAGGCAGCTTGTAACTTGTAGCCAATTGGAGCTGCGGCTGCGCCGTGAGCCGAGCCCGACGCGTCATTTAAAATAGCCGCGAAAGGCATGAAAGACAGCCGGGTTTACAATGCTCTGCCTGGCTGTCTCTATAGAAAGGCTGCAGGCAGAGACAGACACAGCGGCAGTGACGGCCATGAGAAGGTTGCTGCCGCTGGCCTGCTGTGAGCTGGGAGGCTGTGTGAGCGGAGGCAGTCTCAGCATCAGGGGAATATAGGTGGTACTAGTGCAGCTTGACAGCCGGCGCTTTCCCTGAAGCTGGCCCCGCCCACCACAATGGGCTGCGTGTATCAGTCCAGGCCTGGCCTGCTCTTCCTGGCTGCTGCAGCTATTCTGCCTACTGTACACTACCTCCCCCCACCACACTGCCTGCCTGGGTGACTCCCTGATCTTCACTGCACAGGATTACACCAAGTGGGTGAGTAATGGATGTGATAAGGGGGAGAGGAGATGTGTATCATGTTCTGGGTGTAATATGGGGGTTGGGGCTGTGTATCATGTAATGGGTGTAATATGGGTGTTGGGGCTGTGTATCATGATCTTGGTGTAATATGGGGGTTGGGGCTGTGTATCATGTACTGGTTGTAATATGGGGGATGGGGCTGTGTATCATGTACTGGGTGTAATATGGGGGGGGGGGGGTGGTCTCTCACACTGCCTATCTCCTGCTGTCTCTCACTCCCCTGCAATCACTCACTGTCTCCCCTTCCCTCTGTGGTCTCTTCCACTGTCCTTCTGGTCCCTTGCTTTCTCTGTGTCCCCTGTCCCCCTGTCCATTTCAGTCCCTCACAGTTCCCTGCAATCTCTCCCACTGTTCCTCTGGTCTCGTACTGTCTCTTTCGCTGTCCCACTGGTCCCCTGTGGCCCCTCACACTGTACCCCCTCTCCCTTGTGGCCACTCACACTGTTCCCCATCTCCCCTGTGGCCCCTCACACTGTTCCCCATCTATCCTGCGGCCTCAAACACTGTTCCGCCTCTCCCCTGCGGTCTCTCCCACTGCTCTCTTTCTCCACCCCCTTTAAAACCAAACCATGTTAAAATGTGCTGGTAGAAAATCTAGGGACCGCTTGCTTGAGTTTGCCCTCTAGGCTGAAAGATGCCAGCCAGCCTCTGCACAGCGGGGTCTTTTATAGCAGGCTCTTTTATAGCAAAGCTGCAGGCAGGGACAGACACAGAGGAGTCACAGACAGATGTAACTGAGACAGCCGGGTTTCCACTGCTCTGCCCGGATGTCTCCTTAACACACGTAGCATGTTACCAACCCCAGGCATGAACCCAAGCAAGAGCCACAGAGATGGAGACTTCTATACCTATGAGTACAATAGCATGTAACCCCTGGCATGGAGCATGTAACCTCTGTCCCGGAGCATGTAACCCCTGGCAACGAGCAAGAAATGCCTGGCACTGAGCATGTAACCCTGGCATCGAGCAAGAAAACCCTAGCAATGAGCATGTAGGTAAGCGGCACGTATGTTGCATAATATGTAAGGGGTGCATAATCCCCTGTCCCACAAAGCCATGCCCTAAAATGTTACTGTCCCGGATTTTGGGCTATTGGATTGTTTTGCACTGTGGGGCATAATTTGCATTGGAGGTGGCATTACGTGGCCCACATTATTCCTTTCATGGGTATGTGAGAGAGGCCATAAATTTTGAGCTTGCAGGGTGGCACCGAACACACTTGCACCCACCCTGGCTGTGACATATGTGGGGGGGGGGGGGGGAAGAGAGTTCCACCACCTCACCAGGACCACTTTAAGCACTGATCCCGGTACACTATAAAGTCACCCATCTAATTGCTCTGTTACCCAGAATAACCATGCTATATGCAGGGATAACATATATCCTGAATACATACCTGTTACTAATGCATTGTGCAGCTTCTCCATAACAACTGACACTAATTCATCTTTAAACCCACTCCCTGTGTCAAAATAACTATTGAGAAAGTCCCTGGAATCCATCCCGTGCACATGGTAAAGCTTCATCTTTGGTCTGGCCTCCATTCTCTTGTCTTCTGTATCAGAGGAGGTGATGAGTCCCTTATCTATATCTGTAGCCTTATAGTAATATGTTTGGCTGTTCTCTTTATATACAGCAGGAATCTATAGTTATTTACGCTCATTAGAATGTTCTCACACAGATAAAATGAATATGATAATTAAATGTTTGACCTAATCAGGTGATAACGTTACCACTCTACAATGTGATATACATCTTTATGTTGTTTTTGATAACAGATTACAGCGGGACAGTCCAGCTAATTTGAGACTGTCCCGCTGTCCCTCCCGCGGGTCATATTGTCTCATGGTGTGGGAACGCAGTTGGGGAAGCCATGGCCAGCAGTCAGGTCATGTTTGGGGTGTAGTGTTCTATGCCAGTATAGGGTATAATAGATGTATTATGGTCATGGCCAGTGATCAGGACATGTTGTGAGTGTAGTGTTCTATGCCAGTATAGGGTATAATAGATGTATTATGGTCATGGCCAGTGATCAGGACATGTTGGGAGTGTAGTGTCCTACGTCTGTACAGGGTGTAATAGATGTATTATGGCCAGGGGTCAGGTCATGTTGGGGGTGTAGTGTCCTATGTCTGTACAGGGTGTAATAGATGTATTATGGCCAGTGGTCAGGTCATGTTGGGGGTGTAGTGTCCTATGTCTGTATAGGGTGTAATACAGTGGTTCCCAAACTGTGCGCCGCGGCTCCCTGGGGTGCTGCGGCGCTGTCACAGGGGTGCCGCCACTACAACCCGGCAGCCACCCGTCTTTTTTTTTTTTAATACTAGCAGGGACCGGGCAGTCTGTACGGAGCTAGCCGGCGCTCGGGGGGGGCAGCTCTTCCCCACTACCCACCGGAGAGCGGCCGCTGACTGTGCAGTGTGTCCTATCAGTCCTCGCCCTCCTGCCATGCACAGTGCTGCCGTAAAGTGCCGCAACCTGAACTGTCACAGCGCTATCTCCCATACCACTGCCGGACAGATCCCATACAGTCTCATGATAGCACCGCTCCTCCGGGTACATGCAGCAGGTACTTTTCATCCTAAAGGTGGAGGGAAGGGTCGGGAAGGGGGGTTGGTTACAGTATGGCTGCACTCCTGGTCCATGTATCTTACGCAAAGTATGTGTCAGTCACTGTCAGTGTCAGTGCAGCCCACCCCTGTTCCCTGCACAATGTATGTACTATATGTGTGTGTGTGTCAGTGTGCCCCTGGTCCCTGCTGTACAATGTGTGTGTGTCAGTGTGTCCTTTGTATGTCACTTAATAAACCTCTTTTTTTTTCACCTATACTACCGTGTGCCGGATCCATTCTTTCTCTGAGGGGGTAAGTGTCATATATATATATATATATATATATATATATATATATATATATATATATATATATATATATATATATATGCCATAGTGTGGGAGGATGTAGCAGACCCCTCTTTTTCCGTTAAAGTTTGCCCCAGCTGGCTCCAGGCAGTGCCACAATTTGAGTGTCTCCCCCTCTGTGAACACCCATCTCTCACTCCTTTTCTCGCTCCTCTCTGACTCCCCCTACCACCCTCTTTGTCTCTTAAATCCTAGGGGCATAGTAGTGATAATGAAGGGGGGCCCCTTTAAGATTTTGCTGTGGGACCCACAAGGTCTTAGTTACGCCCAGGCCTGGCGACAGGGGGGGGGTCAAGGGGGACACCTGTGCGGGCCTCGAGGGTCAGAGGGGCCCCCGAGGACCAGGTGCAGATTTAGTCTGCCCCTGTAAACACTTACTGATTGGCCGCAGAGCCGCTTGCCTGGGAGTACTGGAGGTGCGTGTTCCTCCGCAATTGAGGCCGAGAGGAGGGGAGGTCCACAGCGGTAGCTGGATGCTGTCTGGGGATACAGTGGCAGGGGAAAGTCTCCTCCCAGCCACCGGGCAGCAGTTTCCAGCCGCCGCTTACACAGAGCGACCACTGGCCGGCTGGAGGAGGCAGGGGGAGCTGCGGCGCTGGCATAGACAGAAGGTGCTGGAAGATGCTATGTATACTGCCCCCGACGAAACTAAGCTGACTACCCGAGCTTCCCCTGGAGAGCTGAGCATCAGTGTATAGCAGAAGTTCAGACCATCAGGACTGTGTGAGTCTCCGTATAAATTTAACTGCCTCATGGCTGTGGAGGGAAGGAACTGTGGGTTACATGGAAGGGGATTTAACTGTGTACAATAGGAAGGGGGTAATTGCGTCTCAGGGGAGGATGGGTAAATGTGTACCAATGGGAGGTGAGTCACTCTGTCATGGTGAGGGTCATTATGAGTAAGGGGCATTGCTGTAGGTTGTAGGGTAAGGGAGGACATTAGTGTGATAGAGCACAGGCTGTGGGATGAAGGAATGTGTCAGGGCAGGCCACGGGGTTGGGACCGCATCATGTTACTATAGTGCAAGTCGCATGGTATGGGAGAGCTTCAGTGTGATAGACTGCAGGGTGAGGGTGTGCATCAGTGGGATAGAGTCTAGGCCACAGGGTAAAGGAGCATGTCATTGTAATAGAGCGCCGGCCGCAGGGTGAGGGAGGGCATCAGTGTGACAGGGCACAGGTCGCAGGGTGATGGAGCATGTCAGTGTGACAGGGCACAGGTCGCAGGCTGAGGGAGTATGTCAGTGTGACAGGGCACAGGTCGTAGGGTGAGGGAGTATGTCAGTGTGACAGGGCACAGGTCACAGGGTGAGGGATGGTGTCAATGTGATAGAGCGCAGTCCGTAGGGGGTTATAGCGTTTGAGGGGATAGGGGGCCCCAAGAGTTCTTTTGCCAGCCCTGGTTACGCCCCTGACCTGGGTCACTCCTTGTACAGACCAGTGTCCAATTCCCAGGTGCAACTTGACATTTGCAATGTGAAAGAGGTACAAGTGACTTATACCCCTTTCACACCAGCCTACACACATAGCGATATACAGGCATTATCTAAGCAATCTCACTAGATTGCTTAAATAATGCCCCTAAATGGCTCCGTGTGTAGGGGCCGTAGCATCGCTGCCGCCTGAGGATTAATATCCAGCATGGTCTGGTCCTGGCAGATCGCTATTGCTCAAGCATTCTGAGTGATCTAGCATCGATCAGAATGCTTCAGCATTACTATGTGTGTGGGCCCCTCAACACAGGTATTTCTTGGTATGAAAGGGACAGTTCAGTAATTATTTTGACATAAGGGTGCCTTGAAAAAGTCATGGAGACCCAAAGGGTGCCTTGGACTGAAAAAGTTTGGGAACCACTGGTGTAATAGATGTATTATGGCCAGTGGTCAGGTCATGTTGGGGGTGTAGTGTCCTATGTCTGTACAGGGTGCAATAGATGTATTATGGCCAGTGGTCAGGTCATGTTGGTGGTGTAGTGTCCTATGCCTATATATCAGTGCCAGATTAAGCCTTCGGCGGACCCAGGGCACTTTAGACAGGAGGGCCCCCTTGCACTTGTCATTACTGGCCGCAAACTGCATGGGAGAATATTACACTGTCAAAACACAGTAAAGGCAGTATAAACTTGGTCAATGGGCAACTGAATATATATATATATATATATATATAGACGGTGGGTAGATCCGGCACTCCCTTTATTTGTTTAGTAAATAGCCCTGGGTGCCTTCAGTGGAATAGACACGAGTTTGGAAGGAAGAAGCGTCACTCCAGGGGTCTTTTTTTTGTATTGTAAATCTTTAGTAATACATAGAATTCATGACAACAGGTAGCATGAACAGGTCAACGTTTCGGTGCCTCAAGCACCGTTTTCAAGACAACATGCAGCCTGATAGAGTATACAATAAACCGCACGGTGGCGGAGACAAGAAATATAAATGCTTACCAGCCCGCCTGTTCAGCTCCGGCAGCCGAGTTCAGCACGCTCACAGAGCTCCGTTGTGGACCCGGCGCGTGCTGGTGACATCACTCCCTGTCAGCTGCTAGGCAACGCAGCTTCTGTGAATGCCGTCCCCGGCCACCGTGCTGAACAACCTATACGGGGATACATCAAACAATAGCGCGGTGTTGATGTTAGATAGTGTGGCGAGCCACCGAGCCCGAAGCGTGGCTAGCGAAGCCGCCCCTTGCAGCTCGCTGCGCTCTCCACGCTTTGGGGTGGCGTGGATACTGGGGTTGACGCTAAACAATGGCGTAGGTGCAGGTGCTTACAATTGTAAGCACCCATCACATCACATGATATGCACACATCACATCACATAGCATCACATCTCATTGTAAGCACCCATCACATCTCATTGTAAGCACTCATCACATCTCATGGCATGGGTGCTTGTACAATCAAATATCGCATCACACACATCGCATGGTAAAAATGTACCATGCTATGTGATTTCACTATGTTTGCGTACGTAAGAAATCTGGGCGCCCTGCTAGGAAACAAGTATCATATATATATATATATATACAGTTGTATTCAAAATTATTCAACCCCCACTGAAATTGAATGTTTTGGCCAGTTTGACATTGATTTTGATCATTCAGTCATCTTGCTTACATTTACATGAAAGAGGCACTTGTAGGTCAGAGAAATATAAACTTAAGTTTATAATGAAATAACCACAAATGTCTTTTCTGTGCTCACATCATTATTAGTTTTTATTCAACCCCCAAGTGACATTCAATCTTAGTACTTAGTACAACATCCTTTTACAGTTATAACAGCTTTTAAACGTGAAGCATAGCTTGACACAAGTGTCTTGCAGCGATCTACGGGTATCTTCGCCCATTCTTCATGGGCAAAAGCCTCCAGTTCAGTCAAATTCTTAGGCTTGCGCACTGCAACTGCTTTCTTTAAGTCCCACCAGAGGTTCTCAATCGGATTTAAGTCTGGTGACTGCGATGGCCACTCCAAAATGTTCCAGCCTTTCCTCTGCAACCATGCTCTAGTGGACTTGGAGGTATGCTTGGGATCATTGTCCTGTTGAAAGGTCCAACGTTTCCCAAGCCTCAGGTGTGTGACGGACTGCATCAAATTTTCATCCAATATCTCCTGGTACTGAAGAGAATTCATGGTACCTTGTACACGCTGAAGCTTCCCTGTACCTGCAGAAGCAAAACAGCCCCAAAGCATAATTGACCCTCCGCCATGCTTCACAGTAGGCAAGGTGTTCTTTTCGTCATATGCCTTGTTCTTCCTCCTCCAAACATAGCGTTGATCCATGGGCCCAAACAGTTCTAATTTAGTTTCATCAGTCCACAGAACACTATCCCACAACTTTTGTGGTTTGCCCACATGACTTTTGGCATACTGCAGTCGACTCTTCTTATTCTTGGGAGACAGCAAGGGGGTGCGCCTGGGGGTTCTGGCATGGAGACCTTCATTACGCAGTGTGCGCCTTATTGTCTGAGCTGAAACTTCTATACCCACATCTGACAAATCTTTTTTCAGTTCCTCAGCAGTCACACGTGACTTTTATCCACTCTACGCTTCAGGTAGCGCACAGCAGTCGAAGTCAGGATCTTCTTTCTTCCACGACCAGGTAGCATTTCAATAGTGCCCTTTGCCTTGAATTTGCGAATGATGCTTCCTATGGTGTCTCTTGGTATGTTTAACTTCTTTGCAATCTTCTTATAGCCATTGCCCTTCCTGTGAAGACAAATCACCTCTTCTCTTGTCTTCCTGGACCATTCTCTTGACTTCACCATGTTTGTAACCACACCAGTAAATGTCTAGAAGGAGCTGAGTATCACAGTCATTTTAAAGCTGCCTAATTGGTGCTTATTATGCTTGATTGGTGCTCGGTGACATCCACAGGTGTTTTCAATACCTGATTGAAAACACCAGAATTAACCTCTCTTCTTCAGAGTGGTAGTCTTTAAGGGGTTGAATAATTGTGGCAATGAAGAAACCACAAAATAAACATTTACTACTGTGTTATATAAACAATTGATGTAATTTTAGTTGCATTTGGTTCTTTAAAACGTCCTTGTAGGATTTCATTCTGAATACAATTCCAAATGTACACTATAGTCCCTAAACCCCTTTACAGCATTGGGGGTTGAATAATTTTGAATACAACTGTATATATATATATATATATATATATATATATATATACATATATATATATTTATATATATTTTTTATTTTTTATTTTTTTTTAAATACATGCCAACCGCAGGGGGCTGGTCGCGTCCTTCCCGCCGATAATACAAACCAAAAATGAGGCTGAGATGTCATTGTAATACCACTAACTGTTCAATAATACTGCGCCAGGTGCCCCAGCAGCAGGCACAGCTCAACCACCAGGTGCCCCAGCGTGGAAGGGGTTAACCTGGCCTTAGTGAGAGGCGGGGACGGCCAGTGTGTGACAGGCCAAAACTGCCTGAGATAGGCAGAGACAAGCGGGAAGCAGGGGACCAAAAGAAGGAAGGAGGAGAATGGGGAGACTCACGTGTGAGGAGAAGGTTGGAGCAGTGTGGCCTGAGAAGAGAAAGTGAGGCAGCGTGGCAGGGAAGCAGAGTAGAGATGCAGCGCAGACAGGAGAGAAGTGGAAGCCGGGGACAGTAGAGGTGCCCAGAGGAGTGATGTCACCGCCGTGCCAAGGAGCAGTGCATGGCTTTGACCCCCCGCCGACCCCAGAGCGCAGGAGGAGCAGACAGGAGGGAGAGAACCGGCCGCGGCAGGGAGTGCAGAGGCTCACCTCCCGCCCTGAGTGGCAGCTGCACTATTAAGTGTGAGCCCTGCAGCCAGAGCCCAGCAGCCAGAATGTGGGCAGCACAGAGCCCAGCAGCCAAAGCCCAGCAGCCAGAATGTGGGCAGCACAGAGCCCAGCAGCCAGAGCCCAGCAGCTACAGAACCCAGCAGCACTAAGCCAGCAGCAGCAGAGCCTAGACAGCAGTGACCCATCGATCAAGCCATGGGCAGGGGGGGCACCCGGGCACGTGCCCCCTGTCATTTCAGACATAGCTCATTTTGGAGCTGAGGACTGGGGCTTTCCAAGAGCCCAGCCCCGTGTCGCTAGCCACCCGGGAACCGGAGATATCGCCAGACAAATCTAGAACGTTTTCCCCATAGGATAACATGGGACCCGATAATTCTGACCCCAGCCCAGTTTCGACGGCTGCCATTTCACCCCCCGGCATCACAGAAACTCTTGGTTTCATTGGAAACCAAATAGCTGGGCCTTCAATTTGACACCAGGCAAGTCCATATGGGTCAATTGGTTCCGGAGATTTTGTGGGTAAACCCAGTTTTTTATTTCTGAAATTGTATTTCATGGCTGTTCATGTTCTTTGAGGGCAGATTTCTCTGGAACCAAGCACCCCAGTTAAAAGTTCTTCAATATGATACTGGTCTCATGTAAATGGGTCAGTTGGTTCCAAAGATATAGACGGTTAAAGGAGATAGCCGGTTAAAGGGAGGGGGTGGTTTTCTATCCCCCTCACACCAGAAAATGTGTGGACTAGGCTGGTGTAAAAGGGTCCAACCCGGGAATGTCCCTGCATGATCCTGGGACAAAATTCCCTGGTAAATCCCTGCATTTTCTGGTGTGAAAGAGGTATTATTTCAAATAGCTGGGACCTGCAGTGCTCTGAATACAGCCCCCGCTCTCTGCCTGGCTGTCAATGGCTGTCACTTCTGCCTGGTGGTGGCTGTCCCCCAGTTACCGCAAGCATGTATTCCCCCTTGGCAATGAGCATGTAATCCCACATGGCAACGAGCATGGAACCTCTGGCAATGAGCATGGAACCCTTGGCAATGAGTATGGAACCCCTGGCAATGAGCATGGATCCCTTGGCAATGAGCATGTAGGTAAGCTGCACTTATGTAGCATCATTTTTATTAGGCATTATGGTGTTTGGCATAATACATAATGGACATTATGCTGTTTGGCTTAACATGTAATGGGCATTTATGGCCTATGGCGCGCAATGTCCCTGTTTATGAAGCATATTGTGAATTTTGATTTCATTTCTGTGGCATTATGTGAATTTTTGCCCTATTCGTGTGGCATTTTGTGAATTTTGGTACAATTCATGTAACATTATATGAATTTTGGCTCAATCCATGTGGCATTATGTGAATTTTGGCACAATCCATGTGGCATTATGTGAATTTTGGCTCAATCCGTGAGGCATTATGTGAATTTTGGCACAATCCATGTGGCATTATGTGAATTTTGGCTCATTCCATTTGGCATCATGTGTAAGGGGCAAGTATAATTGGATCTAGTATTTTGTTGCATAATGTGTAGAAGGTGTATATGGTGTGGTACACTACACTCAGGGACATGCCCCCTTTTGAGTGGCCACACCCCCTTTTCCGGAGTGCGCCTTCAGCGTGCGGACAACTACATCCTTCGCTTTTGTCACCAAGGTGGGCCTGTGTACTTTAAACGCCAGGGCCTATTTTTGAACCCATTCCCGCCCTCTCTCTGCTCTCCTCTCTCTCGCCGCTCCCTTAGCATGTACACTGGCACCACTAACACCCTCCCCCTCCCAAACCCTCTCCTATCATGGTTCCCCCCTTCTGTCATTTTCTCCTGGATCCGCCCCTGAAGAATACGAATAAGATTTTTAGTATTCTTAATAGGAATGAATACGAATGCATACGGCTGTTTTAGCCGTATGCAAATTCGTGTTCCGGGGGATAATTTACGAATCAGTCAAATACGACTGCTTTGTAATCCCGTATGGTGTATTCATTCGTATGAATTCGTATTAGCACCCATATATACCGCCGCTAATATGATATGATGGCCTGACAATTAAGTGCCCATGGGCCGAGGGTCCCGACTGAAGTGCCCACAGGTCAAGAGGGCCAGACTCTGCCTATGGGCCTAATACCTGAACACTTGGTGGTCTAGGGAAGGGTAGGTGGCCTAAGAGAGAGGCCATTGTGGGAGCTTTGTTAGCTCTCTTGCGTCCCACTCCTATTGGCCTCTCCAGGACCAGCCACCATCTTCTGCCACTGGCCGCCCTGGCCAGCGGCAGCATCACTTCTGCTTCTCATCCAGGCGCCGGAGATCTTCTTTCTTGATCCCAGCATCTTCTGGCCTCTTCAGAAGCTGCCAGAGCTGTTCAGGCCATCGCTGCCATCTGCGTTGTCCTCCGGTCTTCAGGAGCGCTCCGCTGACATGCTCCTTCCTTCCTGCTTTACCCCCCAGTGGCAAGCACTGCCACTGCTGCTGCTGCTCCGCTGCTGGGTGCAGGCGAGCTGTTCCAGCTCTGGGGCACATTACTACACTATGTCTAGTTTTTGCACTGCATAATTTTTATCCGGCTGTAACTAGGCACTTGCCAGCTATGCACGTTTTTTCAGCTGAATCCTGGGAGATTTAGAGCCCCCCAGCCGCCAATCATGAAACTGGGCTTTGCTGGGCCCTATCACGCCAATCCTCTCAAGTATAGCCTTCTTACGGCCAGGGTAGGAAAGTGACTCTGCCATAGTCATATCTACTGTACATATGCTTGCTGTGTCACCCCTGTTACAGAGGGAGCCACCCCATCAGACCATTCCTCCGTCGGCAATCCCAAGCAAGTGGTCTTGTGCTCAAACGTGCAAAGGAACTCCTCAATGATGTCAGCTGGCGTGAGCTTTGGTAGCCTTTCCAGCTCATGCCCACCTGTCCTTATTTCTTTTAGCTCCTCATGCAACAGCTGCATTTGAGCTTGTTGGCTCTGTATCTGGGCTTGCTGTTTATCAGCCATATGGTGCTGCCGTTTGCCGTTTTGGGTTCAGTGGCCAGTAAAGCAGGCGGGTGTTGGCTTTGTCTATCTTATAAGTCTTGCACAGGTTTTTTTTTTTTAAAGTTAGCTGAACTGGCAGCTGGGCAACAAACCCAGATCCATATGTTGCATGAGGGGCAACAGCATATGGCTGCTAAACAGCAAACCCAGATTCAGATGATGCATGAGGGATACATCATCTGAATCTGGGTTTGCTGTGTTGTGGCCCTTTAAGGCTGGCTACCTCTTTCATTACAGTTTGCCTTGTCCTTCACCCAGTGGTGCAAGTAGGAAAAACGACTTAGTGGTACTGTGACGCGCGACAAAAATGGGCGTGGTCAGGGGCGTGGTCATATGACACTAGGGGGAGTGGCTAGAATATTGCACGCTGAAGGCACACGGCCAAAATTCACACAGTAATGCCTGTTACGCGTCACACACCCAAAACATATGACCCATGCCATAATGCCCATTACACATTATGCCCCACACCATAATGCTCATTGCACCGCACAACTGATGCCCATTACTAATATACCCCCACAGTACCAGATATGCCCCCAGTGCCAGATATCATATGCGCCACACTTATAGCCCCACAGTGCCAGATATCATATGCCCCCCACAGCATACTTGCCTACTTTTGAAAAGTAGTTTCAGGGAGATTATAGCTAGGGATCGCCATCGGTGCCTTTTCCATCGATAGTTACCATCGATGGCAAATGTGCACATGGCCATCGGTAGTGTAAAACTATGCAATGGGTGAACATCAATAGGTTTACATATCGATGGTCATCTATTATGTGTGAGTGATTGGCCTGTGGGCCAATCAAAACACGTGGGTGGGGCTTCGCGGTTGTCAGAGGCGGAGCTATGCTCCATGTCCCGGCACTTTGGGGGAAAAAAGCAAAACTCACTGGCTCACTGTAGTAGTGCCACTTACACACACACACACACACACCATTTAAACCAACACAAAGCTCAAAAGCACACAATTCCTGCAGGAGTAGCACCACTTGTGCACACAATGCCACAGGAGTATCACCACTTACGCACAGAAAGACCGCAGGAGTAGGACACCTTACACACACAATGCCCACCAGGGCCGGTGCAAGGCACCGGAGCGCCCCAGGCGAGTCGGGGTGGGGGCGGGGGGGTGGTACCTGTCGTTCGGCGCTGTCTATTTCAATCTGGCGGCGGAGGCAGCGGGGGTCCCTGCAGTCCATTAAAAATCACGAGCGCTATCCGCCGGGCTATGCGGAAGCGCTTCTAATGTGAAAATACTGGCAGCACGCTGATTGGCTGAGATCAGCGTGCGCCGTGCTGCCAGAGTTTTCACACTAGAAGCGCTTCCGCATAGCCCGGCGGATAGCGCTCGTGATTTTTAATGGACTGCAGGGACCCCCGCTGCCTCCGCCGCCAGATTTAAATAGACAGCGCCGTAGGACAGGTACCCGGGCGGCACAAAATGCCGCCCTCCAGTGGCCGGCGCCCTAGGCAAATGCCTAGATTTGCCTAGTGGAGGCACCGGCCCTGATGCCCACAGTAGTAGTGGTGCTTAGGTACACAATGGGCTGAATAAAGAGTACACCCACCATCTAGGGGCCGAATTTGGACCTGTGTGTGCGCAGTTCTGAATTGGCCCCCAATGCCCACAGGAGAAGTGTTGCTTATGTACAAAATACCCACATAAAAAAGTAATACCCCTTAAACACATACTTAGTAGTGCCCCCTGCCCAAAGTAGGACAACAAGGAGACAGGCACAGAAAATTACAGAGAATGGAAAAGGGGAGATAAGAAAAACAAACTTTTAATAAAAAAGAGAATATTTCACACTCACAGACTTACCCATTACATGCAGGAGGGGGCGGGGCCTGATAACGTTAGGCTGCTGAAGCAGGAGAACTTCCTCTGTACAGCAGCAGCACTGGGGATCAGCTGGCAGCAAAAACTCCTTGACGCTGCTGCCTGTCACTGTGACAGGTGGTGCAGCAGCAGTGGAGCGGACTAGCAGCAGACCGGGAGAGCACCTTTGAAGTCCGGGGCTGCCCTGCTGACTCTGACTAAAGGGCCCCATACATCAGCAATTAATTGTGACAATTTTCAGTTATGGAGATGATTGCCACAATTAATTTTAGATGTGTGGGCTCCCCCTTTTGGCAATCCCAATCAAAATCGCCAATCGATTGCTTAATCAGGTTTTTAAACATGCTTAATAATCTGGTATTATCTGCAGATCTTTTTTATATGTGTGGGCATTCCCAATTCGTCTTCTTCATCTATTTACATTATGAACAGCTGAAATGACAATCAATTGGGGCAATTTCCAGATATGAAGATGCAATCTTTAGATGGAAAAATCTGCCGATCACTGAAATAAATCTGTAATGTGTGGGCAAAGTCAGATAGATTGTAAAATCCATTTATCTGGCCAAAATATCCCTATATCTGAAAATCCATAAATTGGGATTGCTGATGTATGGGGCCCATAAAGTGCAGTGCGCAGACCGGAAGCCACCTCCCGCTATCGCTGCCACTGAGAACACCCAGATGCCGGAGCTTTTGCTCACATCACCCTCTCTACCTTTATAGCAGAACAAAAGCTACCAATATCCCTGCAGTGACCGGCATCATGGTCTTACCAATTTGACGAGTTTTGTATTGGCTCCGCCTCCTGGAATTTCCGGATTTGCGCATGCACAGTCCGGATTATCGGCGATGAACTGTCAAAATCCGGGAGGGTGGGAAATATTTGCGGGGCAGCGGGAGGCTCCGGTAAAACCCGGGAGTCTCCCGCTAAATGTGGGAGGGTAGGCAACTATGCCCCACAGTGCAACACATATGCCCCCAGTGCCAGATATCATATGCCCCCACAGTGCCATACATATGCCCCCAGTGCCAGATATCATATGCCCCACAGTGCCAGATATCATATGCCCCACAGTGCCAGATATCATATGCCCCACAGTGCCAGATATCATATGCCCCCACAGTGCAACACATATGCCCCAGTGCCAGATATCATATGCCCCACAGTGCAACACATATGCCCCCAGTGCCAGATATCATATTGCCCAGTGCCGGATATCAAATGCCCCCACAGTGCCAGATATCATATGCCCCCACAGTGCCAGATATCATATGCCCCCACAGTGCCAGATATCATATGCCCCCACAGTGCCAGATATCATATGCCCCCACAGTGCCACACATATGCCCCCACAGTGCAACACATATGCCCCCACAGTGCAACACATATGCCCCCACAGTGCAACACATATGCCCACACAGTGCAACACATATGCCCCCACAGTGCAACACATATGCCCCCACAGTGCAACACATATGCCCCCACAGTGCAACACATATGCCCCCACAGTGCAACACATATGCCCCCAGTGCCAGATATCATATGCCCCCACAGTGCAACACATATGCCCCAGTGCCAGATATTATTATTATTATTATAATTTTATTTATAAGGCGCCACAAGTGTTTCGCAGCGCCGTACAAAGGAACAATACAGGGAGACAAAGCTTGGCATAACATTGAATAAATAACAAAAATACAGTACAAATAAAGAGCGCCACAGTTCAATAAACATTACAGCTTGGATATAAGTAGTGAGGACTCAATCAACATACAACTAGAGGCTTGATGCCAATGATGGAGATGAGTATGCGGACGAAGATGGTCACTGTGTGTTTGAGTATAGGAGAGCTGTGAGTGAAATGTAAAGAGAAGAGGGCTTTGACAACAGGAGGGAAGAGGGCCCTACTCGGAGGAGCTTACAATCTAGTAGGAAGGGGAGACAGACAGATTACAATAGGTGCAAGCAAGTGGGTGGTGGTTAGATAGCAGGATGTAAAAAGGTAAGGGGTCGGAGAACCAGCTGGTTTATGCAGTGGAAGGGTACGCTTTGATGAATAGGTGAGTTTTCAGTGCCCGTTTGAAGCTTTGCAAGGTCGGGGAGAGTCTAATGGAGCGAGGATGTGCCTTCCACTGAAGGGGTGCAGCACGGGCAAAGTCCTGTACTCTAGCATGGGAAGCAGTGTGCCCCCAGTGCCAGATATATGCCCCCACAGTGCAACATATATGCCCCAGTGCCAGATATCATATTACTTACATAGCCAAGGCTTGGAAATGTAAAATACATGTATATTTCTGGGCTTGCTTACTGCTGGCAAAGTAACAGTCTGTTACTTTGCCAGCAGTAAGCAAGCTCAGAAATATACATGTAACTAACAGTGCCATCTAGAAACATAGATTGTTGCACGCCGTCCGGGTGTCCCTGCACCCGGACGGACGGCGAGCACAGCGTCATCTGACGCTGCAGACGCAGCGTCATCTGACACGGCGGGGGACGCTGCCGAGCAGCGTCCCAAGCCTCGTTTGGAGGCTAAGCGTCGGGGCGTTGCTAGGCAACGTCCCCGAGCTTCCGCCCGGCAGCCAGCAACGCGCGCGCCTGACGTCAGTCAGGCGGCGCGAGATTTGAATAAATAGCCGGCGTCTGCTGGGCACAGACGCCGGTTATAGCTTTATGCACCCTGTGCTATCTGCTATCACTCTCCGGTCCCCTGGGTCTTTGGTCCCAGTTCTCCAGGCTGCAGATCGCCATTGCAGCCTGCCTGGTCTCCCAGCCTGTCAGCTGTGTTTGCCTGTGGATCCCTTGATTCCAGTACTTCACCAGACTCCTCTGCTGTATTTCATCGTCAGCCCGTGAGCCTGCAGTGGACCCACTATCTCCATCTTCCGTGGGTCACGTAAGTGCTTCAGTGGAGCTCTGGTCTTTATCTCCTTCGGTTCTCTGGCCCTCCGTGGCTAAGCCCCTCCGCGGGCCTGTCCTTGGTTATTCTCTTTTATATTCTTGTCCCCGTCTTCTTGTATATGTTCCCTGGCCCCCGTCTGTCATTAGTGTTCTGTTTAGGCAGGAGTGTCACCGTTGTTTCTGGTCCCTGCTTTGGGAGTCACGGTCCCTTTTGAGTATTCTTGGGGACTCCCTTCTATCCGCTGGTGTCTGCGACTAGGTCGCACTCCCCGTCTTGGCCTGGTGCCGGCAGTTAGGGGCCAGTTTCCAGTTAGGTCCAGTAGTCAGCTTGTCCTCTTGAGTGTTCCCCGTGGCGATCGCCTACCCCTTGTCATCACATAAGACCTGGCTGCATCGGGGTCGGAGCGGGCTTAACTCGCTCCTTCGAACGCGGCGGCCACAGGTGAAGCCTAGCTCCGCAGGGGTTTGCCATCTGCCTCGGGGACTCAACAGAGAGAGTGTAGGACCCGCTGTGGCCGTCCTAACCGGCGGTCCCGGCTGTGGGCTCACGCCTTATCATCTCACCGTCTGGAACCCGTATTGTTCCTGGTACCCAGGCCAGGGCAACGTAACATTATAACCGGCCATAAAAATAAAAGACAGACTATATTTGGTCTTATAAGTCCTCCTGTTGTTTTTTGGTAATTTCGTATTATGAGTACCACTCCCCAGACTTTCTCGGATCAGCTCCAGGGGCTTACCCAGATGGTACGGGAATTGTCGTTAAAGGTGGCTTCACAAGAGCAAAGGATGAGGCCCCCAGAAACAGGAGGTTCAGACCCCAAGATGAACCTTCCTGATCGGTTCTCTGGGGATCGCAAAACTTTCTTTAACTTCAGGGAGAGCTGCAAATTGTATTTTAAGCTCAAACCGCGCTCTTTCTCGTCCGAGGCCCAGCGTATCGGTTTAGTAATATCTTTACTGCAGGGTGACCCCCAGACCTGGGCCTTTGGACTGCCTTCTGACAGCCCAGCTTTGTCTTCTCTTGACAGTTTTTTCAGTTCCCTTGGGTTATTATATGATGACCCCGACCGGGAAGCCTCAGCAGAGACTCATCTCAGGGCCCTTAAACAAGGGAAAGACCCAGCTGAGGCTTATTGTACTGAGTTCCGCCGATGGGCAAATGACTGCGGATGGAATGATCCCGCGTTACGCAGCCAATTTCGTTGTGGTCTGGCTGACGAAATTAAGGATTGTCTCATTCAATACCCCGCTCCTAAAACTCTGGACAAATTGATGGAATTAGCCATTAAAATTGATCGTCGCCTCCGTGAGCGGAGGTCTGAACGGGGCTCTCTCACCCGGGTGGTTCCTTTTGTATCGGTAACCCCTGAGGAAAGTGAGGAGCCAATGCAACTTGGGGCAGCTCGCATTTCCCCGGAGGAAAGAGCTCGCCGACTGAGTTCAGGACTTTGCCTATACTGTGGGTGCAAGGGTCATATTCTAAAAAATTGTCCCAATAGGCCAGTAAAAGGCCGGGCCAAGTGAACGAAGAGAGGGTTCACTTCGGTCTTCAGCTATTTTCCTCTCTAGATTCGTTACTAGTTCCTGGCTACATATCCTTTCAAGGATGCAATTGGGCTGGGTCAGTTTTCATTGATAGTGGTGCGGCTGGTAACTTTCTCGATGCTGCCACCGCCCAGAGTTTGGGGATTCCCCAACTTCGGCTTCCTGTGCCCATTACCCTACGGGGTTTAGATGGGGGGGGGTGCTCTCCAATGGGGCTATTTTATTCCAGACTCCTCCTCTGCAGTTGACCATTGGTATTTTTCACCAGGAGGAGATTACTTTCCTGATAACTTCTTGTCCTTCTGTGCCCATCGTGTTGGGCTTTCCATGGTTGAGAAAACACAATCCCACCATTGATTGGCATCTGGGGGAAATTACCCATTGGAGTCCCACTTGCCAGCAACAGTGCCTTCAGATTGCACTCCCTGCAAGATCCACCTCTTTAGCAGGGGTCCCTGTCCCTTACCAAGATTTTTTAGACGTTTTTTCTAAGGGCAAGGCCGACAGTTTGCCTCCACACCGTCCATACGACTGTGCCATCCAGTTGGTTCCCAACGCTTCATTACCCAAGTGCAGGCTTTATGCCTTATCAGTCCCGGAGACTAAGGCTATGGATGAGTACATCAGAGAGAGTCTTTCAAAGGGTTTTATTCGGCCCTCTAAATCACCTCTCAGTGCCGGTTTCTTTTTTGTAGAAAAAAAAGACGGTTCCCTGCGGCCATGCATAGATTTCCGTGCTCTCAATAAGATTACGGTGAAAAACACCTATCCCCTTCCTTTGATTACAGTCCTTTTTGACCAACTTCGATCTGCTACCATCTTTTCCAAAATCGATCTTAGGGGGGCTTATAACCTCATTAGAATCAAGGAAGGGGACGAGTGGAAAACGGCGTTCAGTACTCAGACGGGGCACTATGAGTACCTGGTAATGCCGTTCGGCCTCTCCAATGCCCCAGCCGTTTTTCAGGATTTTATCAACGACGTCCTTCGGGAATTCTTGGGGAAATTTGTAGTGGTCTATTTGGACGATATTTTAATTTTTTCCCGAGACTTGGACTCGCATAGGACACAGGTACGCCAGGTTTTGCAGAAGTTGCGGGAAAATCAGCTTTTCGCTAAGCTTGAAAAATGCGAATTTGAGGTGACCCAGGTTTCTTTTTTGGGGTATATAATTTCTTCTCGTGGGTTCCAAATGGACCCCAAGAAATTACAAGCCATTGTGGATTGGGTTCAGCCCACTAATTTAAAAGCTATCCAGCGGTTCCTTGGGTTCGCAAATTATTATAGGCGTTTCATTCACGCCTTTTCGTCCATTGTGGCACCCTTGGTGGCTCTGACCAAAAAAGGGGCGGATCCATCATTGTGGAGTCCTCGAGTAGAACAGGCCTTTGAGACGTTGAAGCAGGCCTTCGTTTCTGCTCCAGTTCTTAAACACCCCAACCCCGATCTACCATTTGTGGTAGAAGTTGACGCCTCTGAAGTAGGGGCCGGGGCGGTCCTCTCGCAGAGAGATCCAGAAACACTACAGTTCCACCCTTGTGCATATATGTCCAGAAAATTTTCTCAAGCTGAGTCCAATTATGATGTGGGCAACAGGGAATTACTTGCCATCAAGTGGGCCTTTGATGAATGGCGTCAGTGGCTGGAAGGAGCTGTTCATCAGATTCTGGTCTTAACCGATCATAAGAATCTACAATACATTGAATCAGCCAAAAGACTGAACGCTCGCCAAGCCCGGTGGGCACTCTTCTTTATGAGATTTAATTTCATTATTTCTTATGTCCCTGGATCAAAAAACATTAAGGCAGATGCCCTTTCCAGATGTTTTGTTCCTCAACAAGAAGGTGGGATCAAGTCTGGGTCCATCATTCCTTCATCCTGTATCCATGCCGGAGTTAGCCAGACCTTGGAGGGTCTTCTCCGGCAAGCTCAAGGGCAAGCTCCAGCCCAAACTCCGGAGAATAAACTGTTTGTTTCTCCTTCATTGAGACGCAGAGTGTTGGCAGAATGCCATGATACTAAGATTTCGGGTCACCCAGGAGTGTATAAAACCCTTGCTTTATTATCCCGAGTGGTCTGGTGGCCAGGGATGGCCAGGGACAGCAAGGACTTTGTCTTGTCTTGTCCTGAGTGTGCCCGACATAAAGTTCCACGTTCTCGACCATTGGGAGAGTTGTTGCCTTTGTCCGTTCCAGGCAGGCCTTGGTCCCATCTGGCCATGGATTTTATTGTGGGTCTTCCAGTCTCATCACACTGTCAAGTCATTTGGGTCGTCATCGATAGATTTTCTAAGATGGCGCACTTCGTGGCTTTAAGGCAGTTGCCCTCGGCTAAAGAGTTGGCCACGCTATTCCTTCAACACATTTTTCGCCTGCACGGATTTCCCTGTGATATTGTGTCCGACCGGGGTCCACAGTTTGTGGCTCAGTTTTGGAGAATGTTCTGTGCTGCCTTAAAGGTGAAGATCAGCCTAACTTCTGCATTACATCCACAGGCCAATGGACAAACAGAACGCCTTAATCAGTCTCTTAAACAATATCTGAGGATTTTTGCTTCCAAACTTCAAAATGACTGGGTTAGTTTCTTGCCGTTGGCCGAATTTGCATATAATAACGCACAGCATTCGGCCTCTAAGACGTCGCCCTTTTTTGCAGTCTACGGATTCCATCCACGGGCTAATTCTCTGGGACCGAATGCCTCTGGCTCTTCTTCGTCAGCTGCCTCTCGCCTCAAAGTCGTATGGAGGAAAGTCCACTTGGCCCTTAAAGAAGCTGCTTTCAGAGAGAAGGTATTCTCTGACAAATCCAGACGGCCTTGCTCTTTCAAAGTTGGTGACTGGGTGTGGCTATCCACCCGTAATATAAAGCTTCACCAACCATCAGCAAGGTTAGGGCCTCGGTTCATTGGGCCTTTTCGGATTGTCAGGAGGGTTAATCCGGTAGCATTCCGTCTTGCTTTACCTAAGTCCCTCAGGATTTCGAGTACCTTTCATGCTTCGCTTCTTAAGCCGGTGGTGTTTTCACAGATATTTCCTCGCAGACTGAGGAATGGCTCCGCCCCAGTGATGGTGCAGGGGCAACAGGAGTTCCGCGTGGAAAAGATCCTCGATTCTAGACTTGTGAGAGGTTCCTTGCAGTTTCTGGTACACTGGAGGGGATTTGGTCCCGAAGAGAGGTCCTGGGTTTCCGATGTAGATTTGCATTCACCCAATCTTAGGAGGGCCTTTTTTCGTCAATTCCCCGATAAACCTGGTGGGAAAGGGTTGTTAACCCTTCCTCAAGGGGGGGGTACTGTTGCACGCCGTCTGGGTGTCCCTGCACCCGGACGGACGGCGAGCACAGCGTCATCTGACGCTGCAGACGCAGCGTCATCTGACACGGCGGGGGACGCTGCCGAGCAGCGTCCCAAGCTTTGCTCGGAGGCTAAGCGTCGGGGCGTTGCTAGGCAACGTCCCCGAGCTTCCGCCCGGCAGCCAGCAACGCGCGCGCCTGACGTCAGTCAGGCGGCGCGAGATTTGAATAAATAGCCGGCGTCTGCTGGGCACAGACGCCGGTTATAGCTTTATGCACCCTGTGCTATCTGCTATCACTCTCCGGTCCCCTGGGTCTTTGGTCCCAGTTCTCCTGGCTGCAGATCGCCATTGCAGCCTGCCTGGTCTCCCAGCCTGTCAGCTGTGTTTGCCTGTGGATCCCTTGATTCCAGTACTTCACCAGACTCCTCTGCTGTATTTCATCGTCAGCCCGTGAGCCTGCAGTGGACCCACTATCTCCATCTTCCGTGGGTCACGTAAGTGCTCCAGTGGAGCTCTGGTCTTTATCTCCTTCGGTTCTCTGGCCCTCCGTGGCTAAGCCCCTCCGCGGGCCTGTCCTTGGTTATTCTCTTTTATATTCTTGTCCCCGTCTTCTTGTATATGTTCCCTGGCCCCCGTCTGTCATTAGTGTTCTGTTTAGGCAGGAGTGTCACCGTTGTTTCTGGTCCCTGCTTTGGGAGTCACGGTCCCTTTTGAGTATTCTTGGGGACTCCCTTCTATCCGCTGGTGTCTGCGACTAGGTCGCACTCCCCGTCTTGGCCTGGTGCCGGCAGTTAGGGGCCAGTTTCCAGTTAGGTCCAGTAGTCAGCTTGTCCTCTTGAGTGTTCCCCGTGGCGATCGCCTACCCCTTGTCATCACATAAGACCTGGCTGCATCGGGGTCGGAGCGGGCTTAACTCGCTCCTTCGAACGCGGCGGCCACAGGTGAAGCCTAGCTCCGCAGGGGTTTGGCATCTGCCTCGGGGACTCAACAGAGAGAGTGTAGGACCCGCTGTGGCCGTCCTAACAGGCGGTCCCGGCTGTGGGCTCACGCCTTATCATCTCACCGTCTGGAACCCGTATTGTCCCTGGTACCCAGGCCAGGGCAACGTAACATAGATAGAAACATAGGCTAGCAGCAGCGCAGCCATACTTACAATATAGTAATACAGTACCAATGCACACACACCGGAGGCCGCTCCACTACATCTCAGACGGGCTCCCGTTTGCTGCGTCACAGTCACACACAGGCTGCAGAGGAGTCCCGCCGGCGCCAAATGGTCTGGTCGCGGCGACGTCCTCCGAAGATGTTAAGCGCTGCTGCACTGATGTGGCACGCAGGACGCGCCGGCGCAATTACGTCATTCTGGCGCATGAAGGGTTAAAATGAGGAATCCATGTAGCATATAAGAAATTACACGTAGACTGTCTTTGCTATGGTTACATTGCAAGGTCATACATTGTAAGCCTAAGTGTGCCTTATCTGTCGATACTGAGTTTTTACTCCCCCCTTGGTTTCGGTATGCAGTGTGTTCATGCATAAACTCCCTTATAATGGAACCCCCCCCCTCTGTTACCCATTCTCTTGTGTATGATATTTTGTATGCCCTCTGTTGAATCTGCCCAGCAACTATTAACAAACCAATAAGAATGTAACATATACTTGTACACTCTCATGTATTTTTGCCTTTTTAACTCAATGCTTACCTCATAATAAACAGAGTGATTCTTAGCATGCTGTGGTGTTTGGTTCAAGTATTGTTAAGAGTTGCTCTCCCGGTACCGAGACAGGTCATCACGTCGAGGGGGACATAGATATATCCTTACAATCTGGGGGCTCCGAGTCCGGGATCAGCTTGACTGTCTCCTACGCGGTAAGATAGAGAATTTTGTTGTCTGTCTTTTCTGCCGTGGAATTGCAGCCAAAACGCTGAAACTGAACTGAGACGAGACTGTGTTCGAGGAACACGTGATAAAGGTAATTCAAGTCAGGGACTTGAGATTACGTAGTTGATTGAAGGAAATTTAAGGCGCCATAAAACAGGTATCAGGGATACCAAGGACCAGGGGTCCACGTCATAAAACAGGTATCCGGGATACCGCAATTGAACCAGGGGTTCACATAGAGAAAGCCTCCTCGATTTGATCGCCTAAAATATATGTTTGTCTGTTAATGTTGCAACTGTGTATTTGTTTAAACACTCAGTAGATGGGTGGTAAGTGCACGTACGCTGAAGTGTTCTGTCTGTCTTATATACAATTGTACTGTATATTTTGTATTAAGGATACTCAGTGAACGGGTGGTAAGTGTACGGCCACTGAGTGTCATTGTTGTTTAAAGTGATTCTAAGTAGATTTGCGACTTGACTCGTGACAGATATTATTGTGACTATATTGACTGACAGACTGTTATAATATGGGTTCACAACACAGTAAAGAAACAGAATACCCCCCGCCCTTACCAGGAGAGACATGTAAAGATTATGTTGCCCGTGTCTCCCCCACAAATTACTATTTTATTAACCCTTGGGTAGACAATTTAGCGGGATGGATAGGATAATTAAAAATTGTCCCAAACCAATGATAACACCAATAGGATGCATAATATATTTAAAGAAAGCATGCAAAGGACGCAGCTTTACCCAAGAAGATATGAGACTTATTGTTGATGGTATAATTGACCATTACAATGGATGGGACTGGGAAAAAGTTCCACTTATCAGTGTACCCTCAGTCACACAAACAGCTGTAGGTTACCCACTTAACACACAAGAAGGCATAGATGCTATGTGGGATCAACTTGCTGCACATATGAATGAAGTGTTTAAAGCACGCTCATCTCTCCCCATAGCTGTAAGTTGTAAATAGAAAGTGTCAGAAACAGTGACAGATTTCTGGAAGAGATTCAAGAAGTGCTGGACCGAGGAAGCAGGTCTGCCGCTTCTGCATAATGATAATTTACTTGTTTCTACTTTTATTAATAATCTGCTGCCGACACATATCCTCGCTGTGAAGCAGTGTGTTTCAACTTAGACCTCTGATACAGTGAAGGATTTAAAAAAAAAACATTTGTATGAAACAAAAGCAGCAGGTTGTTTTGAAGTTAAAAGAAACACTGTCACACCATCACATACCCCGTTCATACGCTTCCAAAATCAAAACAATCCTAGGAGACAGAATAAACCACTCCGTCCTCCTAGAGACAGGCTACCTCAGAGGGCTCCTGCGGGACCCCCAGCCAACAGGCAGACAATCTGCTGTAACTGTAAAAGGGATAGCCATTGGGACAGAGACTGTCCGCTCCCTTCAAACAAACCCTGACAGGTCAGTAACCCCATGCAGCCCAGCCAACCCAGACCTAGAGACAACCCCAGATTTCAGATTGACTGGCAGGGACAGACCCTAAAGGGCCATGACATAGGAAGACATGAATTTACTGTAATACCTGACTGCCCAATCAATTTGCTAGGCAGAGATCTTCTCTCTGTGCTATAAATCACAATCAGTGCATCAGAAGCAGGAAAAGGAATTGATGTTTCATCACCACACTTGCTCATGACTGACAGTTCTGACTCAAACCCTGAATTAGACACTGTAGATCCTCAGATATGGTCAACAGGACCTCATGACACAGGACTGATATCCTGCACACCATACAGGGCTACACTCAAACCAGATGCACAGCCAGTTTACCACAAGCAGTACCCATTGTCAAAAGAAAAGATAGAAGGTCTTAGACCTCTCGTACACCAATTCTTAGAACAAGGAGTGCTCAGACCCGTAGTGTCTCCATACTGCACACCATTAAACCCAGTGACAAAAGCAGATGACACTGTAAGATTTGTACAGGACCTCAGGGCAATAAACTTACTCATAGTCCCTATTGCGCCTATTGTCCCAGATGTCACCTCTTTTCTCTCAGCCATCCCTGCAGAAGCTGCCTATTTCTCAGTAATAAACTTTAAAAATGTATTTTTTAGCATTCTAGTGGACCTCCAAACACAATTGCTATTTGCATTTTTCCTTTGAGGGCCAGCAGTTAACATGATGTTGATTGCCACAGGGATTTATTGACTCCCCTGTTGTGTACAGCATCGTGCTCCAAGCCACATTAACACCCTGGCACCCCCCCTATGGTTCAGTCCTGCTACAGTATGCAGATGACCTGCTTATCTGTAGTTCAACAATGGAGGCATGCCGAGAGGATGGTTTATCACTGTTAAGATGGCTCTGTGAATGTGGACACAAAGTGTCCAAAGCAAAAATGCAATGGTGCAAACAGAATGTTGAATACCTAAGTTTTGTCTTGAAAAAGGGAGAGAGGAAAGTCAGTCCACAACGCATTCAGTCTGTACTGGGTCTGGTCCGCCCAAACACTCAGAAAGAAATGTTATCTTTTCTGGGAATGATCAATTATTGCAGACAGTGGATCTCTGACTGTTCCTACTATGACAATATTCTCAGACAAGCCACACTCAATGACAAACCTAGAGAGATACAATGGTCACAAGAAATGTTAAATGCATATGAAAGCCGAAAATGTATGTTAGTTAAAAGTCCGGCATTGGGCCTCCCAAACTATGTACAACCATTTCATTTATATGCAAGGGACAACTGTAAAACCATGGCGGGTGTGCTGACACAAGAACACGGAGGTAAGCTGCGCCCAGTTGCATTCTTTTCTAAAGCAATGCCTGTGTCGGTCCAGGGAATGCCTGCCTGTCTTCGGGCACTGGCTGCTTGTGCAATGGTGACTGAGATGGCAACAACACTCACTTTAGGAGCACCCACTGTTCTCCACACAACCCACAATGTGGTAGCCCTACTTAAGGGATTGCACACACAACACATGTCAGCCCAAAGACTTAGTGGATATGAGGTACTGCTGTTAGGAAACCCCTCACTTACCATTAAGTATGCAAACACAACTGCAGGCCCTGCACCCATTCTCAATGCACTTTTAGGATTAAAAGGGCCACAAGATGACATGCCAGAAGACCATGACTGTACTGTGACAATAGAAACAGAGACTTCACCCAGACTTGATATGTCACCTGTGCCAATACTAGACTCAGACCATGTATTTGTGGATGGTTCTTGTAGTAGACCCAATGACTCGACATATCAGGCAGGCTACGCAGTGGTACGCCTCCCAAATGACATTTTAGAAGCGAGACCCATTCCATATCAATCAGCACAAGCTGCAGAACTCATAGCACTCACAAGAGCTTGCCAAATGTACCAAGACAAACCTGTCACAGTCTACACAGACTCCAAATACGCACATGGTGTAGTACATGACCATGGAGTTATATGGGCACGAAGAGGATTTGTGGGAGCTGATGGGAAAGGCATTTCTCATGCACGGCTTATCACAGATTTGCTCCACGCAATCACACTGCCCTCAGATATTGCAATCTTACATTGCAGAGCTCACACAGGAGGTGAAGATGACATTTCCAAAGGTAATGCCTTTGCTGACCAAGCTGCCAAGGAAGCAGCACAACAGCCCATTACCCAATCACAAATGACTGTCATGACACCTCCCATGATAGATGACCAGTACCTGATCACTGAACTACAAAGCTCAGCATCACAAAAAGACTTGGATGACTGGTTATTTCCAATATTGCAGAAAAATCCTAAAACAGGATTGATCTGCAAAGAGGGGAAGCCATGCATACCACAATCAAAGGTACAAAACAGGAGTATGCTTTGGTTATAGTTGATATGTTTTCACGATGGCCAGAGGCATTCCCGACAAAAGCAGAAGATGCTAAAACTGTAGCAAGAATTCTAACACAAGAAATCATTAATAGTCCAGGAGGGAGACCTAGAACAGATCAGAGAAGAGTATGTTAGGTCCCTCTTCACCAGACTTAGTGAAATTGAACATGGTGTTATTTGTAAAAATCCTTCTAATCCACAGGAACCAACACACCCTTTCCAGGTCGGAGACAAGGTCGTTGTGAAGGTACTCCCTAGGAACAAAGGTCCAGGAGATTTCACCTACGGTCCAGAGACAGAGATCGTAGCAGTAACCAGGACGGCTGTCCTAACTGAAGAAGGCTCGACGTGGATACACGCATCCAGAGTGAAGAAAGTCCCGAGTAACGTCCCGGATAGAGAACAGATCGAGGAAGGGGTACTAACGGGAGTAGACAACTCTGACCCCCTACAGGACGAGGTACTAACGGAGGCAGACAGCCTTGACCTCCAACTGAGGGAAGCAGCGGAACCCACTGAAGAGAATGAAGCACCAGATATGGATTTCCATCTTCTCATTGATATTTATTGAAGTAATACCACCCTCTAGGCCCAATGTTGACATTACTAAAGAAAATGGGGTCCTCACTTTGTGGTATAACTCCTCCAGTACGCAAACTGCCACTTAGATTATAGACTACTTTCAATTCGACAAACTCATTGGAGCAAAAGCCTCTATAGAACAAAAGAGGAGACATGCGAGGGGACACCCCCCTCAGGAGACTGTCTATGTTTGTGTAACCAGCAAGTATTGGGGTAACAACTGTGATTATTGGGGGGCGGTGGGCTGGAACACGGGAACAGACTGGGCCTATAAACCCAAAGAGGCTTTTACTAGCACAGACAAACATGGTAAACCCCTGCAACTCAGAATGTGTGTCTTCAAACACAGAGGTATTGCCTATAAATTTGGTTTAAATATTGAAAACCCCAGTCCCACTGATAGCGGCACCTATGTGCTTGGCTTATGGTGGGAGCCGGGCTATAATAGTGAAAGGGACAGATTTCGCCTCAGAGACATGTATAACAACAAAAACTATAAAACAACCCCTAAAGCTACGCATCAACACTCTAACCCCCTCAAACCACACATAACCACTTTCACCGATATGGTAGCCATAGACAACCCATCCTTTGAGGATACATTGGCTGTAGAAACAGGGTATTCTGATACTAATTTCTGGATAAAGTGGATGAAATACAATGCTAATACACATAATAGAAGTAATTGTTATGTCTGTGCAAAATCCAGGCCTCATCTAGGCACTGTACCTTTAAATATTCCAGAATCCCAAGAAAGTTGTTTTTTCAGTTTGTATAATGGCACCGTCACAAATGACAGTGAATGTGAATTATGGAAAAAGAATTATCCTATATTATCCAAGAACCCCAACCCAGGGAGCACTATCACCATCTACCCAGGCAATTACACATGTTATGTATCCAATGACACAGCAGGAAGGAATCTGAAAGCCTTCCCTAAAGGATATTGTGCAGAGAGAAGAACTACTGTCCTAGTCAATCAGACTAAGTCCCTAGGAGATATCTACTATATTTGTGGTGATATGAAATTAAGAACAAAGCTAGACACCCCCTGGCAAGGGGAGTGTGCTCTAGCCAAAATTATTATGCCCTTACACATACTACCTGCAGAAATAGAGGCACCTTTGCCTGAAGACACAATTAGCAGAAAGAAAAGAGGAACACCTTTAGCGAGTTTTGATCCACATGTATATATTGATGCAATTGGTGTCCCAAGAGGGGTTCCAGATGAATTTAAGGCGGGGGGGCGCCCAAAACGTAGCTACGCCACTGATGACACTGGCTCTCTTCCTGACACTGTCCCTCTCATTTTTCTACCTGACACCCCATCTCTCTTTCCATGACACCTACTCTATTCCTCTCTCTCTCAATCCCCTCATTCTCTCTTTTGCTCCCTTCTGGGGCATTGTAGCAGGGGGCCCCTTTTAATATTTTCCTATGGGGCCTGTGAAGTTCTAGTTACATCCCTGCTGGTAAGTAAATGTATATATATATATATTTCTGTGTGGATAGGGTACTTGTGATGCACATTTCTTGTTAAGGCTAATATCCTGAGGACGGGGTTACATGGGTGTATATATATATATATATATATATATATATATATATATATACAGAAGGGTGCTCACAGGGGAGCAATGGCCGGCACTCACGGAGTCTCTTCAAGGAAATCAATCAGCAACACAGCAGTGTTATGTCAACGTTTCTGAGGTTTCATTATACCTCTTTCGTCAGGACAACCAGAAACGTTGACATAACACTGCTGTGTTGCCGATTGATTTCCTTGAAGAGACTCCGCTGAGTGCCGGATCATACCCCCCCTCGATATATATATATATATATATATATACAGAGACTCCCCAATTGGGGGAAAAAAACAGCACTCACCAGACTTTGTTTCAATGTAATACTCTGGGTTAGGTCCCACTAGGTCCCACTTAGATTTATTCACAAGGAGAATCTGCCGACATTTCGGTCCCTAAAGACCATTCTCAAGGCAGCAACAAAAGCAGACAGCATCAACAGCAGTAGTGTGTGGATAACAGGGACAGGCTAGCGTTTGCCTGGTGCCCTGCTTATATAGGGGAGTGTGACCTCCCACCGCCGATATGCGCTCCAGCTGGTGGAGCGCATTACATCACTTCCGGGTATAACCTGGAAGTGGGCGTCTGTGGGTGTAATTGCGGCGCTGATAGCTGACTGACAGGGATCAGCAGGCGGCCAGTGTTGTACTATGGTCCCGCACAGTGTGGTATTGCGAGGACATATGGTGTGGGCACCGGGGCATCCTCGCCCTGAGTGTGTGTGTAAACTATAGTGCTCAGGTCAACACAGAAAGAAAAAAGTGTTAATCGCACAGGGAGGTAAAGTTCAAATTAATTTATAGACCCCTTAGGTTTTTATCTGGACCAATTGTCATGATAATAAGGGTGTGCTACCACTGGACATGGATTTAGAGCAAACAGAGGATTTTCAAGGACAGAAAAGCAGAAGTATGTCTCTTTGTGGTGCACCAAATTAAAAATACATAAAATATAGCTTTTATTTAACCCCTTCCCGCCGCAGCCTGTTTTTGCCTTCCTGACAGAGCCCTTTTTTTCAAATCTGACATGTATCACTTAAGTGGGGATAACTTTTTTTTGCTTTTACTTATCCCAGTGATTTTGAGATTGTTTTCTCGTGACACATTGTACTTCAAATTAGTGGTAAATTTGGGTCGATACAGTCTGTGTTTTTTTGTGAAAAATACCAAAATGTCGTAAAAAAATGGAAAATTTAGCAATTTTCAAAATGTTAAATTTTCTGCTTGTGAGACAAATAATCATACCACTCAAAATAGTTAATAACTAACATAGACCATATGTCTACTTTATGTTTCCATCATTATTTCAACTTCCTTTTAAATTTTTTGGACACTAGGAGGCTTAAAATATGAATAGCAAATTCTCAAATTTTCAAGAAAATTTCAAACACTGATTTTTTTAGGGACCAGTTCAGTTCTGATGTGACTTTGAGGGACTTGTATGTGAGACACCCCCATAAATGATGCCATTTCAAAAACTGCACCCCTCACAGTATTTAAAACAGCATTTTGGAAGTTTGTTAACCCTTTAGGTGTTTCACAGGAATTAAAACAAAGTGTAGGTGAAATTTCAAAATTTCATTTTTTTTTGCAGATTTGCAATTTTAATACATTTTTCTAAGGAACACAGTAGATTTTACTAGAGAAATGTGACTAAAAATTGATTCCCCCAATTCTTTTGTTTTCATAAATATCCTATATGTGGCCCTAGTGTGCACGTTGACCAAACCACAGGCTTCATAATAGAAGGAGCACCTACTTGATTTTGGAGCCTCCTTTTTATGAGATTATTTTTTAGGCACCATGTAGGTTTCTAGGCACCATAAGATGCTAAAAGTTAGGAACCCCCCCACAAGTGACCCCATTTTGCAAACTACACCCCACAGGGAATTCATCTAGGGGTATAGTGTACATTTCAAACCCCCAGGGGTTTCACCAATTGTGGTACAACTGGGCAGTGAAAATGAAAAATTACATTTTTTACACAAAAATGCAGTTCTGGCTCACAATTTTTCATTTTCCCAAGGAATGAAGGAGACAAAGCACCCCAAAATCTGTGCCCCAATTTCTCCCGAGTACGGCAATGCCTCACATGTGACCAAAAAATACCATTTGGGTGCATGGCAGGACTCAGAAGGGAAGGAGTGATTTTTGGATTTTGCAGCTCAGATTCTGGTGGAATGTTGGTGGGTGCTATGTCGCATTAGCAAGACCCCCGAAGCACCAATACAGTGGAACCCCCCCACAAGTTATCCCATTTTGCAAACTACACCCCTCAGGGAATTCATCTAGGGGTATAGTGTACATTTCAAACCCCCAGGGGTTTCACCAATTTTGATACAACTGGGCTGTGCAAATGAAAAATTACATTTTTTACACAAAAATGCAGTTCTGGCTCAAAATTTTTCATTTTCACAAGGAATGAAGGAGACAAAGCACCCCAAAATCTGTGCCCCAATTTCTCCCGAGTACGGCAATGCCTCACGTGTGACCAAAAAATACCATTTGGGTGCATGGCAGGACTCAGAAGGGAAGGAGTGATTTTTGGATTTTGCAGCTCAGATTCTGGTGGAATGTTGGTGGGTGCTATGTCGCATTAGCAAGACCCCCGAAGCACCAATACAGTGGAACCCCCCCACAAGTGACCCCATTTTGCAAACTAAACCCCTCAGGGAATTCATCTAGGGGTATAGTGTACATTTCAAACCCCCAGGGGTTTCACCAATTTTGATACAACTGGGCTGTGCAAATGAAAAATTACATTTTTTACATAAAAATGCAGTTCTGGCTCAAAATTTTTCATTTCACAAGGAATGAAGGAGACAAAGCACCCCAAAATCTGTGCCCCAATTTCTCCCGAGTACGGCAATGCCTCACATGTGACCAAAAAATACCATTTGGGTGCATGGCAGGACTCAGAAGGGAAGGAGTGATTTTTGGATTTTGCAGCTCAGATTCTGGTGGAATGTTGGTGGGTGCTATGTCGCATTAGCAAGACCCCCGAAGCACCAATACAGTGGAACCCCCCCACAAGTGACCTCATTTTGCAAACTACACCCCTCAGAGAATTCATCTAGGGCAGTGGTTCCCAAACTGTGTGCCGTGGCTCCCTGGGGTGCCTCGGGACACATGCAGGGGTGCCCTGGGTTGGTGGTCCAGGATCAATTCAAATTATTAATGTTTAATTATTTATGAGCAAAACCGGTGCTGGTGGCTGTCAATCATAAAATGTGTACAAACAGAAGCAAATCCTGCCCTTTACCACATAACTGACCCTAAGAATCACATATAAACTCAATCTAATTATTTATTTGGGGGCCTAGGGGTGCCGTGAAAAAAATTCTGATACTCTAGGGTGCCGTGAATCAAAAAGATTGGGAACCTCTGATCTAGGGGTATAGTGTACATTTGAAACCCCCAGGGGTTTCACCAATTGTGGTACAACTGGGCAGTGAAAATGAAAAATTAAATTTTTTACACAAAAATGCAGTTCTGGCTCAAAATTTTTCATTTTCCCAAGGAATGAAGGAGACAAAGCACCCCAAAATCTGTGCCCCAGTGATTTCGGGTGGGTGGCTAAGAGAAGTGGCCGCATTTTAACTGAGCTCTCCGTGTCGGACACCCTGAGCCTCGGATACAGCTGGAAACGCCGAGTGCCCAGCAACGACACACGCACCCAACAACTCAGGAGATACACGTGGACAAGCGGGAGCCATCCCCGGCTCGCCACAGCGCTACTCACCCCGGATCCAAGCACGACGAAGGAAGACGCCGCCATCTTGCGAGAGACGCGGCGCGGAAGACGCAGCAAACGGTCTCACCCCCGGAGCCGAGGGGTGGAGAGTCGGACTCCCCGAAGCGCCCCAATATCAAACAGGAGCCCTGATTGAAAAGTGGAGGCTGCCGCTCCCCACCTCACACCCCGCACAGTGTCAGGCGCGGCCGCTGCAGGAAGGAGCCGCAGCCATTTTGGAAAACGGAGCAGGAGACGGAGATCTCCATTGTGATAAAACAGCAGAAACCCGCCTTGCAGCAGAATAAAGAGGTAGGAGGGGGCTGAGAGGGGACGAGAAACCACTCCAAACGACCACCTAAGTGAGCCAGGCACAACCCAGGTGCCACACAAGCATCTGCTCCCCACAAGGCCAAGGCTGCTGTCAATCCAATCCACCTCTCTAGCCTGACACGGGCTATAGAAACCCACCACCCGACAAACCCTCACTAATCCTGCTTGAGGAGTGACATATAACAGCCATAGCCACAGATTTCCCTAGAGGACAGTGCAAACACATAAACCCACCTGCTTACTCATAAAGCCTGCACGGCACCCCCCCCTACCACCTCAGACCCCCACTGTGACAGTAACTGACGCAAGGTCACAGCTGTATAAGACACCGCTACTACACCATCAGCGATAAGGACATCAGACCTAGACAACCCCTCAGCATATATAAAGACGGCGGCCGCCATGGAAAAATATGTGGCAAAGGCACAAAGGACCCAGAGAGGTTCAAACTCAAATTCAAGCAGACAGAGAGACAAACCACAGGCCACAAGCTCTCCGACATCTCACCACTCTCCTAGCCCACCTGACCCCCTGGCAGATAATGAGACCTCACAGTCATACAACACCTCGTCTGTTCAGAAAGCAAAAGAAATTGCTGAAATAATTTCCCCGCTTCTAGACGCCAAACTGGCACCACTTACAGAAGCCATCACATCTGCGGTGAACCAGTTAAAGCAACACGCGACCAGACTAGACGAGGCCGAAGAACGTATCTCTACACTTGAAGATGAACTGCAAGAGGCAAAAACTCTCCTTAACGACCAAGTGTCCATGACGACGGCGCTCCAAGACAGAGTGGAGGACATGGAGAACCGCAATAGACGTAATAACTTGCGCCTAATTGGTGTCCCTGAGTCAGTGAAGTCCAGAGACCTACTACACCTGGTGACAACATGGCTACCCCAAGCTCTCCACGTTCCTACACAGAACAACCCAATCATCGTTGAAAGAGCCCATAGAATTGGCCCGGAAAAAAGCTCCCCTCAACACCAAAGACCGAGACCCGTCATATTTAAATTGCTAAATTACTTAGACAAACAACGACTTCTGGAGGCCTACAGGAAGCAGAGGGAATTGCTTTATGAGGACTCTAGAATCCTTCTCTTCCAAGACTTCTCATTTCAAGTTTCAACACGCCGAAGAGAATTCACACCGATCTGCAAGGAGCTGTTTGATCGTGGAATAAAGTTCGCATTGATGTATCCCGCGAAATTGAGAGTCATCTACAAGGAAAAGCCAATATATTTCGACGAAGTACAGCCAGCAAAGAACTTCATACAGTCGCTGAACACGGCCGGACCACGCTCGCCAGAAGCAGATTCCGGTTGAGACCTACATATCTGTGGAAACCGTAAATATAATGTCTATACTTGCAACTGTTTATGAGGGAGTTAGAGGGACAATCACAAAGTTTGATGGACGACGTGTATGTTTATGTCCATATATGGGCATTTTGGTTCTCCTTCATACCATCAAGGTTCGGAGGTGATATTGATTCACATGGGAAACTAATGTTCAGTATTTCTTATCGGTTTAGTTCAGTTAGTATTAAGTGGAGCCAAGTTAGGCTCTCATTATGGGTTCAGTTAAGTATAAAAATAATGACATTGCATGTTCTACTAGGGTTCACGACATGTAACACACAAGTAGGTACATATGAGTTCTCATCAAGTTATGGGGTACAGAATTGCATAGTACACAAAGTGAAATGTTTCTCCCCTGATGGCTGGGACGGGGGAGGAACCTATAATGGTACAAATAACTGCATTTTTGGGAAAAACTTTAGAACTGGTATAGGATAAGCATGGCAAACAAAAGAGATGCAGCGGACACAAATAGGTCCAAATCAACTATTAAGTTTCTATCATGGAATGTGGAAGGGCTAAACACGCCATTAAAAAGGAAAAAAATATTAGGTCATTTGAAAACGTACAAACCCGACATAGTCTTTCTCCAGGAATCCCACTGGAAAGCCGGGGATCCCAATGTCTTAAGGGGTAACTGGTTAAGAGAATTTAAACAAGCATCATACACTTCGAAATCCAGAGGGGTGTTGGTTTTATTCAGCAAGTATATAAACTATGAGATCAGGCAAGAATGGGCAGACCCAGACGGGAGATTCTTGTTTTTGAAAGTCACTATTGAAGGAGAACAATATACATTAGCATGCATATACGCTCCTAATAATTCAAATGCTGAATACTTCTCTGACATCTTTTCACATTTACAGGACTGGGCAGAGGGACCAATAATTGTTGGAGGGGATCTTAACGTGGCAATAAACCCAACGATAGATGCCACGGGTGGGAGGAGGGGGACTGGCCACAGAAAGGGGCCTCCACCTAGTTTGTCACTGCTCATAGATACCTTCCAATTAATAGACCCATGGAGATTTTTATACCCGACCTAAAGAGAATTCACGTTCTACTCCCACCCCCACAATACCTCATCTAGGCTGGACTATTGGCTCATCCCTAAAGCATTATTACACCGAGTCACTTCATCCAAGATAGGGGATATCCTTATCTCAGACCATGCTCCTGTTTTCTTCACACTACAACTAGCAGATCCCAAACACACATCCTTCAATTGGAGATTCCCAGACTATATGATAAATTCGGCAGATTTTAAAAGACATCTGAACCAATCTATAATCAATTATTTCACGGATAATAAAGAACACGACCAAAATATTAATCTTTTATGGCAGGCATCGAAACCGGTAATGAGAGGCCACATCATTTCCTATATAAGCCATCAAAAGAAAAAGCTACGATCAAAACTTTTACAAGCTAGCGAAAAGGTTAAAAATGCTTATTCCACTTTATTAGACACCCCCAATGAACTAAATAGAAACTTATACAAGGAAGCCCAGACGTTATACGACATGTTGTGTACTGAGAAAGCTCAAATGGACATAAATTTCCAGAAAAACAAATATTTCAGATGGGGAAATAAGCCAGGCAGACTATTAGCAACAATGACTAAGGCAGCTAAAGATGTTAAACATATCACAACAATAAAAACACATAACGGTAAAATTACCACAAACCCTAAAGAGATCGAAAAGCTCTTTTTAAACTATTTTCAAACATTGTACGAGAAACCGTACGAGGATGCAAATGACGGAGAGTTACTATTGACCCAGGCCAAGCTTAAAAAGATATTGCCTACAGACAGGGAACAATTAACAGCCCCCATTACAGAACTAGAAATTTCCACAATTATTTCATCCCTGCCAATAGGAAAAAGTCCAGGCCCTGATGGACTATCGGCGGCATACTATAAAATGCTTTCCCCTATACTAATACCACACTTGCACAACCTATATAATTCCATCCTTCGAGGAAACATGGCACCAGATTATTTCAATGATGCCAGAATCATCTTAATCCCTAAGCCAAACAAAGACCCCACAGAGGTCACATCGTACAGGCCCATCTCATTATTGAATCAAGACCTTAAAATATTCTCAAAGATAATGGCACAAAGGCTACAGTTAATCCTCCCAGATATTCTTCATCCGGCCCAAACGGGATTTGTTAGAAACAGACATTCAGTGAACAACATACAAACACTCATTGCAGCCCTTACGCATACTAAATTAACTGGGGAACTAGAAAACTTAATACTAAGTTGCGATGCAGACAAGGCATTTGACCGAATCTCATGGTCTCATCTAAACCGGGTATTCACACATCAGGAATTCGGCCCGGAATTCATTCACATCATCAAAGCACTATATAAAGATCCCAAAGCGTCCCTCACCATAAATTCTTTAAACTCTCCACAATTCCCTTTATTCAGAGGAACACGACAAGGTTGTCCATTGTCACCCCTCCTTTTTAACTTGGCATTAGATCCCATATTACGTTATTTTGATTCCTTACCTGACTGGACGGGTATCAAGATAGGTACAGACACAATCAAATTCTCAGCTTTCGCAGATGACCTGTTACTATACTTCTCTGACCCCAAGCGAATCATCCCCATTTTGCTAACGGTATTTAATAGGTTGGAAAACGTAACAGGATTTAAACTAAATTACGCCAAAACAATGGCATTAGCTCTAGGACCAAGATCTAAACTGGGATGGGATAATACATTCCCTTTTACATGGTCAGCCCACTCAATACAGTATCTAGGTATCAATATACACCCTGACACTGACAAATTGTACGAACTGAACTTTACTAAAATATTTGCCAAATCCTATCAAGATTTTCAAAAATGGAAGAATTTGCCCCTTTCCTACCTAGGCAGGTGTCATCTTTATAAAATGATAACTTTCCCACAACTACTATACCTAATACAAATGTTGCCCATAATGCCTGCGAAACAAGATCTGAAATTGTTTAACAAAGCTCTATCTAATTTTATATGGGGAGGGAAGAAGGCAAGAATCTCATTATTTAAACTCCAACAACCCAAAGATCTGGGGGGTGTAAATCTGCCATGTCTGAAAAGCTACGCGATGGCGGCCAATTACAAAATAGCAATTGACTGGATAAAAGGGAATAATACCTATACTAATAGATCCCGAGAACAAACCTTTAGCCCACAAAAAGATCTAGTAATGTTATTGCACACACATCCCAGTTCTTTTGAAAAAGACCTAAGGGAAAACATTCTGATAAACACAACGTGCACTGCATGGAGGTCAATCCGAACTAGCAAAAAACTGAAAGTATATACGTCCCTATTCATGCCGCTAGGAGGAAACCCTCACTTCAGCCCATATCCCACACACCCATGCTTCCTCGATTGGAACAAAAGAGGACTGCGATACATTTATCAGTTCATGAATCTTGCTCAATGGACACCCTTGACCAGAACACAGTTGCAAGAAAAATACCCAAACATCATATTCCCACTTTTTCAGTACCTGCAGGTCTCAAGTTACATCACCAAACTCCTGCGAGAACTAACAAATCATGACAAAAACAATGATCTGGACTTTACGGTCAGACATACCCCAGCAACATTGACCACATCGCAAATATATTTCAAATCTCGAAAGCTGCTTGATATCACTTCTCCACCACTAGGTCTTCTAAAATGGCAGGCAGATTTCCCCAATATTACGATGGAAAAAATCCTCTCATCATATGTAGAGATGAACAAACTCCTAGTAGCCAGTACATTCATGGAAATGAACCAGAGATCCTCCACAGATCGTATTATACGCCCAAACTGAAATTCTTGATTGGTGACGCTCAGTCATCTAATTGCTTCAAATGTCAAGCACCAAATGCAGATATGATACACTGTCTATGGGAATGCCCAATTGTTAAAACATTCTGGGAGGCAATACAGTCTTATATTAATTCTCAACTGAATATTCAATTCGAGTTAACTAAGGAATGGGCCGTCTGGAATATCTATACCAGGCAGGATAAAACCATATTGACTAAGGGCAAACGACACCTATTACTTAAAATAGCAGCAGCAGGGAAAAAAACTATCCTCTCACAATGGATAGAAAAGACACAAATCCCACTATCACTGTTGTATCCTAGGATCCAACACATATTTGCAATGGATTGGACAGAAACAATGACAAACAAAGAAACATTGGCAAATAAATTTGTCAACACATGGCTATCATATATAGGGGGACATTTACCAAAATGGATTCGTAGAAAAAAGGTGTATTCGTAGGGAGAAATACACCTTTTTTTTACGAATTTGTATTTTCGGGATTTACAATCCCAAAAATACAACAATTCGTAGTCCTAAAGATGGAACATTCGTATTTGTATTTACAAATACGAATGTCTACACCATCGATAGAATACAACAGAAATCACCATTCAAAAGAATGGTGGTTTCTGATTTACTAAGCAGCCGTACTGACAATACGGCTGCTAAGTGGTGTGAAACACCCACGCAAATACGACAGGAAAATAGAACACCATTTTCATGTCGTATTTGCGTTTTAGCCTGCACGGATCAGTCAGATCCGTGCAGGCTGCAGTGTAAAAAAATAGAAAAATTAAATAAATTAAAAAAAAAACGGCGTGGGGTCCCCCCCACAGCCGAAACCAGCACCAGGCTGACAGAGGCTGGAGCCGGTAATTAAAAATCAGGGAACCCGACAAATAGGGGTTCCCTGATTTTTAGCAACCAGCCCCAGGCTCCTGCTCTGGGGCTGGTTCCAAAAATACGGGGGACAAAATGAGTAGGGGTCCCCCGTATTTTAAGAACCAGCCCCAGGCAAAACCAGCCAGCAGGGTAATGCCACAGCCGGGGGGAGACTTTTTATGCAAGTCCCCCCGGCCAAAGCATTAACCCTACCGACCAGTCAGCCTGGCCAGGGGCCCTGGGGGAGTGGGGACCCCCCCAATAAAGGGGTCCCCCCCCCTCCAGGACTTACCTGACCAGGCTGAAGCCTGGTGCTGTCCTCGATGCCCCTGGGCGGTGGGCATCGAGCTGATAAATGGTGTAAAAAAATAGATAAAACTATTGTTTTTTACTGTGGCACTACAAGTGCCAGCAAGCCTCCCCAGCAAGCTGGGACTTGGAGAACCACAAGTCCCAGCCTGCTGGGCATTAAAGGGCCCGCTGGGTCTTGTAGTGCCACAGTAAAAAAAATAGTTAAATAAAACACACTGACACCCGTTTTAAATAAAAGTTTAATACACACATTACATACATACTGATACTTACCTTTCTTGATCCCGTAGGTAGCCCTGGTCCTGATGTCCTGTGTCTTCCAGGTCCATGTCGGCTGTCTGCGTCGTCCTCCAGGTCCATGTCGACGGTCCGTGTCGTCCTCCAGGTCCATGGCGGTGTCCGGGTCCGAAGAAATCCATGTTGGAGCTGTGGAAGGAAATCCTACTCACCTGGTCCTGCGCTGAAGAAGTCTTCTCTTGATCCGACGTAATCCAGGTAATCTTCATGCTGTCGGCGCTCCCCGCTGTCTGCGCTGTCTCTGCATCGCGCTGAGGAGAGATGCTGATGTTTCATATTCGGCGCCTCTCCTCAGACTGAATTCTATTGGCCGCCTAGCGGAAAAGAAAGGTAAGTATCAGTATGTATGTAATGTGTGTATTAAACTTTTATTTAAAACGGGTGTCAGTGTGTTTTATTTAACTATTTTTTTTACTGTGGCACTACAAGACCCAGCGGGCCCTTTAATGCCCAGCAGGCTGGGACTTGTGGTTCTCCAAGTCCCAGCTTGCTGGGGAGGCTTGCTGGCACTTGTAGTGCCACAGTAAAAAACAATAGTTTTATCTATTTTTTTACACCATTTATCAGCTCGATGCCCACCGCCCAGGGGCATCGAGGACAGCACCAGGCTTCAGCCTGGTCAGGTAAGTCCTGGAGGGGGGGGGCCCCTTTATTGGGGGGGTCCCCACTCCCCCAGGGCCCCTGGCCAGGCTGACTGGTCGGTAGGGATGAATGCTTTGGCCGGGGGGACTTGCATAAAAAGTCTCCCCCCGGCTGTGGCATTACCCTGCTGGCTGGTTTTGCCTGGGGCTGGTTCTTAAAATACGGGGGACCCCTACTCATTTTGTCCCCCGTATTTTGGGAACCAGCCCCAGAGCAGGAGCCTGGGGCTGGTTGTTAAAAATCAGGGAACCCCTATTTGTCGGGTTCCCTGATTTTTAATTACCGGCTCCAGCCTCTGTCAGCCTGGTGCTGGTTTCGGCTGTGGGGGGGACCCCACGCCGGTTTTTTTTTTTATTTATTTATTTATTTAATTTTTTTTTACACCTTGCAGCCTGCACGGATCTGACTGATCCGTGCAGACTGCCTACAAATAATTCGTATTAGCAGCCGTATATACGGCTGCTAATACGAATTCCTACGACATCGGTGGGTTACAAAGCAGTCGTATATGACTGCTTTGTAACTGATCCTCCGGAACACAACTTTGCATACGACTTAAACAGTCGTATGCAGTCGTAGGGAAAATACCAATACGAAAAACTAGGTTTTTCATATTGGTAAATTTCCCCCATATTGACACAACACACAAATAAAAGATGCGGTGAGAAACAGCCTTAAGTCCACAACATGGTATGACCTGGAATTAGTGGCAAATGGGGCACCTCCATTCTAAACAATCAACAGCTCACCTGTCCAATCCACTGTAAATGGGAGTAGCAAGGAACTTACTACATAGTAGAAGAACATAATGTTGTATCCTATATGTTAAAAATGTTAATAGATGACCTAGCATTATCATATTGCCATAACTGTACCGCAAGGATGGAAAGATACAGATTTGTACCGTAGTACTCCAAGGACTATCTCAGATATACTGTCATAAGGTTTATTATGGACTCATACATCTTTTCTCTTGGTTGAGAACCTTTGATGAACAATCTCTTCAACATGTAAAGTTAAACGTGTTATGTACTCTGATTTGGCTATACCATATGATGTATCAATAAAAATTGTTTAAAAAAAAAAAAAAAAAAATCTGTGCCCCAATTTCTCCCGAGTACGGCAATGCCTCACATGTGACCGAAAAATACCATTTGGGTGCATGGCAGGACTCAGAAGGGAAGGAGTGATTTTTGGATTTTGCAGCTCAGATTCTGGTGGAATGTTGGTGGGTGCTATGTCGCATTAGCAAGACCCCCGAAGCACCAATACAGTGGAACCCCCCCACAAGTGACCCCATTTTGCAAACTACACCCCTCAGGGAATTCATCTAGGGGTATAGTGTACATTTCAAACCCCCAGGGGTTTCACCAATTGTGGTACAACTGGGCAGTGAAAATGAAAAATTTAATTTTTTACACAAAAATGCAGTTCTGGCTCAAAATTTTTCATTTTCCCAAGGAATGAAGGAGACAAAGCACCCCAAAATCTGTGCCCCAATTTCTCCCGAGTACGGAAATGCCTCACATGTGACCAAAAAATACCATTTGGGTGCATGGCAGGACTCAGAAGGGAAGGAGTGATTTTTGGATTTTGCAGCTCAGATTCTGGTGGAATGTTGGTGGGTGCTATGTCGCATTAGCAAGACCCCCGAAGCACCAATACAGTGGAACCCCCCCACAAGTGACCCCATTTTGCAAACTACACCCCTCAGGGAATTCAACTAGGGGTATAGTGTACATTTTAAACCCCCAGGGGTTTCACCAATTGTGGTACAACTGGGCAGTAAAAATGAAAAATTAAATTTTTTACACAAAAATGCAGTTCTGGCTCAAAATTTTTCATTTTCCCAAGGAATGAAGGAGACAAAGCACCCCAAAATCTGTGCCCCAATTTCTCCTGAGTACGGCAATGCCTCACATGTGACCAAAAAATACCATTTGGGTGCATGGCAGGACTCAGAAGGGAAGGAGTGATTTTTGGATTTTGCAGCTCAGATTCTGGTGGAATGTTGGTGGGTGCTATGTCGCATTAGCAAGACCCCCAAAGCACCAATACAGTGGAACCCCCCCACAAGTGACCCCATTTTGCAAACTACACCCCTCAGGGAATTCATCTAGGGGTATAGTGTACATTTCAAACCCCCAGGGGTTTCACCAATTTTGATACAACTGGGCAGTGAAAATGAAAAATTACATTTTTTTACACAAAAATGCAGTTCTGGCTCAAAATTTTTCATTTTCATAAGGTATGAAGGAGAAAAAGCACCCGAAAATCTATGCCCCAATTTCTCCCGAGTACGGCAATGCCTCATGTGTGACCAAAAAATGGCAGGACTCAGAAGGGAAGGAGTGATATTTGGATTTTGCAGCACAGATTCTGGTGGAATGTTGGTGGGTGCTATGTCGCATTAGCAAGACCCCCAAAGCACCAATACAGTGGAACCCCCCCACAAGTGACCCCATTTTGCAAACTACACCCCTCAGGTAATTCATCTAGGGGTATAGTGTACATTTCAAACCCCCAGGGGTTTCACCAATTTTGATACAACTGGGCAGTGAAAATGAAAAATTACATTTTTTTACACAAAAATGCAGTTCTGGCTCAAAATTTTTCATTTTCATAAGGTATGAAGGATTTTTTATAGCAAACTTTGCACCTTTTTTGTGTCCTGCCCTTTCTTGCAGTGGAGGGGATTTCGTTAGGAAAATGCTGCCCTGGTACAATACGGGGGCCAGGGGCGGGCTGGGCCGGGGGGCAGAGTGCCATATGCCCCCCGGGCCGCTTACCCACCCACTGGCTGCGGGCCGTGCTGCGGCTGGATCAGCTTCTCCAGCCCTCCTACACTGGCCGCGGCTTACAGAACACGGCCGCGGCTACAGGAAAATGGCCGCCGGCCCCCTGCACTGAGGACATGTTCTCAGTGCAGGAGGCCGGCGGCCATTTTCCTGTAGCCGCGGCCGTGTTCTGGAAGCCGCGGCCAGCGCAGGAGGGCTGGAGAAGCTGATCCAGCCGCAGCACGGCCCGCAGCTAGCGAGTGGGTAAGCGCTCTCCCCCCCCCCCTCCCTCACCCCAGCATATGTGTTTCTGTCACTGTGGGGGCATATCTGGCACTGTGTGGGGGCATATCTGGCACTGTGTGGGGGCATATCTGGCACTGTGTGGGGGCATATCTGGCACTGTGTGGGGGCATATCTGGCACTGTGTGGAGGCATATCTGGCACTGTGTGGGGGCATATCTGGCACTGTGTGGGGGCATATGTGTATCTGGCACTGTGGGGGGCATATCTGGCACTGTGGGGGCATATATGTATTTGGCACTGTGGGGGCATATGTGTATCTGGCACAGTGGGGCATATGTGTATTTGGCACTGTGGGGGCATATGTGTATCTGGCACTGTGGGGGCATATGTGTATTTGGCACTGTGGGGGCATATGTGTATCTGGCACTGTGGGGCATATGTGTATTTGGCACTGTGGGGGCATATCTGGCACTGTGGGGGCATATGTGTATCTGGCACTGTGGGGGCATATGTGTATCTGGCACTGTGGGGACATATGTGTATCTGGCACTGTGGGGACATATGTGTATCTGGCACTGTGGGGGCATATGTGTCTGGCACTGTGGGGGCATATGTGTATTTGGCACTGTGGGGGCATATGTGTCTCTGGCACTGTGGGGGCATATGTGTCTCTGGCACTGTGGGGGCATATCTGGCACTGTGGGGGCATATGTGTCTTTGGCACTGTGGGGGAATATGTGTCTCTGGCACTGAGGGGGCATATGTGTCTCTGGCACTGTGGGGGCATATGTGTCTCTGGCACTGTGGGGGCATATCTGGCACTGTGGGGGCATATGTGTCTTTGGCACTGTGGGGGAATATGTGTCTCTGGCACTGTGGGGGCATATGTGTCTCTGGCACTGTGGGGGCATATGTGTCTCTGGCACTGTGGGGGCATATGTGTCTCTGGCACTCTGGGGGCATATGTGTCTCTGGCACTCTGGGGGCATATCTGGCACTGTGGAGGAATATGCGTATTTGGCACTGTGGCAGAATATCTGGCACTGTGGCGGCATTTGTGTCTGGCACTGTGGGGGCATATGTGTATTTGGTACTGTGGCGGAATATCTTGCACTGTGGGGGCATATCTGGCACTGTGGACATCACATTGTGCGGTGTAATGGGCATCATGGTATGGGGCGTAATGGACATTACGGTGTGGGGAGCATTGGGTAATTGCCATCACAGTATGGGGTGTAATGGGCATCAAGGTGTGCAGCATAATGTGTAATTAGCATCACAGTGTGCGGTGTATTGAGTAATTAGCATCGCAGTGTTGGGCGTAATGTGTAACTGGCATCATGGTGTTCAGCATAATGTGTAATTGGCATTACGGCATGTGGCTTTATGTGTAATGGGTATTACAAGGTTCGCTAAAATGTGCAATCTGCAGGTACACAATACAATCATGGAACAGGCAACGCCCCTTATGATAGGCCACGCCTCTAATTTTTCAGCGCGCCTACGGCGCGCAAAAGCATTCCTTCCGACGGTGACTTGGCTGATTATGGGCCAGTGCTCTGGACTTGCCCCCTAGGCTAAAAGTTGCCAGCCAGCCCCTGACGGGGGCCAGTACTAGAAGTACTGGGGCCCTCTGCCTGCTGGTTCCCAAATATTAGGCCCTTTATGACTTCCTCTTGAAAGTGCATAAATGTCCCCCTCTGGCTGGTAGAACGGAATAGCACGTAAGCGTTATACAGTGCCATCTGGATGATATACACGGCCAGCTTCTTGTACCAGATTTTTGTTTTCCGCAGGGCACTGTACGGCTTCAGTACCTGATCTGAAAGATCCACTCCGCCCATGTACCTATTGTAATCTAGGATACAATTAGGTTTTGAGGTGTGGGTACTGGTACCTCGTACAGGGACGGAGGTGGTACTGTCTCCATGAATTGTTGTCAGTATAAGGACATCCCTCTTGTCCTTATATTTGACCAACAACATATTTTCGGTGCATATTCCCCTGCTTTCACCCCTTCTCAGTACTTGGGCAATGTGCGTTTTTGGGAGGCCTCTTTGGTTCTTGCGCACAGTACCGCAAGCTGCTGTACCTCTTGAACCAAGGGCCTTAAACAGGGGGATGCTAGTGTAAAAGTTATCCACATAGAGGTGATAACCTTTATCCAGGAAGGGGTGCACTAAATCCCAGACAATTTTTCCACTAACACCTACGAGGGAGGGGGGGCATTCTGCCGGTTCAATTCTTAAATCCTTCCCTTAATATACCCTAAACCTGTGGGTGTACCCTGAGGTGCTTTCACACAGCTTATACATTTTTATGCCATACCTTGCCCTCTTACTGGGAAGGTACTGGCGGAATTTAACCCTTCCTTTAAAATGTATAAGGGACTCGTCGATACAAATAAATTTTTCAGGGATGTACATCTCTGCAAATTTGGCACTGAAATGATCAATGACCGGCCTGACTTTGAATAGCCGGTCAAAGGTGGGATCATCTCTGGGTGGGCACTGTGCATTATCGGTGTAATGTAAAAATTTAAGGATTATCTCAAAACAAGTCCGAGTCATGGCCATACGGTAAAGTGGGGTGCTGTACAGAACATCTGTACTCCAATATTGCCTAATTTCTGGCTTTTTTACTATGCCCATATGTAACACCAGACCCCAAAACGTCATCATCTCTACTGCATCTACAGGGGTCCACCTAGCAAATGATGACGTGGGGTTTTGAGCAATAAACTGCTGGGCATATAAATTACTTTGGTCCACCATTAAATATATAAAATCATCAGAGAAAAATAATTTGAAAAAGTCAATTTCTCTGAGACCTGTTGAATCAAATTGGATTCCTGGGATGGCCAAAAACTCAGGAACCTGGGGCTCAAAATTGTCTGGTGGTGGGGTCCATACGGGATCAATCATTTGGGGGGGGGTCTCAGCTGCTCTACGGGGGCGTCTTTGAGGGGGTCCCTCATCACCAGAGGAGGAAGAGGAGCTTAAGACGAATCCTTCAAATTCCCCGCTTGCATCACTGGCTGTGTCAGAGTCAGAGGCAAGCATGGCATATGCCTCCTCCGCTGAATACATTCTTCTGGATGACTGGGATGACATTTGGGATGACATTTGGGATGACATTTGGGATGCCATTTTTATTTTTGTGTTTCTGTAAGTGTAATGTTTCAACACGTGTATAGTGTAGGGGGGGTACAAACTTTATTTCAACACGGGGGGTATGTAGTTTGTAGTGTGTATGTAGTGCAGAAAAAAAAAATACTTTATACAGGAATTTGATCCCAATAAAAAAAAAAAAAAATTGAAGGGGTTAAAAAAAAAAAAAAAATGTCCTGCGCCAAAAATTGAGCACAGATGTTGGTCAGTAACGTCCGTCACTGAACAGCGCTCAAAGGCAACAGGACACCCACAAAAGCAACGTGGGTGTAAAAACAAAAAAAAAAACTATTTAAAAAAACTGCAGAAAAAAAATGATATCAACCCTGTGCCAAAAATGCTGTTCAGTGATTGTACGTCACTGATCAGCGCTCAGCGGCCACAGGACACCCACAAAAGCAACGTGGGTGTAAAAACAAAACCCCACTGCACTCTCCAAAAAAAAACAACTGCAGATCTGTGATGCAGTGATGCAGTGAGGGGCAGCAGGCACACAACTGTGGGTGCAACCTGACAGGGTATATATAAAAAAAAAAAACCTGGACCCCCAAAAAGTTGCTGATTAATTAATTTAAACTGATCAGCACAAAAGGGGGGGCAGCAGGGGGGGCAGCAGTCAGTTGCACAGGCAGCACAACCTTTGGTGCAACTGACAGGTATATATATATAAAAAAAAAAAACTCTGCACCCCCAAAAAGTTGCTGATCAGCTCAGATATAGTGATCAGCACAAAAGGGGGTGCAGCAGACACAAAATATAGCACTCTCTATCACTCTCTGTCACTATCTCTCACTATCTCTGACTATCTATCACTATCTGTGACTCTATGACACTGCAGCAGCAGCACACAGGAAGTCACAAGATCCAGGAAGCATCCAGCTGCTGGCAGCACGCTACCAGCGGTGATCAGGTAAGTATCAGGCAAGGTTCAGGTATGTATAGCAGGACAGAGTGGCCGGTGACCGCTCTGCACGCAATTCCAGACCGGAATGGCGTCTGCAGCGCAGTCACCGTTAGTTTAAATGGCGCGCCATGGCTGTGATTGGTCCGTCGGTCCGACGGACCAATCACAGCCTTGGGGGCAGGTGGGGTGAGGTGTCGTCGTCACCGATGACCCCCTCATGCCCCCTCACACCCGGCGGTGATTGACATCTGTGTTACCAAGCGTCTGATTCGCCGGTAACACGGGAAAACGCTGCGAATGGCTGTTCACATTGAACAGCCAATCACAGCGATCGCCGACGGGGGGGGGGGCATCGCCGCCCCCCCTGGGCATGCAGGGACATGTCTGCTGTCAGGGACAGCAGACATCGTCCCTCTGTCACTGCGTCTCTAGACGCAGTGGCACTTTGAAGTCATGACGTATATATACGTCATGTGTCGGGAAGTACATCCCGGCCATGACGTATATATACGTCAAATGTCGGGAAGGGGTTAATTCTTCATAAAATTAGGCGAGATAAAAAAAAGACACAATATGCATACATACAAACATATAGTGACATATATATAAAAAGGATAATCAAATCCTCACAACGTGGGGCCCCCTGCCCGTAATAAGTTTGAATAAACTTTATTGCTTGTACTGTGTTGCTAAGATCAGTATATTTTTACTGGTTAATTCGAATATTTCCAGTCTTATATCTCATTTATTATTTTCCTTATATATGCGGCATATGAGTGAAAATCCCTTTATTAGGTAGGGCAGGGAAAAAGAGAATTTAATCAGGAAAGTGTGCTGCCTAAATGGTTAAAGATATATGAAATTTTGTGCAGGTGTTTGAAATTAGCACGCATATATAGTTAACTCAAATGTACACCTATAATGGAGTGCACAAATGTCCTTATGAGACAGTTCTAAGAGCAGGACATAATTGCTGATATATCGCCTGGAAAGTTTACGGCACTTTTAAGTTGGCCGTGATCCCCACATATGTGACTATGTGGTTCAGAGCCGGCCTTAGGCATAGGCAAACTAGGCAATTGCCTAGGGCATTTGGAATGCCTAGGGGCATCAGCAGCTTATGATATGCAGCATGCCTATATTCTGTGTGTATGAGTGAGGCTGTATCTGCATATGAAATAGTGTATTCATGGAAATCACTGTAATATAGCATTCTGTATACAGGTACAGCAACAGTCGCACACAGAATATAGGCATGCTGCATATCATTTTAATCATCAGAAGTTCATTGTGTGTGCTGGTCATAACAATGCAAATAAGACGAATTTTCAGCAAAAAAGGCACCCAACATTAGCAAACCTGGCCAGGAGCTGGATGGCCTAATGAGGCAAGATGTATGAGGAAACATCTGTATCCAAGCAGAGGCAGAGGTCACAGTGTTAGCGGCTGTGCGAGTGCTGTCTGCGGGTGGGTTGGTTGTGCAATAGTGTTCGGCATATGTGTAATGGGCATTATGTGTGTCATGCGTATAAGGGCATTAATAATGTGCAACATATGTGTAAGGGGCATTATGTGTGTCATTATGTGTATGAAGGGCATTAATAAAGGTTGGCATAATGTGTAAGGGGCATTATGGTTAAAAGGACATTAATAATGTGTGTCATGTGTAAGGGGCATTACTGTGTGGTATTATCAGGGGTGCCGAGAGAAAGGGGTAAGGGGTACAAATTACCCAGGCCAAAGTCTGATGGAAGAGCCCAGTGGGGGCCCCGGGCCCCCCTCCCCTTAAGTGACAGCAGCAGCTGCAGCTCTTCTCTTCTGCCCAGCACACACTGCTTTGTGCTGGGTTGCAGTGTGGCCATGGAGGTGCTTAAAATACAATATTTTCTCAGGATTTTTTTCTAAGGGTATAACTTGAATAATGTGAGGAGTAATGTACATAAGGTAAAGTGGTACTACTGTGTGATGTAACGTGAATAAGGGACACCATCGCATGATATAATGTGAATAAAGTTGCACTACTGTGTGGCATAATTTGAATTGGGGGATACTATTGGGTGGCCATGCCCCTTCCCAGCAAGAACACACCCCTGTTTGGGCTGCGCACCGAATGTGTGCACTGTTTCTATTTAAAATATTGCGGGTAGGAGCACCAAAATGATGACTGCTATGATGAGGGTTGATGGTGCTGGGAAAGGGGAGCAGGGTCAGAGGCAGAATTAGTGGCGGTGCTAGGGGGCACCAGCCAAAATCTTGCCTAGGGCGTCATTTAGGCTAGGGCCGGCTCTGATGTGGTTCTCTTCAACCCATATATTAGTGGAGCGTATTAGCGAGTGTTTGTATATAGCCTCAGATTGCCCTGTGTGTAGCGGCGCAATCTGTATGCTAACTGACACGCTTCAGAACAGCACACTGCACGGCAGCGGGGTGCCGATATGACAGCCGACTCGCCGGGGAATAGAAAGACGCGGTGTAGACGTCATACATCACGCTTCTCTGCCAGGCGGACTCACATGAGAGCCGCTCACTTTGCCGCTAAGGAAAAAAAGTTTTTTTACAGATCAAAATGCATTCAATATAGGGAAAGGGAGCAGGGGGTGAAGCCACGAAGTTCAGCCTCCTACGCTCATTGGCTGTAACATGTCATGTGTGCTATGTTTATGTTGTCAGCTGTCAAGTGGATCACAGGCACTGTGCAGGAACCTATAATTGTACAACACTGCAAGCAGGGACCAGGCATCGGGTGGGGGGAGGGGGGGGGGACATTATATACAGTATCAATAGATTATGATCAGTGTCACAAGGATATTCTATTGTACAATACATTTTCAATCAGACTCATGTCTGTATGGGATATAACGTTAATAATGCAGGCATGTGTCACTGGTAGGAGCGGGGCACAGACATTATAAGTATCGGATATTATAAGTATCAAGTGCATTTATATTTAGATTATGGGGACTAACGTTACCCGGAAAATAGGCAATAGCTATGCGTGGTGGTACTATGGGTGGGCCATATATGTGGTATGTTATTGCACCTGTCACTGCACGTGACCTGATGGGGCTGCATCGGAGCTGATGCTGCCGATGGGTGGTCGCGGTAAACACATATATCAGGGTGGGACTCCATGAATTCCCTCAGAACCATGGGTCTATTTAGTAAAGGCACAGTCCATAGGTGTACCAGTGCCTATAATATAAGTGGGTGATGTATAGGGGATAGCCACGTACGGTGTTTAGCTAGTCTGGCGCAAATCCGTTACCGTCGGTTTGTTGCGCAGGTACGTGAACTAAGGAGGAAGTCAAATACACAGGGCAAAAGATGTTGCTGAAAAATTGTAAAAAAATATTACTGAAAAAATCGTGAAATTTTTTTTTTTTTAAATCATGAAAATGAGCCAATGAGCGTAGGAGGCTGAACGTGACATGTGACCTGAGCACTATAGTTTACACACATGCTCAGGGCGAGGATGCCCCGGTGCCCACACCATATGTCCTCGCAATACCACACTGTGCGGGACCATAGTATAACACTGGCCACCTGCTGACCCCTGTCAGTTAGCGATCAGCGCCGCAATTACACCCGCGGACGCCCACTTCCAGGTTATACCCAGAAGTGATGTACTGCGCTCCACCAGCTGGAGCGCATATCGGCAGTGGGAGGTCACACTCCCCTATATAAGCAGGGCACCAGGCAAATGCTAGCCTGTCCCTGTTATCCACACACTACTGCTGTTGATGCTGTCTGCTTTTGTTGCTGCCTTGAGAATGGTCTTTAGGGACCGAAACGTCGGCAGATTCTCCTTGTGAATAAATGTAAGTGGGACCTAGTGGGACCTAACCCAGAGTATTACATTGAAACAAAGTCTGGTGAGTGCTGTTTTTTTCCCCAATTGGGGAGTCTCTGTATTTATATAGCAAGTGTGCTCTATACTCTGCTATTTATACGGCACCCCAGCGGCTATCTCTAAGACATAGTTGCCTACCCTCCTGCATTATGCAGGAGACTCCCTCAATTAGCAGCAATCTCCCTCTCTCCCTCATTAGTCTAGCAATCTCCTTTATTTCACCTAGGCCCACATTACACTGTTACATTTTTGGGGAAAAAAGGAATGAGAGACAGATACATTTACATTGAATCATCAGCACCATGTCCCAGCACTTTACCAAGTATAGTAGCTCTTACTAACTGCTTTGGGGCTCATCTATATTTGGATATAAGTAATTTTAAATCACACACCCATGCTTCTAGGTGCTACGTTCACAATCTTTTTCCACAATTTCTCCATATATGGAAGTAGCCACGCCCTTTTGATGGAGCATGACACGCCCCCTCAATGGGGCGCTGTGCAAAAATCTGCTACCAACCATATTCTCCCTGAAACTATGAAACTTCTCTTAAAAGTAGGCAAGTATGCTCTAAGAGAGGGTGAGAGTGCAAGTCTTGTGTTTATATATATATATATATATATATATATATGTATATATATACTGTATATATGTTAGGGGCCCCACTGCACTGCTTTGCCCGGGGGCCCCTAATGCTCTTAAGATGGCCCTGATTTAAACACAGGTATTTTGCTTACCCATGGTTCTCTGCTGGTGTCCAGCTGAGATGTGCCACATGTTGGGTACCACTTTTATAAAGAAGCACATGCACTGGACTCCAATTAAGTCTTTGGTCTTTATTTTCAGTAGCAGGAGACAGTATACCAAGTCAGTTCACAGGCAAGTTACAGCAAGCAGCATACAGATAATCACAGCATAATACAGACTCTTCCAAAATGCTCCAGTTGTCCCTAGCATAGCCCCACACCTCGGCCTATCTCATGGGCAGCTAATCCACCATCAAGAGCATTTAACTTCTGCCATAGAAACACTTATATCAGGAGATCACAGGTGCTGCTGATTACACAGCCTTGATTCTACTCCAAAACCTGGTCTGGATCCTCCACATTAATCTTATGTACTGTCTCTGCCACAGAGGCTATAAAGTCTTTATGTACAGTATTGCTGGGGTAATTGTCCCAGATCCAAAGGAACAGAAAGTCTGGGTTTTTACTCCAACCTTTTATTTGCCTAAAAACTGTTGGTTTGCCAAATATTAAATCTAAATAGTATGAAATGTCACTTAAGGATTTCATTGGCCATGATAGAAACTCTTTAGTTAGTAATAAACTATATAAAAAGAGAGGAGTTCCTTGCATCTAATAACATCATGGATGCCTATCTCCAGGATCAAATCTAGGAAGGGCATGACTACCAGGTACAGCGGGGAGCCCTGGAGATGAATGAGAGGGACTCCATCTGTACATAGTGTATGGGAAATAACCCATAGCAATGTATGATGATCACAAGCCAAACACTGAATAAATATTTATTATTATCTTTTCACAGATGACACTGTTGTATATCTTACACAACTTGAAATAATCAGTTGATATGTTTATTATAACCTCCATGAGCTACAGCACCTTTACCTGTGACTAAAATGTGACTGTTGAAACAGTATGTTTACTCATCTATCTATTCTGTCTATCTATCTATCTATCTATCTATCTATCTATCTATCTATCTATCTATCTATCTATCTATCTATCTAGATTATTCTGCTATTCCGTGGCATTACCATCATAAGATTATGCATTGTCATTGGGTTTTTGTGTATTGTTTAATGTCATTATTACTTTATGGTTACTATATTTTTTAAGTACAAGAGTAAAGGTGTATTGTGGATCTTATTCTGGTCCACATGCAATACTGCAAAATTCGCAGCATTGCGTGTGGATGATTCGTCGCCCGCACAGCCACCCACCCCCCCTCGCATGCCGACTTCCCCCGCATGGCTGCAAATGGATGTTTGGCATAATCATTAATTTGCAGCTTTGGGTGTGGGGGCAAAATCATTCCATGGTCACCGACTATCGAGTGATTTCTCCAGCGCTCGCAGATGTAAGACACCTCTCTGGTGTCTTACATCTGCGAGCGCCTGTACGGGAAGCAAGAGGGCAGCTGACATCTGCTGGCGTCAGCTGCCCACCCCCCGCACCCGCGTCACGGATGAATTACCATGGAAATGCCCAGGGTTTTCATGGGAATGCCAATGAAGTGCTGGGTGTTCGCATGGGTACGACCACACGCCGCCTCCCCACGTCCCCTGCCCACACTGCTAGGTGCGAACGGGACGGCGAACTAGCAGTTCACCGTGCCCACTCGGACCAAGCATCTGCACATGCATAAGATACCTGTCTCCTCTAAATAAGTGATGGTTACCTGGATGTCCACCTAAACTATGGCCCATATGGCAGCAATGTTGTCCTTGGTAATAGTGGACACATACATGCGCCTCATCTTCTAGAGACTGCTTCAAAATTCAGAAAACCACTCATACACAGCGGTTCAGGATGCTAATAAGGAACAGGTGTCACCATTATACCCCTTTTCCACTAGCAACCTGGGCCAGACCCGGCAAATTGTACCCGGTTCGAAGCCGGTTTGGACATGGGTAAGAGACACATTTCCAGTACCCAGTAAATGACCAGATCAGCCCCGTTTACACTTAACCCAGGTAAGACCTGTTTTTTTCCTAAAGATTACCATATTAGTAAGTAGAGAACACACAATTTCTTTGAAAAAACATTGGGTTTTTTTACTCCAAAAAATGCAAGTTTAGAACTTTCAAAAGTGTCTTCACACAAGTAAAACTTTTGGGTAAAATGTTTGCCGTATAACTGAGCCTCTGGTGTACATAAACATGAAGGAAGTGCATGTAAACAAGTTCAAAAACAAGTACCCATAAAATTGAAAAAAGTGCACGGTATAGGGTTTAACCAAACTGTGTCCAAAAGGCGGCTAAACAGACCAGGGACCAGATGTAGCAGCAGCATCAGTTCAGCAGCCATGTGGGATGTAGGCCAAAGTTGGATTTTTTTTGGAAAGGGGCAGTCATGTATAAGGTATGGTTTGGCCCTGTAAATGGTTGCTCCATCCCTAGAAAACTCCAAGTCTGCCCGGCATACTGCAAGGCTGATGAATTCGGACACTATTAAACCGGGCCCCAGGTGATCAAGATATACCAGCTACCTATCCTACCTGGTCTGTCCAGCAGCCCTGTGTACACCGTTTGGGAACCAGTTTAAATTTCAATGATGAAACCATTAGTGAAGCTATGCAATAAGAAATGGATATCAAAGAAAAAACAGGTATTTCTTAGGACAAATTACAGTATACAGGCATAACGGAGAAGCTGAAGCAGGAGAGAGGCAGAGAGACCAGCAGACATTCCTGCTTTCCCTGGCTCAGACGCCGCCCTAGCATGCCCATCCTGTACACTGTAGCCAATAGCTGGCTCTGTGTCCAGTCAATTGAATCAGTGGGGGGATGTGTCATCTCTGTCATAGCTGACTCGCCTCCGGTGTTTAGCCAACAGGCAGCAGCATGTCAGTGCATCGAGCGGGTGCTGGCACCCACACAGACCCTGCTGCTGCTTGCTCCCCCAAGCGGCTGCTGGGGCTGCCTTACAGTAGTTACGCCACTGACTGAGTCTAGGTTTGGGGGCAGTGTAATAGGCATGAGTCCACTCCCTCCAGTAGTAAATACAGCACCCACCCCCCAGTAATAAACACAGCCCCCAATCCCCTCATTAATAAAAACAGCAAGCCCCCACTCCCTCCAGCAGTAAATACAGCACCGGGACCACTCTCCCCAGTAATAAATACACCCCCCCCCCCACTCCCCCCAGAGCACTCCCCCGCCAATGTGGTGGGGAGGAGGATGGAGGCAGTGCTGCTCACTGCAGGCAGGCAGAGACGGAGTAGGAGCAGCAGATTCTGCATGCACGGAGGGGAGCCCGGCTGTGTCAGTGTCCTGCTTGCTGCTCTGTAATGTGACAGCAGCAGAAAGTTCCGCTCGGCCATCGCTACCCACAGTCCGGCTGTAAGGACTTCCCTGCAGGCAGGGCCGCCGACAGGGGGGTGCCAGGGGTACAGCTGTCCTGGACCCCGGCCTCTGGAGGGGCGCCGGCACCTGCACAATGCCACCCGGTGCCGGCGGACAGGCACGCACAATACACAGTGCAGCCTGCAGAACGCAGAGCCTAGGATACAGAGGGGCTCTGCAGGCTGCACTGTGCAGTGAGTGCTCTGCCCGAGTCCCGACGCCTGGAGGGAGAAGATGCTGCGCTGCCACCGCAGGTAAGTAATAGTAATTGGCTGGGTGCCGGCACGCGAGGCTCGCGAGTGGGGTGCCGACATGCGGGAGGGGGGGTTGCCGCACGCGAGGGGGGGTGCTGGCGTGTGCGAGGGGGGGTGCCGCTGGGGGCCCGGGCTGAAGGTCAGTCACGGGCCCCAACATTACTAGCGGCGGCCCTGCCTGCAGGCCACACCCCGCCACTTCTGGATGCGCACATGCGCAGTGAGTGCCCGTATTCTGCTCAGCCCACAAAATTGGCCCACAAGGCCATCGGGCCCTTCTGCATTTTCCCTGCACACACACCACATCACAGGTATCATGGCGTTAGTACAGTATGCTCTAGCATGGCGAGAGGCGGCAATATATGTTAATACATCCTGCTCAAAGTGCTCTGAACATAGGGAGTTGGTGCTCTACTGAATTGGCCATATCCATACTCCTGATGTGCTGGGTATGCTGGGGCCTGTGGAACATGTGGCGTATACTGTGGATAATGAGGAGGAGGCGTATACCCATGTGCAAATATCCATTCCAAGAAGAACATTTGTCTGTCCTGCATGTCCTTTAATTGTTCCAAGAAAGAGTTCTGCAGCTGTCTTTCATTCTCTAAGAATTTCTTCACCCGAGCATCCTCCTTGGCCTGTATGTCGGAGTCCATTTCCGACAGTTGTTCTATTACTATGGACAAGAAAGCTCTTGCAGCTTGTTTGGGTCGGGTTTGTGTTTTCTTCCTTTACGTCACGTTATAAACTGCAAGTGGGACAAACAAAAAACACTATTGATAAAACGAAAAGACTAAATAGTAGAGGTGTTTAACTGCTTTGTAAACTCCCCTCTGGAATAATAATTTGCATACGGCCGTATGCATTTGTATTCATTCATATTAAGAATACAAATGCAATATATCGTATTCGTATCCTTAGTAAATTTCCTCTTGTGTGTCAGGTGGTTCCTGGCTACTCTCCATCTGGCTGGCCAACGAGGATGACAGTGCCACAGGATTACTGAGAGCTGTGTTGCCAAATGCACTGCAGCGAAGATCATAATGGACCCAGTTGACATGTGCGGCACCGCTTTTCTTCCTGTTCTGGTCAGAGAACTTGGTGAACTGCCTCTTCAGTGATTTTAATTTAATTTTAGACTCCAGCATCTGGGCAATATTTTGGCAGACAATCCAGTCTTTGACGGTACCAGTCACCTGGTGCTTGATTTCCTCCTCTGCGCTCCTTGACTTCAGCATCAGACCAATTGCTGGCAGCCATATTGATGTTGTGCTGCAGGCTGAACATCAGTGTGCGCTGGGGCAGGCTGTGGTGCTGTAGGCAGAGTGGAAGGTGGCTGCTGGAGCAGCCTGTGGTGCTGCAGGGAAAAGTTAGGAGGACAGACATGCAGCACATGTGCAGCGAACACCCTATCATGTGTGTTGTCTGCGGGGCTCTGAGAGATGGCATCACTCACCAGCACCCCAGCAGCACCAATCAGTGCAGATTTCAACATTCCAGATCAAATAACCCAGTTGCTTTTCCACTATCCTTGAATCCGGGTTCTAACCGGGTACTACCCTGGTGATTACCTGGGTAGGATTGGCAGAAATCCTGACCGGGTTTTTTGACAGAGAAGCGTTTCTACTAGCAGAAAACATGCGCGTCCCCGCGGAGATTACTGAGTTATTTCTTTTAGTGGAAAAGGGGTAATTCTTACTGCAGTGTTAAAAAACAAAGGCAAATTCACTCTCAGATGGACAAAACCATATACATTGCAGGTGGGCCTGATGTAACATGTGCAGAGAGAGTTACATTTGGATGGAGTGTGTACTTCAAACTGATATCTATATTACAGTGTAAAAATAAAGCAGCCAGTATTTACCCTGCACATAAACAAAATAACTCACCCAAATCTAACTCTCTGCACATGCCCCACCTGCAGTGCATATGGTTTTGCCTTTGCAAATTAACCAGAATATCCCCCTTTGTTTGTTGCTTTTCTGGCACCATAAAAATAACATCCAGGTGCCAACATTACAGTGCTTTGAGTCAATAAAGATCAGTTGATAAAAGAGCAGGTGCAGGAACCTAGTACTAGTGCTGTGGCTGCTGCCAGATATAGTATTTGAACATTTTCTAAAGTTGGTCCAGGGGACACAAACTGTAAGTAAGGGCACCTGGAATCTACATATTTCACAATGTACAAGAAAAGAAGTAGAGGTGTGACTTTTAAAACAGACAAATTAGTGCCCAAAAAAAACCACTAAGGTTGAAAAACAAACTGTGTTTTCACAAATACTTAAATAGAGTCTTGGGGTGCCCAAGTTAGCTATGACATTTTATTAGTAGAGGAGCCTCCTTTCACAATTTCCACACCCTCTGCAAATATGGAGCAGTACAACTAAAGATGGTGATGTAACAGAAAATGAGGATCTAATGCTGCTATCACATCGCAAAATGAAGGTTCGCACAGGGACTTCGAAACGGGTCAATCCCAGCGGGAACCTTCATTTTGGGATGTTCACATCCCCACAACAAACCGGCAATAATGCTGGTTCGCTGACATCATCCGGGGGCGCGACGGGGAGTCGGTGCATCATCGGGGCCGGGGAGGAGGCACAGCTTAGAGCTGGTGCTACTCCAAACGGTGCCTCCTCCATAGTGGTGGTTGACCTGTTTCCCGTTTACACTGCCAAGCAACACGGCAACGAACCGGTAAGGACTCTGCTTTTTTACCGGTTCATTTTGACGTGTTGCTACCCGTTTTCGGGACATGGTAACCCCTTTCACATCGCACTAATTACCGGGTCAAAGCGGTTTGTACCCGGTAATTAGTTGTGATGTGAAAGGGGTATTAGTGTATTAGAAGTTCAACAGGATTATTGGGATATTTGTGTACTATCTGATGCTAACAAGGATGTTAATGATGTTTATGTAATTCAGTCACCAGTGGCAGCAATTTTTGCTTGTGATTAAAATAATGGCATAGCCTGCATGATTTGCAGTGAAGTCGTGGAACTTACTTAACAAAATTATAAAAAAATTGTAAAACCAATAGCTGTCTCTTCCCACTGTGTAATCTTTATTCCCTCTTTTTTCCTTCTGCTTCCTTCGTTCTTTTGTATTTTAAATAGTAAGCTTTTGTAGCCATCTAGTGGCATCGCTATATAATTGCAGTCAGTTTATCCAGTAATATATTTAAACCTTTGCATTTATCTTGTGCATGTACTGTACAGTATTTGGTATCTGCATTTTACTGAAGATGTGGGATTTTTCTTACATACCTGTGACTTAAAGGATGAGTGTTAACTCCATATTATTCTCAGTGCCATTATTACGGGGTTCAATGGTCTTTGTTTATTTTTAATGTAATGTATGAAAGGGCAGCCAGCAAACATGATTCAAATTACAGACAGAAAGAAAGATAAAAAGAATGAAATGCAGATGCACACTCTATAGTGCTAAGCACAGCTAATCAGAATAATTATAATGAACTTTGTAATCTAACAGAACAAATTCAGGTCCTCTGAATACTTTTGTCCAAAAATTATCACCCAGGTGACCTCATCTAATGCAGGGTTGCCGACTTTCACAGTCTCCTCTCCAGGAGAAGCCCGGAGAGGAGACTGTCAGCATCACTTCTGAGGGCGGGGCCTGATGGAGACATCATCAGTCCCTGCCCCCAGTAATGCAAATCCCGCAATATGCGGGTCTCCGGTGAGGGGGTGGGGCTAAATATGCATGATTAGCATATTTAGCCCCGCCCCTTCCGCAAAAAAACCCGTGAATCGCGGCAATTTAAAGCTTCTACAACCAGGTATGTTAGGGGCGGAAGGGGGTCTGCCGGAATCCAGGAGGGTGGCCCACCTTTCCGGGGGGGGGGCGGGAGGGGGACCCGATTTTCGGGATCCTCCCGGCCATTCCGGGAGGGTTGGCAACCCTGATCTAATGCATCACTCACACTAATGGGCCCCACACCCACGGCGACATTCAGGCATTTTCTGAGTGATTTTAGTAAAGCACTCAGAAAATGCTTGAAAACGCATGTAAATCGCTGTGGGTGTAGACCACAAAGCTATTTAAATGCATGGCCCTGCCGTTCGGAATCTGACCCCCGCTCCACCACCTGCTGCACTTCTGACCCCCCTCCCCCCAAAAAGCCGCCACCCCTTGGTGAAGAACACAGATGAAGAGGCTGAAGCCCTGGGAGGCAGCAGCCATGCAAAAGAGCTGAAAAGGCCGCCGCCCCCAGGTGAAGACATCGCAGAAGCCCTGGGGGGATGGGGGCCCTCCGGTACCAGCATGTGGGCCAAATTTTTTTTTTTTTTTTTATTCCCCTGAAGTCACCTAAACACTTTCTGTGAGAGATTTGAAATTTCTCATGCTGAATCTCCCATTATTAATCTCTGACACAAATCTCTGTGTGTGGGCCCATTATCTGAGAGATTCAGTTTAAGGGAAATCTCTCATGCTGAATCCACCATTATGAATCTCTGGCACAAATCTCTCCATGTGTAGGACCCTTTAGGTTCAAGCCCAGGGTGCAGGACACACCAAGGAGGTTATTCTGATCGGAGCGGCCAAACGTGCGTACGTTCGCTATTAACGTACGCTATCCGTACGCGGCCGTTGGGGTTAAGTCCACCCACAAATCAGCCGCATACGTACGGCCAGAAACAACGTCGAAGGGGAGTGGCGTACAATTGAGCGTACGCCAACGTACACGGAAGGACCAGCCCTTACACTCCGACAACTGGCGTACAACAGAGCGTACGCCACCGTTTACGGACGTCTCTCGTCCGTCTTCCCACCGACTTCTTGCGGCTATCTGAGCGTACGCCAACTTGCACGGACGGGTCCCTATTGTTTTCAATAGAAAACTCAGCTTATGTCACCGCTCGTGAGAGTGAGCGTACGTCCGTGCACGCTGGCATACCCTTCACATATATGGACCTGCAAATCTTGCCTTTCAACTACAAATCAGACAATTAATTAATTATTCTAATTGTTATTCAATTATTGTTTTCTATTAACTCAATTGTCTACCTTAATAAAGACCCTAATAAAACAACATTTTAACCCTCATTACATGTATATTTGTTATGTTCTAATGTGGCATTTTAATCACTATCTATGTGTCCCCATATTGCTGTTACTTTTAAATCAAGTTATGTTGGTGTTTCTGTATATGTACTAAATTATGTCCATAATTAGTTTGTCCAAAATGTGTAACAAGTATACCTACCCTGATGTTATGTGTGATGTTTTAATCTAACAACATTAAACATTCATGCATTTTTACTATGTGTTATTTTACTCAAAAACACACACATTCACACATCAATCATTACCCCTCACCTCAAATTACAAATATAACTTACATTACACATCTGTATGTACCTACCCTTACAAGCCCTCTAACATATTTATTATTAAAAACACAGGCAATTTCTAACAGAATATAAACTTTTATTTTGAACAAACATAATAAGGGGGGGGGGGGGGATAAAAATAAATTAAATGAGGGCCTCCAGTTGGCCAAAAAGAATATATAAATATAGGAGGGTCAGGAATATTTCCCTCATGATCCGTGCCACCTCCTCCTGGTGCTGTTCAGTGTCTGTAGTGAAGGGATAAAAAAAAAAAATTAATATATAACATACACAAATGTTTGTTGTATTTGTACATAATAAAAAGTTGTGAGTTATGTGTGAAGGCCACATACATTTTTAAACTACATTGAAGATGGGTCTGCTGTAAACACAGTACTAAAAAATAATATGTTAACACACACATACTGTACATAGTAAATAACATTAATTAAATTACTCCTTCTTGGATGAATGTATGCTGTATCCCAATTGGTAGTTTGGTTTTGGGGGACTCTCCTCTAACCTCACAATTAGGCTGTGCTATTTAAGGGTTATGACATTGTTGCGGCTTAAGCACTCCTTACTATTTTAAATTTAGGACATTGCTGTACATAGGCCTAAAGCTATGTTTGTAAAGCATGCATCCGCATGGCCTCACACACTATGAACAAAACAATCTATTAATTAATGTTGCACATCATGCTGGGAAGTGGAGTTACCCAACACCTGGACCCACATAACTACAACACCACTAATGTCGGATATCTCATTGGATGTACTGTTATGTCAATTATTCAAGGGGTGAGCCATGGCCACACTCCAAAAAACCACCAAGGGGACCCTTGTTCCTGGAGAAGGACAGGCCACACCTCATGGTCGCCCTGCAGTGATATGTTGCAACTAATGTTGATGTTGGATACACATATGTGGTTGTTGTGATTGTTTATGTGTAGAAATGTGTAGGTAAACATTAGACACATTATTTACTTACGGCTAGTTGAGCCATCCTGCTCGCCGCTGGTTGGGTGTGCGGTGGTTGGGGGGGTCAGGAGCAAGGGGGATGGGATAGGACTTGGGATACTGGTAGTGGGTTGGAGTGGGGATTGGAGAGGTTTGGGGGTGGGTGGTGGAGAGGTGTAGGGGGGTTGGAAATGGGGTGGGGGAGGGGGTGTGGGTGGGGTAGGGGTGTGGGTTGGGGAGGGGGTGGGGGTAGGGGTGTGGGTTGGGGAGGGGGTGGGGGTTGGGGAGGGGGTGGGGGTGTGGGTGGGGGTTGGGGAGGGGGTGGGGGTGGGAGTTGGGGAGGGGGTGGGGGTTGGGGAGGGGGTGGGGGTGGGAGTTGGGGAGGGGGAGGGGGTGGGGGTTGGGTTGGGGAGTGGCTGGTGGAAGGGGATGGGGAAATTTGGTGGGCCCCAGCTTGACCCATTGTCTCCTCCTCTTCCTCCTCCTCTTCCTCCTCCTCTTCCTCCTCCTCTTCCTCCTCCTCTTCCGCCTCCTCTTCCTCCTCCTGGGCTGCCTGCTCCCGGGCTGCCTGCTCCCGGGCTGCCTCCTCCCGGGCTTCTATGCGTGCCCTTGCCCGTGCTGAAATGTTCATGTTGATGGTATAGAAATCGAAGATTGGGGTTCATAAAAAAGGGGGAAAGAAAAATTCACATTAGTCATGCTCATAACCTTTCAAATTATCATTGCTGTTATATTTCAGACATTTATCATGCAAACTAATTGATATGCTACACCCAAAAACTACTTAACCCCCCCCTATACACCCCCTATACACCCCATATACACCCCATATACACCCCCTATACACCCCATATACACCCCCTATACACCCCATATACACCCACATACTCAGGAACATATTTATAAAAAGTACAGAAAACATTGCAAAAAAATGCAGACATACTAGTAAATAAATACTTACATCGGGCAATATGGCGGCGAAGTGTCGAAAGCAACACTGGCTGCCGCCGGCGCAGGTCAGACCAGCGCCGCTCAACTTGGGCCAGGCTTCTGCGGACGCCGGTCCGGGCGAAGATTAGCTGGCGGGCAGCATTATATGCCCGCCGCTTGTCCATGTTGGACACATATGGGCCCCTGGGCCCCAGGCGCCGGTCCATGACCTCAACCAAGGCCAACAGCTCCTGGGTAGAAAACGCCCTAGCCCTGGTTGAAGTCATAGTGGCAATGGCGCAGTTATTAATTGCAGGTACATATATCACTTTTGGTGCTTGCTGATTGGTGTAAAAAATTGTTTGTTTAGTATTAACTTTATTAATCCTTCTTACATGAACAAACTGGATGCGAATAGAAAATTACGCGGACCGTTCCGATATACACACACCATAACCAACAGCATGCATTCAATGTATAGAGAGGAACTGTATATACAGTGTGCGTAAAAGAATACACGCAACCGTCTACTAATAAATACGCTGCTAAAAGGGGCACAATACACCGATTTCCATGGAGAGACGTACTGTATATACAGTGTGCGTAAAAGAATACACGCAACCGTCTACTAATAAATACGCTGCTAAAAGGGGCACAATACACCGATTTCCATGGAGAGACGTACTGTATATACAGTGTGCGGAAAAGAATACACGCAACCGTCTACTAATAAATACGCTGCTAAAAGGGGCACAATGCAACATGTTGGTGTATGACAATTTCATACTCATTACATATGTAAGGAAAGCATTATAACGTGATGTTTTGAAATGTGACTCACAAAGCATACACGAACTCCAACAGATACCAGCTGACAACACTCATCATTGGAATGACAGGTGCACACATTTCACGATGTAGCACACAATGCTCCACAACCTGTGTATGTGCATATACAGGTGATTGATCAGGTGCGTTGAGACCTGCGTAATTTAAGCGGCAATTATCGGCGGGAAATATCGGCGTAAATTAGCAACTACATTGCGGGGAAAAATATACGCCCCCTTGTTCATGGCGGGAGATTAACATATAAATATTCAGTCAGATGCAGGCCAGAATTGCTGCAAACATGTCTAGCTCAGACGATTCCGCAGCTGAGGACGCTCTACAGAGAGCTACAGCAGAATCCCTGCTTGAAGCTTTACAGAAGAGGGAACAGGAGCGGAGAAGGAGGGCTCAAGAGAGAAGTAGCCTGCAAGACCAAGCGGGCCCCTCACTAACAGGCCCTGTTCAACCTCCACCAGCTCCACAAGGGCCAAGCAACCAGCCAGAACAAGAGGTTGCATCTCTCCAAACAGGTGTGACCCAGCAGGTGCATGGTGAGAGAACTGGGGCCACCAGAAAACGAGCTGCAACATCTAGGGTGAGGACTGAGCAGGATACCACCACCAAAAAGAGAAACCCTGCATTTGTAGAGGCAGAATTAAGAATTTTAGTGCCCAGAGCACGCGAATGGATCGAATTGCCAACCAGGAAGCCGGGTGCCAGTGCAAGGAGAAACCTTTGGGACAAGATCACAGAGGAAGTGAACCAGGTGTCACCAGTGGTCAGAGATTGGCTAGCGGTGAAGAAAAGGCAAGTGTGTTTGTCCCCCTGATAATGTCATATGTGTGTACATATGTTACATGTATGTTTGGAGAATAATAGAAAGGTGTGTTTGTAGATAGTGCTACACTTCAATGTCACATGTGAACACAACCATGTCTAATAACCCACATTGATATATGAAACATGCACCATTGGTGTGATGTGAGGTTATGGGCACAGTTCTGCTCATGTGAAGTATGTGAAGTATGTGATGGAACAAGAGAAAGTGTGTTTTTGAAAGAGTTGTTGTAACATGTTCCATATGATGCTACTGAAACAAGAATGACCAAACTGTGCACATGTAGCTGGTGAGAAACTACACATCCCAGTATGCCATCCCATAGTTAAATTACTCCATAATAACCACACTGTCAAGCTATGGTGGAGTGTGTAGTTTCACAACAGGTGGAGGTGCATAATTTGGCCATGGATGATGTCATTTCTGCATAGTGATCTATGTATGTGCATTTAGTGGCCTAATGAATGAGATGAGACACTGAAATGCCTCCTAATGGAGACATTAATGTGTGTGTGGGACACATATGGCTAAAAAACATAAGATCACCCACACTAGGAAATGTCACGTAGCACAGTGGTGCAGATATCTCATGGTGATATTTGTATTTTTAAACTTGTAGGTGGACAGACTTCAAAACGACACTGAAGAGGAAGATGACTGACCGGTACAACCACAGCATGTCCACCGGGAGAGATCCTATGCCCGATAATTTGGAGTATACCCCCCTGGAGCAGGACGCCTTGGACGTCATTGATGTGGCCGAGGTCAGGGGGATCTCCAATATGGACAGTGAGCTCCCGGCGGAGGTCTTTGCTGCTGCTTTTGATGGTAAGTCACAGTAATGCATTGTATTTTGAAAGATATTTTTTAGTGCGTATGTGATGGTGACATTGTTTTCAATTATTATCCTAGCAGAAGCAGAAACCCAGGATGAACCGGCAGCATCTTCCTCTGCAGAGCCACAGGTGGAGCGAGTGGTCCAGCCTCCACCAAGACGACACCCCCAGCCCCAGCCACAGGAGACATGGGATGAGAGCGTGATGGTGATGCTGGAGAGGATCGAGCAGCAAGGGGTGGATGCTGCGATCCGTCAGCAGCAGGTTGGGGAATTTCTGGCGGAGTGGAAGGCCACAAACAGGCAGCAGTGTGAGGCCTTGAACCGCATAAATGACACTCTGGCGGCTGGCATGCAAAGCATTGGCCAACACCTCAGCCGCCAGAATGAAATTCTTGCGGAGCTGCTGACCACCGCCAGGTCCCTAAGGGACAATACCCCATCTGCTGGCCCACCCCAAGCTGCTCCCCAACCTTCCACCTCTGCTGACCCTCCTGTGTCCACTAGGGGAAGACGCCGCAAGCCATCTGAGCCAAAGGCCCCTGTCCCCAAGGCCCCATCTAAAAGGGGGAAAAAAGGGCCCAAAAAATGAGACCTGGTTCACTTCCTCTGTGGTTGGACCCCAAATGTTTAAATTGCACTGGACATCCACTTCCTGAGTTGGCCATCGATCCATTTTCGTGCCATGGGCATTAAAGTTCTTATTTTGACCTCTACAAATGCAGGATAAATTTTTGGTGGTGTGTATCTTGCTTAGTATTCACCCTGGTTGTTGCAGTACGTATTCTGGTGTCCCCATTTCTTTCACCATTGCATTTGCAGGGTAACACATGTTTGGAGATATGCAACCTCTTGTTCTGGCTGTTTTTTTATTTTTGTGTCTATTTTATTTGTTTATTTGATTTATGACATTAAAGTGTCAAATAAGCTGTGATGCTGAACAGCAAATAAATTTATTTTACCAATTAAAACAAAATTGTTGTATGTGTAATTTCTTGTGTGAAACAAATACTACATTTATGTGTACTTACTGACCAGGGTATTTTTGAACATTTGTTGAAGTGTGGTAGAAGTTTCCCATGTGTAACCCTCTCCATGGCCATTCCCATGTTCCAATCCAACTTTTCCCTGCTAATTAGTTTGTGTCAGCACTTGTGCAGAGCAACTTAATAGGTGAGAAAGCAGTTTGTGTGCAGGTGAGGTAGCTCCTACAGTAGTAGGTAAAAGCAGGTCCAGAACAATGCTTTCCTCATGGAGTGGGTGAGGCAGACAAACAAGGGTCAAAAGGTACATTTGTGTAGGAATGCATATGTGTCCTCCCTAAAAAAAGATGTGTGAATCGGCCAAACATGAGAAAATTGCTTGTGAACAAACATGTATAACTTTTTAAATATATATGATTTTACAGTGTCATAAGCAGATGTAGGAATCCTTTGTTAGAGAGATGTGAGTGCAATAATGTGATTGGTGGCATCTTACATCCAGAGTGTAGTAAAATCCAATTCATAGCAGATCAGATAGTGGTACAGTTCTGTATTTTGGGTACTATACAAAGATTGTGTGCAAAATAGTGGGCATGGGCTTAAAACATTGCTGAAACATCCTTTGTAGGTGTTAGATGTGGTTTATGTTATTGTATCATAAATACAAAACCTATGTTTGTATTAGAGTGAACACGTTGACACATGTCGACTTGTGTAGATTGAGTGTGCTACTGTGTAAAGTCTATGAAAGCACGTAGTGAATGTGTATAACTGTTTAGCAAATAGCTACCTTAGCATATATAAGCAGGTCTTAAAAAGATTCTTACCTTAAATTAAACAAACCTTTAAATGTAGAGAAGTATAGAAAGATTAGAAAGATAAGCTTCCAATGTGTTTAAGTGCTGTGTGTGGCTTGCAGGTAGTGAAATCATGGTTTGGACTTAATAGACTGCAGCATTGCTTATTACATTCAGGTGTATGTGTTTGAGTAGTAATCAGCGTTAATTAGCAAACCCAGGCGCACGCTGGCATGCGGTATCTGTAGGGGTGGTCTGAGCTGGCGGATGGCGGCCGCCTGTTTTGTGTCCGAAATGAACGGTGCTTTAGGCGATCGTGCGGTAGTAGCACCGCTCATTTTTTGTGCACACCCCCGTGTACGCCCATATTTACGCCCATTTTCCCTCATTATTTCGGCCGCTCCCCTCAACACGCCCCTATGCCGCCCCCAATGCCCGTACTCTCGCGTACAGGTTTTTTCGCACGGAGAGACCCGTCCGTAAGCGTTGTTGAGTGTTCGCGCCTGCGCATTAGCGAATGTACGCATGCGCAGATCATGAAAAACCCCGGAACGTACGCGTACGGCCCGGCCGCTCCAACCAGAATAAGGCACCAAGTCAGCAAAGACCAGCCACCCAAGGCACCATACTAGTGATTTACATAGGTGAGAGGTATAAGAATTTGAAAAACTGTTCCCTTTGCTGTGTGCATGCCTCCCCAAAGCAGGCAAATCTAGCTACACATCACCACACACTTAAGGGCACTACCCACAGAGAATTGTGCCAGAGATTCATATAGGGAGATTTCAGCAGGAGAGATTTCCCTTAAACTTAATCTCTCAGATAATGAGCCCACACACACACACAGATTTGTGCTAGAGATTCATAATGGGAGATTCAGCATGAGAGATTTAAAATCTCTCACATCTGGGGTGACATTTAATAGAATGAGAGTTTTTCGCACTTTTTAAAATCGCACCATATCACCGCAAATCACACTTTTTTTCTCCGCAGTTTTCATGTGTAAAACGCATATTTAATGGTATGCGCATAAGCGGATAAAAAGTGCGATTTGTGGCGATTTTAAGTCATGGAAATGTGCGCATTTTCAGTCATGAAAATGTGCACATTTCAAAACTTGCGATTTGGTCCAGGGCACCCCATGCCAGGGCTGAAGCCCGGGGCTATCCCCGGCATCCCTTGGTAGCGGTTTTAAAACCGTAATATTGTCCTTTACAGTAGGACTCAGCGGTGGCTCTTACCTTTGCAGAGGAGGGGGGCTGCCGCGATGCAGTCCCCCCTCCGCTGCCGCTGTGCTTGAGGTCTACCCGCTGCTGCCGCCAGTCCCAGGCCCAGCCTTGTCTTCACCTGGGGATGTTGGCCTTCTAAGCTCTTTTTCATGGCCGCCGCCTCCCAGAACAGGAGGGGGTGGGGCAATGACCTGGCAAGCCATGATTAGCTGGCCGTGGCCATTTTGAATTTTTTTTTCTCCGCTGCTGCCGATGGATGACAGAAGGACCCGGACCACTGCCCCTGGGGACCTGGACCACCGCCAGGGTGAGTTCTGCAGATGGAGGGGTCGTGGGGTACTGCAGGTGGGGGAGGGTGGGCTGGAGATGCCGCGGTAAGGTGAGGAAGGGAGGATCGGGGGTGCTGCATCGCCTGCTCAGAAGGTCCTGCTCATCTGCCTGTGCCACACATGTGGGAGATGTGCAGGACCTTCTGAGCGACTGCACTGAATCTATCTGACCTGTAATGGGCAGATTCAGAATGGCATTGGCGCGCATTTAAGTCGCTGTGTGGTCTACATACACAGCAATTTACATGCAATTTCAGGCATTTTCTGAGTGTCGTAAAATCAATGCCACCCTGTGTGTGGGGCCCTTGACACTGCAAATCACATGCAACTGCAAAATTGCTGCCCAGAAAAGTCCATTTCATGCAAGGAGAGATCTGGATAACATTCACTAGACAGGGGCAAAAATGAGTACATTCTCTTCTGCAATGGCTTGCATTCAACTCCGAATGTGGGTGGCCTGTTTATGCATGGGGCCCATCAGTGGCATAACTAGAAAGTTTGCTCCCACCTGCCCAAAAAAAATTCTGGTGCCCCCCAAACATTTATTATATTATTTTCACCAAAATGCTCATTGCCAGGGGTTTCATACTGGTTGCCAGGGGTTTCATACTGGTTGCTAGGGGTCTCTTATTCATTGCCAGGGGTTTCATGCTCATTACCAGGGGTAATATGCTCATAGCCAGGGGTTTCTTATTCATTACCAGTGTTTTTTTTTGCTTACCAGTGAGTTGCATGCCCATTGCCAGCGTTACATGCTTGTTCCTAAGGGCAATATATATACGCTGCTCAAAAAAATAAAGGGAACACTAACATAACACATCCTAGATCTGAATGAATGAAAGGTTCTTATAAAATACTTTGTTCTTTACATAGTTGAATGTGCTGACAACAAAATCACACAAAAAGTATCAATAGAAATCAAATTTATTAACCCATGGAGGTCTGGCTTGAAGTCACACTCAAAATTAAAGTGGAAAACCACACTACAGGCTGATCCAACTTTGATGTAATTTCCTTAAAACAAGTCCAAATGAGGCTCAGTAGTGTGTGTGGCCTCCACGTGCCTGTATGAACTCCCTACAATGCCTGGGCATGCTCCTGATGAGGTGGCAGCTGGTCTCCTGAGGGATCTCCTCCCAGACCTGGACTAAAGCATCCTTTTACTCCTGGACAGTCTGTGGTGCAACGTGGTGTTGGTGGATGGAGCGAGATATGATGTTCCAGATGTGCTCAATTGGATTCAGGTCTGTGGAACGGGCGGGCCAGTCCATAGCATCAATGCCTTCATCTTGCAGGAACTGCTTACACACTCCAGCCACATGAGGTCTAGCATTGTCTTGCATTAGGAGGAACCCAGGGCCAACCGCACCAGCATATGGTGTGGCCACACCCCAGGGGGGGTTACATGCTTACTGCCAATGGGGCTGCAGGCGCACAGCATGCCAGCACTCCTGGTATCAGTACTTTCAGGTAGGTCTGGGAACTCTGTGCTCCCCTGACAGACAATAGAGGTGCAGGAGGAGCTATAGCGCCGGTCTCAAAAAGAGTGGTCTCCAGCTTTTTATGGGCTTTTTCTGTATGCTGACAGAGATTCTGCATCCCCTCCCGCTTGTCCTGGCTCCTGTCCTCAGGCAGGCGCAGGAGAGGAAGTTGGAGAGGAAGCTGGCGGCGTGCTGTCCACCCTACACCCCTGGGGTGTACCTGTCCACCCTACACCCCTGGTGATTAAAATGGTGTGTACTAGGAACTCTTCCACTTATGAGTCATTATTGCCTACAGTTTTCAAAATGTATTGATTCCTAGAAAAGATAATGTGAGTGGTTACTATGCCCTAATTAGTGCAATATTAATGTGGAGAAGTAGGAGACTGTGGTAGGCATGTTTGTACATCACTCACATGTCTGGAGATCCTGTACTGTACACATGAGACTTTGCTTTCATGAATATTTACAAATCTTATGACACACCTTCAGGCAGAAAGGCTCCTGTGTGTCATTATACAATAAACTGTCAGAGTCATTGATTCATTACAAGATACATTGTATAATCAGTATATGTAATTACGAGTAGTTTGTAACAAACAATTTTACACAATCACACATTGTGATCTTGCCTGTTTTCTAAGAGATATGTTTAGATCGCTTAGTACAAATTGTTCCGTGTATGCCCCAGAGCGATGGCGATGCGCAATGCGCAGTCCCGCACGTTGCTGTCGTCGGCTTAGATCTTGTGTGCATGCAGTCACAATTTAGTTAGATCACTTAGAAGGGGTTTTTCGGTACTTGTTTATTTTCACGGCGGCAGTTACGTAGTGCTGTATTGAGAATACCAATACAGCACTATGCTGCCTACGTAAACTACGTAACTGCTTCTGTAGCCCTGAAACGAAACAATGGTTAATATGCCCACTATCCACGTCATGCCCCCAGTATCCATGTCAGCGTGGAGTTGATTTTATAAAGTGTGGCGAGCGCCGCGAGTGGTCATGGATACGTGGCCCCTTGCCACGCTTTGGGCTCGGTGGCTCACTGCGCTCGCCACACTTTATAAAGTCAACTCCACGCCGACGTGGATATTGGGGGTTTGACGTGGATAGTGTGGATATGACGTGGATAGGGGGGAAATGTGTGTGTATGTGTGTTGTGCGTTATACTTACCCTCCTCCGGCGCAGCCACCGCGTCCACTGGGTCCCTGCGATGGGTCCCCCTCCCCCGGCAGTCACTCCCCGGCTTCATCGTTCAGTCACTTCCCGGCGCCAGCAATGTATGTAATTCAGCGCATTGCTGCTGGGGGAGCATCACAGGGTTTCCCTGCTCCCCCCAGCGACACTACGCTAATTGCGTACATTGTACACTGGCAGTGCCGGAGGAGTGGGTCCTCTGGCACTGCCAGTGTACAATGTACTCAATTAGCGTAGTGTCGCTGGGGGGAGCAGGGAAACCATGTGATGCTCCCCCAGCGGCAATGCGCTGAATTACGTACATTGCTGGCGCCGGGAAGTGACTGGTGCAGTAGTGGGACTGAAACTTGCCGCCCGTCACCTGTAACCGTCGCCCGCGGGGATCGGTAAATATACAACGAAGCACCCACCCTGCTCCCAGTGTAGTTTCACGACAGCACCTGCTATGCTGACAACATAGGTTAGGCTACGTTGTCAGTGTAGCGTAGAGCTGCCGCCGTGAAACTAAACAAGTACTGGTTTTTCTTTTTTTTCTGCTTAGCACACAGCCCTATTTGTGTATTAGCGATCTAGACACCAGGAAGTTCAAGGGAAATCACCTACAATATGTCGCTTAGCAAACTTCGCTAAGCACACATCTCAATTAGGGAGGCCAATCCCGTGATCAGGATCGGCGGGATCCTGAGATTTTGGCCTAAAACCACCAGGATTTGAATCCCTGGATTGAGCCTTCTAATCCCATGATTGCGGGATTAGTACCACCATGCAAAATACACTTTTTATAGCCGGCTGCTACAGTACTGAACTCCGACAGGCAGCAGTGCGGCTGTTCAGAACAGTGTGGTGTAGTAGCATGGCGGCGAGCTGCGCAGTGTGACCCCTGACATCACACTGTTCCGAACTCGGTTGCCTGGCCACCTGCCCGCTCTGCTGCTCCCAGCCACCCGCGCGCTGGAGATGGTCCTGCTACTGCCTGTCACCCCACCATTTAACCCCTTCCTGACAGAGCCAGTTTTTGCGTTCCTGACAGAGCCCTTTTTTTCAAATCTGACATGTCTCACTTAAGTGGGGATAACTTTTTTTTGCTTTTACTTATCCCAGTGATTTTGAGATTGTTTTTTCGTGACACATTGTACTTCAAATTAGTGGTAAATTTGGGTCGATACAGTCTGTGTTTTTTTGTGAAAAATACCAAAATGTCGTAAAAAAATGGAAAATTTAGCAATTTGCAAAATGTTAAATTTTCTGCTTGTGAGACAAATAATCATACCACTCAAAATAGTTAATAACTAACATAGACCATATGTCTACTTTATGTTGACATCATTATTTCAACTTCCTTTTAATTTTTTTGGACACTAGGAGGCTTACAATATGAATAGCAAATTCTCAAATTTTCAAGAAAATTTCAAACACTGATTTTTTTAGGGACCAGTTCAGTTCTGATGTGACTTTGAGGGACTTGTATGTGAGACACCCCCATAAATGATACCATTTCAAAAACTGCACCCCTCACAGTATTCAAAACAGCATTTTGGAAGTTTGTTAACCCTTTAGGTGTTTCACAGGAATTAAAACAAAGTGTAGGTGAAATTTCAAAATTTCATTTTTTTTGCAGATTTGCAATTTTAATACATTTTTCTAAGGAACACAGTACATTTTACTAGAGAAATGTGACTAAAAATTAATTCCCCCAATTCTTTTGTTTTCATAAATATCCTATATGTGGCCCTAGTGTGCACGTTGACCAAACCACAGGCTTCATAATAGAAGGAGCACCTACTTGATTTTGGAGCCTCCTTTTTATGAGATTATTTTTTAGGCACCATGTAGGTTTCTAGGCACCATAAGATGCTAAAAGTTAGGAACCCCCCCACAAGTGACCCCATTTTGCAAACTACACCCCTCAGGGAATTCATCTAGGGGTATAGTGTACATTTCAAACCCCCAGGGGTTTCACCAATTGTGGTACAAGTGGGCAGTGAAAATGAAAAATTTCATTTTTTACACAAAAATGCAGTTCTGGCTCAAAATTTTTCATTTTCAGAAGGTATGAAGGAGACAAAGCACCCCAAAATCTGTGCCCCAATTTCTCCCGAGTACGGCAATGCCTCACATGTGACCAAAAAATACCATTTGGGTGCATGGCAGGACTCAGAAGGGAAGGAGTGATTTTTGGATTTTGCAGCTCAGATTCTGGTGGAATGAATGGTGGGTGCTATGTCGCATTAGCAAGACCCCCCAAGCACCAATACAGTGGAACCCCCCCACAAGTGACCCCATTTTGCAAACTACACCCCTCAGGGAATTCATCTAGGGGTATAGTGTACATTTCAAACCCCCAGGGGTTTCACCAATTTTGATACAACTGGGCAGTGAAAATGAAAAATTACATTTTTTTACACAAAAATGCAGTTCTGGCTCAAAATTTTTCATTTTCAGAAGGTATGAAGGAGAAAAAGCACCCCAAAATCTGTGCCCCAATTTCTCCCGAGTACGGCAATGCCTCACATGTGACCAAAAAATACCAGTTGGGTGCATGGCAGGACTCAGAAGGGAAGGAGTGATTTTTGGATTTTGCAGCTCAGATTCTGGTGGAATTTTGGTGGGTGCTATGTCGCATTAGCAAGACCCCCCAAGCACCAATACAGTGGAACCCCCCCACAAGTGACCCCATTTTGCAAACTACACCCCTCAGGGAATTCATCTAGGGGTATAGTGTACATTTCAAACCCCCAGGGGTTTCACCAATTTTGATACAACTGGGCAGTGAAAATGAAAAATTACATTTTTTTACACAAAAATGCAGTTCTGGCTCAAAATTTTTCATTTTCAGAAGGTATGAAGGAGAAAAAGCACCCCAAAATCTGTGCCCCAATTTCTCCCGAGTACGGCAATGCCTCACATGTGACCAAAAAATACCAGTTGGGTGCATGGCAGGACTCAGAAGGGAAGGAGTGATTTTTGGATTTTGCAGCACAGATTTTGGTGGAATGAATGGTGGGTGCTATGTTGCACCAATACAGTGGAACCCCCCCACAAGTCACCCCATTTTGCAAAGTACACCCCTCAGGGAATTCATCTAGGGGTATAGTGTACATTTCAAACCCCCAGGGGTTTTACCAATTTTGATACAAGTGGGCAGTGAAAATGAAAAATTACATTTTTTTACACAAAAATGCAGTTCTGGCTCAAAATTTTTCATTTTCAGAAGGTATGAAGGAGAAAAAGCACCCCAAAATATGTGCCCCAATTTCTCCCGAGTACGGCAATGCCTCACATGTGACCAAAAAATACCAGTTGGGTGCATGGCAGGACTCAGAAGGGAAGGAGTGATTTTTGGATTTTGCAGCTCAGATTCTGGTGGAATTTTGGTGGGTGCTATGTCGCATTAGCAAGACCCCCCAAGCACCAATACAGTGGAACCCCCCCACAAGTGACCCCATTTTGCAAACTACACCCCTCAGGGAATTCATCTAGGGGCGTTTTTGGGAGGCCTCTTTGGTTCTTGCGCACAGTACCGCAAGCTGCTGTACCTCTTGAACCAAGGGCCTTAAACAGGGGGATGCTAGTGTAAAAGTTATCCACATAGAGGTGATAACCTTTATCCAGGAAGGGGTGCACTAAATCCCAGACAATTTTTCCACTAACACCTACGAGGGAGGGGGGGCATTCTGGCGGTTCAATTCTTGAATCCTTCCCTTCATATACCCTAAACCTGTGAGTGTACCCTGAGGTGCTTTCACACAGCTTATACATTTTTATGCCATACCTTGCCCTCTTACTGGGAAGGTACTGGCGGAATTTAACCCTTCCTTTAAAATGTATAAGGGACTCGTCTATGCAAATGAATTTATCTGGGATGTACATCTCTTCAAATTTGGCACTGAAATGATCAATGACCGGCCTGACTTTGAATAGCCGGTCAAAGGTGGGATCATCTCTGGGTGGGCACTGTGCATTATCGTTGTAATGCAAAAATTTAAGGATCGTCTCAAATCGAGCCCGGGGCATGGCCATACGGTAAAATGGGGTGCTGTACAGAACATCTGTACTCCAATATTGCCTAATTTCTGGCTTTTTTACTATGCCCATATGAAACACCAGACCCCAAAACGTCATCATCTCTACTGCATCTACAGGGGTCCACCTAGCAAATGATGACGTGGGGTTTTGAGCAATAAACTGCTGGGCATATAAATTAGTTTGGTCCACCATTAAATTTATAAAATCATCAGAGAAAAATAATTTGAAAAAGTCAATTTCTCTGAGACCTGTGGAATCAAATTGGATTCCTGGCATGGCCAAAAACTCAGGAACCTGGGGCTCAAAATTGTCTGGTGGTGGGGTCCATACGAGATCAATTATTGGGGGGGGGTCTCAGCTGCTCTACGGGGGCGTCTTTGAGGGGGTCCCTCATCACCAGAGGAGGAAGAGGAGCTTAAGGCGAATCCTTCAAATTCCCCGCTTGCATCACTGGCTGTGTCAGAGTCAGAAGCAAGCATGGCATATGCCTCCTCTGCTGAATACATTCTTCTGGATGACTGGGATGACATTTGGGATGACATTTGGGATGCCATTTTTATTTTTGTGTTACTGGTAGTGAAATGTTTCAACACGTGTATAGTGTAGGGGGGGGGGTACAAACTTTATTTCAACCAGGGGGGTATGTAGTGTGTAGTGTGTATGTAGTGCAGAAAAAAAAAATACTTTATACAAAAAAAAAAAATGAAGGGGTTAAAAAAAAAAAAAAATTGAAGGGGTTAAAAAAAAAAAATTGAAGGGGTTAAAAAAAAAAAAAAAAAGGTCCTTCGCCAAAAATTGAGCACAGATGTTGGTCAGTAACGTCCGTCACTGAACAGCGCTCAAAGGCAACAGGAATTTGATAAAAAAAAAAAAAAATAGATCAACCCTGTGCCGAAAAAGATGATCAGTGATGTACGTCACTGATCAGCGCACGGCGGCCACAGGACACCCCCAAAATCACAGTGTGTGTAAAAAAAAAATTAAAAAAAGACCCCACAGCACACACAAAAAAAAAAAGGTGATCAGTGATGCGACACTGATTACCAGTGAGGGGCAGCAGGTGCACAACCTTTGGTGCAACTGACAGTGCAACTGGCAGGTATATATATATATAAAAAAAAAACCTCCGCACCCCTAAAAAGTTGCTGATCACCTCAGATATAGTGATCAGCACAAAAGGCGGGGGCAGCAGACACAAAATTTAGCACTCTCTATCACTCTCTGTCACTATCTCTCTCTATCTCTCTATCTCTCACTATCTATCACTCTATGACACTGCAGCAGCAGCACTGACAGTTATATATATGAAAAATAACCCCTGCACCCCCAAAAAGTTGCTGGGGGTGCACAAAAGGGGGGCAGCAGACACAAAATATAGCAGTCTCTATCACTCTCTGTCACTATCTCTCTCTATCTCTCTATCTCTCACTATCTATCACTCTAAGACACTGCAGCAGCAGCACTGACAGGTATATATATATATATATAAAAAATACCCTGCGCCCCCAAAAAGTTGCTGATCAGTTAATTTATACTGATCAGCACAAAAGGGGGGGCAGCAGTCAGTTATATAAAAAATATATAGCACGATCTGTCACTATCTCTCTATCTCTCTCTATCTCTCTCTCTCTATCTCTCTCTATCTCTCTATCTATAACTCTATTACACTGCAGCAGCACAAAATATAGCACTCTCTGTCACTAGGCCTCTCTATCTCTCTCTCTCTATCTCTCTCTCTCTCTAACTCGATGACACTGCAGCAGCACAACACAGCACAACACAGCACAGGATGTCACAAGATGAAGCAAGATCCCAAGCAGTGATCAGGTAAGTATTGAGCAAGGTTCTGGTCAGTAAATGGCGACAGCTGGGCACGGTGACCGCACTGCACGCTATTCCAGACCGGAATGGCGTCTGCAGTGTAGTCCCCGTTAGTTTAAACCCCCCTCCATGGCTGTGATTGGTCCGTCGGTCCGACGGACCAATCACGGCCTTTGGGGGCGGGCGGGGTGAGGTGGGGTGACACCAGTGTCACCCTTACACCCCGCGGTGATTGGTGCTGTACTTTACAGCACCAATCACCTCCGATCCCGTGTCACCGGCGAACGTTATTCGCCGGTGACACAGAAAACACTGTAATTGGCTGTTCACACTGAACAGCCAATCACAGCGATCGCCGACGGGGGGGCTGCATCGCAGCCCCCCCTGGGCATGCAGGGACATGTCTGCTGTCAGGGACAGCAGACATCGTCCCTCTGTCACTGCGTCTCTAGACGCAGTGACAGTTTGAAGTCATGACGTATATATACGTCATGTGTCGGGAAGTACTTCCCGGCCATGACGTATATATACGTCAAATGTCGGGAAGGGGTTAAGTAACAGTACAGGGCAGGGCAAAGGGGATAGGGAGAAATGGTGGGGAATTAGTCCGCCTTTCAGTGATGTGTGGACGATACGAAATTGAGTAAGGACATTAACTCTGGGGAGGATGTGGATACACTACAAAGTGATTTAATTAAACTGGAAAGGTGGACGGAAAGGTGGAAAATGCGGTTTAACATTGATAAATGTAAAGTAATTCATTATGGGAACAAAAATGAACAAGCTACTTACTATAGCCTATATGGAGTTATTATAGGGAATTCTGCTGTAGAGAAAGACTTACAGTAGGGGTGATCATAGATGAATAATTGGGTAATAGTGCACACTGCTCAAGTGCACCAGCAAAAGAAAACAGGACACTGGCATGCGTTAAAAGGGGAATGGATTCCAATGTGATAGTGCCTCTTTACAGGGCATTGGTGAGACCAAACTTGGAATAATGTGTTCATTTCTGGGCACCGCACCTTAAAAAGGACATAAATGAATTGGAACAGGTAAAATGAAGAGCGACTAAGTTAGTAAAAGGTCTCAAATCACTAGAATACAAAGATAAGTTGGGAGAAGATATGATTAGCTTGTTCAAATACAAGATTGGGAATCATATGGAACTGAGAGATGATTTGTTTATTAACAGGCCTATACTTAGGGCACGCGGGCATGTTCTGAGGCTTAAGGGACATAAATTATGTACTGAATTGAGAAGAGGATTCTTCACCATTAGAGCAGTAACATTCTGGAACTCATTGCCGGTGGGGGTGATTACAGCAACTACTGTTAATGAATTTAAATAAAAACTGGATGCATTTATGGCCACTAAGGGAATCCTATAGATATGATTTACTCAAGTCAGTAATTACAAGTTAGATAGGTTGAACTCGATGGACTAAAAGCTTTTTTCAACCTTAATTACAGTATGTTACTGTGTTACTATGAAGTTATATTCAAAAGTTGTGAGGCATGTGGAAGCTGCCCATTGCAGAGAGCCCAAGTTAGCGAGGGCATTGACCTTCCCAAAGAACTCCAGGGGAAGGTCAATGCAGCTGGCCATGATTCGTAAATGGGAGACCTTTGCTCATAATATCGGGGTTCTAAATGAGAGCCGTGGCATCCTGTAAACAGGAAAGCAGCCAGCCAATGGAGCGGCTCCTCAAGATTTCCTGCCAATGCCAGGTGACACCTGTGGCGAGAAGGGAAGAGGCATCCACTTCACAAAGAAAAGGGATAGCAACCCCAAATCTGGCAGAACCAGGGTCCAGTTCTTTTGCACTAATGGCACACCTATACAAACAGGTGTTGTCACTGGCCTCTGGAATTTTTTGAATAAAAGGAATTACAATGATGTGGTACCCATGATCAACGAGGATCTCTGCATCTTGCATTTTTAACGGCACCTCTACAATGGAATAGGGTCTGATGTCAACAAACATGAGTACATCCGCCAGAAGCTTTGAGAGTTTGGGCAGCTCCTGCCGCATGCAATTGAGGGCAGCACCCTGACAGCGGAAAGGGCATGAACTTAAGGAATACTTATGAGGCAAGGTGGAGTGACCACATCTCAGCTGTGACTCTGGACCTTATTCTAGTTCACTCTTTCTGACAAAATCCTTCTTAGATGGACAAAACCATGTGCACTGCAGGGGGGCAGATGTAAAATGTGCAGAGAATTAGATTTGGGTGAGTTATTTTGTTTCTGTGCAGGGTAAATACTGACTGCTTTATTTTTACACTGCAATATAGATCTCACTTTGAAGTAAAACCCCACCAAAATCTAATTCTGCCCCACCTGCAGTGCACATGGTTTTGTCCATCTAAGAAGGATTTTGTCAGAAAGAGTTAACTAGAATAAGGCCCTCTGTGAGAGAGCAAATAAAATACGCCACTCCTCCTACTCTTCACTGATGAGGTAAATCCCTTGAACGTATACCACCTTGACCGGCATCGGGAGTTAATTGACCAGTCTGTCCACATACCCTTCTGCGTAGTAATGGTCAATGCTGGCCAAGGTTACCCTCATGGAGCCATTCCTCTTCAACTGCAAAAAAGAAGGCGAGGCTTCCAAGATGCAGCTATGAAACTTTAAATCATGGCTGACTTGCAGGGTGATGTGGCCTACACACTGTCGGAGATTGAGAAGGCACTTTATCACCACTTTCCCTTATTGAGATATCTGTGAAATGAGACAGAAAGGTTCCCTGTTATACAAATGCATGCAAAAAGTGATGGTGCTCTTGACCGAGAAGCAGACAGAATGTAGTGTCCCCCATGACAATGTCTACATGATTGCTATGCCAGCGGCCCCATCACACTTCAGTGAATTCAACTGCATTTTTCTCTATGCAAAGGAAAGTGGGTTCACACAAAGTCCTATCCTGGACCCACCTCTGGAAGCATGTGGCCACCCTTTCCAAGGTCTTCAACTTGAGCAAAACCAAGATGGACCAGCTTCTCGACTTGCTCAGGCATCAAATCCAGATGCAGCAGTTGTATTACTGTCTACTGGAAGGTACACTGCAGCTGTCCAAGTTAAGCAAGATCTTCATTGAACTGGAGCAAGGGAGAATGGCAGGCTTTATAGTCCTCAGTCTGGAAGGTATCTTCATTGATTCAGACAGAAGGTTTCATCAGACAGGTGGCTCCAGGGAATGGCTCTCTAAGGGGTCTGGTGTGACCAGGTTCTCTATCCCTGTCTAATTCCAAAACCAATCCAAGTGGCAAATTAAGATTCTGGGGATGGGCCAGAGAGGCAAGCCAGCAAGGCAATGGTGAGACACACATAAAGAAGTGGACAGGGTTGTGGTGGGGAAAAGAGCCACTCCTAATGGTGGGTGCAACCACACACCATGAGAGGGAGTTGATCTTGGAAAGTGTTGGCTTTGTGTGAATGAAAATCCTTTCCTCTCAAACATAGGTGATGCCAAGATTGCTAAAAAGAAACCATGGACCTCATCAGAAGTGAGAGTAGTAGAAAGGCACATAATGTGCTTTATCCGTGACTGCAAAGTTCCTGGCAAGAAGGACTGTGGTGCATGCTTAAGTGCTAATACTGTACCAAAATGCTGAAGGCCCAGGAATTAGCTTTCAGTCAATTTCTATATAAGAACCAAATACTGTGATAATGAGAAAGAGCCTAACCTGGATAATATTCAGTTCGGTCCCACCTAGTGGCATCCACTACCTTGGGTCAACCCCCGAAATGAGCAAATCTAGATGTATGGGTGCAGTTCCATTCGCTGTTCACCAGAGAGTGGAGGGAGAGTTCCCATGAATGGTCTTCTCTCTATGTCATGTTCCACCATGGCATTTTGTAGCCACACTATGGTCCCTTCCCAGAATTATTTACTAACAAACTGCCATTGCACCAGGTGGCCACCAAGGGTTCCATCATGTCCCCAATCATCTATATGAGTGTCCTATGAAGACTAGAATTTCTAAATAGGTCCCCATGAAGTACACTGGCCCTAGGTCCTTGTTATTGTTTTTATCTTGCAAAAGTGCAATGTGGCCATAATGCCCTCTGTGGGTGAGTGTTTGTGTGTAAGGAAAAGGATGATCCCACAAGGGATGGTCTAGACATGGGTCCTGGTGAGATTACAAAGACAAGTATGCCTGTGTGTGTGTGTTCTTTAAAGATCAATTCACATGTGTACCCCTTAAAAATGAGACCTGTGGCAATGAGCATGGAACCACAAGCAAGAAATCCTTGGCAACGAGAATGAAACCCCTATCATCAAACAAGAAACCCTTGGCAATGACCGTGTAATCCCTGGCAACAACCATGATCATGAAACCCCTGGCAACAAGCATGTAATCCCTGGCAACAAGCATCAAACCCCTAAAAACAAGGATGTAGGTAAAAAGCCTTCTATTTGGGGGAGGGGGGGTGTCTAGATATGCCAGGGTGGCCCACAACTCACAACTGTAAGTATCCCTGCTGATGAAGGTCTGAATGTCCTTTTTCCTCACTTGCCCAATAAGAATATCTGGCACCAGCTTCTCACCATCATTGCTATAATACACTAAAGGGGGTAAACATTAAACATGCAAAAATAAAAAAATGCTAATACTTTTGATTTAAATGCCAAAAAAATTATAATACTTTTTATTTATAGCAGCGTGACAATATATTCACAAATTAATAAATAATAATTGCCCATAAAGATTTATGCACATACTGTAGTGATGAATGTATAATTAGCTGTGTCTGAGAACTTACAGTATGAAGAGTGTTAGGGACTATAAAGAGAGAACAGATGCATACTATAATGTTACAGAGACAGATTACAGGCTCATCCCATCCTGTGTGACAGAAGACGAGAGAATGGATTGCAAACCTGATAAAAAATACGCTAAGGATGGGATGGATTACAGGCTATTCCTTAATTGTTATTTTAAACCAGGTAGCATTTTCAGAAATGAGACCGTGGGATTTGTTATGGAGAAGCTTCACAGCGCCTTCTCAACAGGTGCGTATTCAGGATTGTATCCTCAGATGTAATGTGTGATTATATTATGTACAAGGATAAGTACATTGGGCCTTATTCTGGTTGGAGCGGCCGGGCCGTACGCGTACGTCCCAGGGTTTTTAATGATCTGCGCATGCGTACATTCGCTAATGCGCAGGCGCGAACACTCCACAACGCTTACGGACGGGTCTCTACGTGCGAAAAAACCTGTACGCGAGTGTACGGGCATTGGGGGCGGCATAGGGGCGTGATGAGGGGAGCGGCCGAAATAATGAGGGAAAATGGGCGTAAATATGGGCGTACACGGGGGTGTGCACCAAAAATGAGCGGTGCTACTACCGCACGATCGACTAAAGCACTTCGGACACAAAACAGGCGGCCGCCAACCGCCATCTCAAACCACCCCTACAGATACCGCATGCCAGCGTGCGCCTGGGTTAGCTAATTTACGCTGATTACTACCAAACACATACACCTGAATGTAATAAGCAATGCTGCAGTCTATTAAGTCCAAACCATGATTTCACTACCTGCAAGCCACACACAGCACTCAAACACATTGGAAGCTTATCTTTCTATACTTCTCTACATTTAAAGGTTTGTTTAATTTAAGGTAAGAATCTTTGTAAGACCTGCTTATATATGCAAAGGTAGGTATTTGTTAAACAGTTACACACATTCACTACGTGCTTTCATAGACTTTACACAGTAGCACACTCAATCGACACAAGTCGACATGTGTCAACGTGTTCACTCTAATACAAACATATGTTTTGTATTTATGATACAATAACATAAACCACATCTAACACCTACAAAGGATGTTTCAGCAATGTTTTCATCCCATGGCCACTATTTTGCACATTAATTAATTCAATCAATTAATTAATTTTCATAATTAGAGTTGAAAGGCAAGATTTGCAGGTCCATATATGTGAAGGGTATGTCAGCGTACACGGACGTACGCTCACTCTCACGAGCGGTGACATAAGCTGACTTTTCTATTGAAAACAATAGGGACCCGTCCGTGCAAGCTGGCGTACGCTCAGATAGCCGCAAGAAGTCGGTGGGAAGACGGCCGAGAGACGTCCGTAAACGGTGGTGTACGCTCAATTGTACGCCAGTTGTCGGAGTGTAAGGGCTGGCCCGTCCGTGTACGTTGGCGTACGCTCAATTGTACGCCACTCCCCTTTGCCGATATTTCTGGCCGTACGTATGCGGCTGAGTTGTGGGTGGACTTAACCCCAACGCCCGCGTACGGCTAGCGTACGTTAATAGTGAACGTACGCACGTTTGGCCGCTACGATCAGAATAAGCTCCATTGTTCCTCTGCTGTGCGTGATAAGAGCAGGTGATCATTTTTATACCCACAGAGAGATCTTAGCTACAGACGTCACTTCTGCCTATGATCAGTGGTGGGCTGGGTCATGTGGCAGGGTGCCATCTGTCCCTCAGTCCAGTGTAATTTAAGTGTTTAACGGCCGCCTGACTGCAAAATACATGCACAGGATGCCACTGCTCAGCTAGAGACATACAGTGGCAGGAGCTAACAAAAAATGTCTGCCCTCATTGTAGTCTTCAAAAAGATGGCCACTATTTACCAATGGGGAGCCAGGATTTATTTCCCAGCACCCCAAGAGGCCAAAGAGTGAAATAGGGGGCGGGGCTTATGGACAATTGTGGTTTTTGAAGATTTTATGCAGCCCCTGGACTCAAGAAAATAGAGGGCAGATGAGAGAAGTGGGAGGTGGGCTAAGGTAGGAAGCATGTGCAGGGCTAACAGAAGTGTAGTGTGTATGTGTGAGAAGCAGGTGCAAGTCTAGGGGTAGTGAAGTGTGTGTACAGTATGTGAGTGTGAGCAGCAGGTGCAAGTGTAGGGATAGTGTAGTGTGTGTATGTGTGAGAAGCAGGTGCAAGTCTAGGGTTAGTGTAGTGCAGTGGTAGCCAACTCCAGTCCTCGAGAGCTATCAACAGTTCACATTTTCCAGACATCCTAGCTGCTGCACAGCTGCACTCATTACTCACTAACACATTTAAAAGATTCGCAGGTGGAGATTATTGCTTCACTTGTGATTCTGTGAGAAGATCTGGAAAACATTAACTGTTGGTAGCTCTCGAGGAATGGAGTTGGCTACCACTGGTTCAGTGTGTGCAGGAAGCATGTGGAGGGCTAGCGGTAGTGTGTGTGGGATGCAGGTGCAGGGCTAGCGGTAGTGTACTGTGTGCAGGGTTAGCGGTAGTGTATGTGGGATGCAGTTGCATGGCGAATGGTAGTGTAGTGTGTGGGGGAAGCAGGTGCAGGGTTAGATGTAGTGTAGTGTGTGCACGGAGCAGGTTCATGGTTAGGGGTAGTGTATATGAGGACCAGGTGCGGAGTTAGCTGTATAGTGTGAGTAGGTAGCAGGTGCATGGTTAGAGGTAGTGTTGTGTGTTCAGGAAGCTGGGTTAGGTGTAGTGTGTGTAAGACGAAAGTTTTTAGGGGTAAGGGGAGGGGGATAAATCCGCACAAGCTGGTGCTACAGCACCCAAGTTGCCCCAAACGAGATATTTATCACTTGTAGATCTCAGAGGGGGTGCAGCCAAAGACAATAATTTTAACAACAGAAAAAAGGGACAGAGAAGAATGTCTTTTTTGTTGGCGCACAAAAAGAGGTTTTAAGAAGAATGTATGAGTTAAAAAGTTTTTCTTTATTAGAATATGTTTAAAATAAAACTGTCCAATATGTGAAATATTTCATGTACATATATTTGTGTAAAAAAAAAAACACCTTTCTTAATTTTATAGGTTTTGAATAATAAATTACACTTCAATTGTAATCAGTGTCCTTTTATATATTATGTTAGGTCCTTATGTACTAGGGAGTTTTATTTATTCTGTAAGGACGTTGGTACGTTATTCCTTAACTGTATTTATTAAATTTTATTGTTTACAGTGTTACTCCCTTTGTGATGCTATTCTTAACTTTTTCTGTTATTGACTGTTTTCTGCGAGTTTTAGTGCTCACGAATGAATCACTATAATTGTCACCCAATATCAATAATTCATTTCTCACTTTATGTGCACTTGGTGGGTTGAAACTGTTGTCTATTGTTGCCAATTTTGGAATAGATTATACTTTGTTACTTTATCAGCATATATATAGTGGTTTCAGACAAATGAATCAGCCACTACTCTGGCTATATATAGCCAGAGTAGTGGCTGATTCATTTGTCTGAAACCACTATATATTTTGTGGAACTGGTGTAACCTTAACACACAATTGCACCCGCTCTGCCGGCTGTATAAAAACAGCAGGAGTAGCGGCTGATCTATACGCAAGAACCACAGTATATATTTGTGCAGTCAGTGTAAAATTAACACACAAACTGTACCTGCTCTGCTGGCTGTATAAACACAGCAGGAACAGCGGCTGATTTATCTGTAATAACCGCCGTATATGTATGCAGAGTTAGTGTAAATTCAATATACATCTGCACTCGCTCTGCCAGCTGTATCGACACAGCAGGAATAAGCGATATACTTATCTCTCTTTAACTCGGCTAGATCAGTGCAACATTAGCACAGACCAACTCTGCTAATAAGTATGCTCTTAATGCTATAGTAACCAGTCATCACCACACATATATTGATGAACAAGCAATAAATGAGCATAATCACTGTATCATTTAAGCCAGAAGCAGCGTTTGATTTAAAACTTGTAATTGTGTGTAAGGAGAATATAATAAACGCCAGCACTAAACACTCTGTGTCTGAATCACTCTGAACCATATTATTCATGTAACCCAATGTGTGTACACATAATTAAAAAATTAACTGTACAAACGCTTTCCAGTTAATAAAATTATAAAAGAACAACTGCGCATAAGGTGATACACACCAGCAGATATTGTATGGAAATTTACTAGAGTGCATCTGCAATAATATAAGAGGTGATACACACCAGCAGATAATGTACTCAATTATGAATATACACTAGCAAATCGGCTGCGGATATAAAGCCGAAGCAAAGGCAGTAACAGCCAAAATTGCCTCCTATATTCTTTAACAAAGGTGTAACATATGTACAAATCTGTTTGGTTGAAACTTGCCATAAACTAAAACACGATCTTAGAAATACCAATTGCTTTCAGCATATATATAAATTGCTCAGCCGGCAGCAATAAATTGAGATTGCGGCAGCACAATTTATAATAGTGGAACCCGCATTAAAATCATATTTTGTGAAACTGGCTGTTAATAAGCACATTTGAATGAACTGTGAGATCTACACAAAAATTTTTATTTTCCCACATTGATTGTATAACCAGCAATATTATCAAGATCATATGCTGGTAACATGTTAAATTAAATATTACCAATTCCCACAAGACAGGATTTGATAAATTGGATAACCGGCAATACCAGCTGGATAATTAAAATCCTACTATTTCTCAGTCTGTATAAGTGGATAGAAGGTAGACATGTAAAACAACTTGTAGGGATTTAAGCTGCACAGACAATCTAACCGACTAATAGAAAGAACTGGAGCAGCAATAATAAGATCCACAGCAACATTCTGTACTTTCATTTCAAGCACAACTACAGTACAACTGTTTATGCTGATAAAGTAACAAAGTATAATCTATTCCAAAATTGGCAACAATAGACAACAGTTTCAACCCACCAAGTGCACATAAAGTGAGAAATGAATTATTGATATTGGGTGACAATTATAAAGTGATTCATTCGTGAGCACTAAAACTCGCAGAAAACAGTCAATAACAGAAAAAGTTAAGAATAGCATCACAAAGGGAGTAACACTGTAAACAATAAAATTTAATAAATACAGTTAAGGAATAACGTACCAACGTCCTTACAGAATAAATAAAACTCCCTAGTACATAAGGACCTAACATAATATATAAAAGGACACTGATTACAATTGAAGTGTAATTTATTATTCAAAACCTATAAAATTAAGAAAGGTTTTTTTTTTTACACAAATATATGTACATGAAATATTTCACATATTGGACAGTTTTATTTTAAACATATTCTAATAAAGAAAAACTTTTTAACTCATACATTCTTCTTAAAACCTCTTTTTGTGCGCCAACAAAAAAGACATTCTTCTCTGTCCCTTTTTTCTGTAGTGTGTGTAAGGAATGGGTCCAGGGTGGGGTAGTGCAGTGAATGTGTGGTTAGGGATAGTATAGTGTCTCCTGTTCTTATCCCAACCTTAACTAAAATCTGCAATCTCTCTCTTGCAACTGGTACTTTTCCCTCTTTGCTCAAAGATGCAGTGATTACTCCCATTCTGTAAAAACACAATTCTGATCCTAACTCTCTCTCTAACTATCATCCTATCTCTTAGCTCCCATGCCTCTCCAAGCTACTGGAGAGACTTGTCTACTCTCGCCTCACACACTTTCTTAGCTGTCGCACCCTATAAGACCCGCTTCGGTCAGGGTTTCATTCCCAACACTCCACTGAGACAGCACTGACTAAAGTGCTGAATGATATGATAACTGCCAAGTCTAAAGGCCATTACTCACTACTTATTCTTCTAGATCTTTCTGCTGCGTTTGACACTGTTGATCATACTCTTCCCATACAAACACTGCACTCCCTAGGTCTTAATGATAGAGCCCTTTCCTATTTCACATCTTACCTATCTGATCACTCTTTCAGTGTTCGCTTCTCTGACTCTACTTCCTCTTCACTACCTCTGTCAGTCGGAGTTCCGCAAGGCTCAGTCTTAGGTCCTCTGCTTTTCACAATCTATACCTCATCTCTTGGCAAACTCATCAGCTCTTTCGGATTTCAGTATCATCTATATGTGGATGATACTCAAATCTATCTATCAACCCCAGAGTTGTCACCAGTGGTTTTGGGCCGAGTCTCTGAATGCCTCTCTGCCATCTCATCTTGGATGTTTTTTCACCACCTCAAACTCAATATTTCCATAACAGAATTACTTATATTCCCACCAGCTAAAAACAGTTACCGTCCTGATATCTCCATCACTGTTGACAACTCGACAATCTACCCTACCCCACAAGCTCGTTGCCTAGGGGTCATCCTCGACTCTGAACTGTCCTTTGTTCCCCACATTCAATCTGTCACCAAATCATTTTAAATGCATCTAAAAAACATATCCAAAATACGACCGTATCTCACACAAGACACTACTAAATCTCTTATCCATGCACTCATTATATCCCGCATTGATTATTACAATAGTCTCCTAACTGGTCTTCCCAAGAACAGACTCTCACCACTGCAATCCATTCTAAATGATGCTGATAGGCTGATCTTCCAAGCAAGAAACTCATCATCTGCCACTCTGCCAGTCCCTGCATTGGTTACCTGTGTTTTACCGTATTCAATATAAAACCCTTCTGCTAGCATATAATGCTATTAACTATACTGGACCAGCTTATATCTCTTTACCTATCTCAAAATATTGTCCGTCTTGACCACTCTGCATAAGATCTGCATCTCTGTTCTGCACGGATCACCAGCTCCCATTCACTATTACAGGACTTTCATTGGGCTGCTCCCATCCTATGGAATGCCCTTCCACACACAATAAGACTCTCCACTAGCCTCCAAACTTTCAAGCATTCCCTGAAAACTCACCTCTTCAGGCAAGCCTATCATATTTAAGTTCCATAATCATAACCCTCTGAGGCACTTATGTATCATATAGCTTGCCTTCTGGACCTATAAGCTATGCCATTACTGGTGCCTGTCCTTGTGTTTCCCTCCTAAATGCCTATAGATTGTAAGCTTGAAGCAGGGCCCTCCTACCTCCAAGTCTGTCTGTTGTTACCCAGTTTGTTTTATCTCTGTTTACAATTGTAAAGCGCAACGGAATCTGCTGCGCTATATAAGAAACTGTAAATAAATAAAATAAATAGTGTGTGCGGGGTTATGGGTAGTACCTGTCCTGTGCCCAGACTATGTTAACTGTGCAATAGTAAATTGTACACTTTAACACGCTTCAAAATTATCTCGACAATCTAGATGAGTGGGCAAAAAAGTAGAAGATGAGATTCAATGTGGATAAATGCAAGGTCATGTACCTTGGGAGACATAACCAGTGTGCTAGTTATAACCTAAGCGGGGAGGAATTGGGTAATTCAGGGCTTGAAAAGGATCTAGGAGTCCAAATAGAAAACAAACTGGGGTGTAGTGCTTAATGTAATATAGCGACAAAAAAAGCCAACAAAATTCTAGCATGTACTAAAAGGGGCATGAAAACTAGGGACTCAAATGTAATTATGCCACTGTACAAAGCATTGATTAGACCTCACCTCGAATATGGAGTACAATTCTGGGCCCCGCACTATAAAAAGGACATAATTTAGAATTAGAAAAAAATGCAAAGAAGAGCAACAAAGCTTATTAGGGGGGTGGAGAATTTAAGCTACGAACAGAGATTAAACAAATTGGGACTATTTCCACTAGAGAAGAGACGTTTATGGGGGGACATGCTCAACATGTACAAATATATCAGGGGCCAATAAAGGAACTGTCAAACACCCTTTTTACTGCTAGGAAGGATTCTAGGACACAAGGGCACAAGTTTAGATTAGAGGAAAAAAGATTTTGTTCATCTAGAAGAAAAAATTTCTTGACGGTCAGAGCAGTAACATTTTTGGAACTCTCTTCTTGGAGAGGTGGTGTCGGCAGACACAATAAATATACTTAAAATAAGGTTGGATAAACATTTATTGGCTAAAGACATCCAAGTGTACAAATAAGAAACATAATCTGTCTTTAGGATAAGCTATTTTAAACCTAGGTTGAACTAGATTGACGCAAGTCTTTATTCAGCCTTACCTACTTTGTAACTATATGTAACATGACAAATCTTCATCTCAGTCTTATTTTTAAACTTTCTACACATAACATTCAAACAAATACAGGCAGTGCTCATGACCATCGACCAACCATTATCAATGCACTCGTTGATGCTTGCAATGGCTGGATTGGTCTGGTGGGTGTAGGGAAAGATTTAGCCCATTGCACCCATTCCCAGTGGTCCGGGTAGCGTGCGTCGCATCATGACATCACAGGGCCGGCCAGCAGACCTGCTCCCACACTCAGTAGCTGCCCCAATGCAAGTTTTTCCCGGGCAACGCCGGACGGGTCAGCTAGTAATAAATATTTCTCATTCCCCTCTTTGGGCTTGAAACTCTGAGATGTCCCCCACTTGGGGCAGGAGACTGTGGCCCCCTCTCGGGGCTGACAACTTAAGACCCCCACTTGGGGCTAGATTCATTTGGCTAGTGCTTACTGTCATGCCTGGGGTCTGAGACAGACTGACTAGGACCTCAGGCGTAGGGTCTGACTTATATATAAATTGGGAAGGCTTGAGCAGACCTTAGTACATGCAAAAGCACTGTAGTGCACCCAGAGACAGGAAACAGGCAGAGGTAAAAGTACAACCAGCTTTATTATGGAAGCTGGAAACAGAAGGTTGTACTTGGCAACTGATGAAATGGTAAAGTATGCAATGGGTAAATTGGTAACAGTAATAATGGAGGCAAGGGAATAGTTGCAGTGCAGAGCACTAATGAAGTCCATATAAGTCTATGAGCCAATAACCTCAGAGAGGCAATATGTTACAAGGAGTTGCAGATTAGAATGCAGAACGATGATGGAACATCAACAGGATTGCAGAACGATGGCAGAACATCAACAGTACTGTGGAACAATGATGGAACATCGACAGGACTGCAGAACGATGATGGAACATCGACTAGACTGTGGAACGATGACGGAACATTGACTGGAATGCGGAACGATGATGGAACATCGACTGAAATGCGGAACGATGATGGAACATCAACTGGACTGTGGAACGATGATGGAAGATCGACTGGACTGTGGAACGATGACGGAACATCGACTGGAATCCGGAACGATGATGGAACATCAACAGGACTGTGGAACGATGATGGAACATCAACAGGACTGTTGAACGATGTTGGAACATCAACAGGAGCTAGGCTGGAGACTGCTGAGGTGAGTAGCCCTTGCTGGACGCAGGAACACAGGAGCTGGAGTACCTGGAACTTGAATACAAACAGCAGCAGCAAAGACACAACTGAATCACAGGAGACAATGCACTAACAATGTGTCTTGGATCTCCCAGCATACATATACCCACTGAGAAGCCGGGAGTTTAGTCCACCTTTCAGATGAATTCAGTCCTCCTGATTATGTGGAATAAGTGGTAGGCTTGTCCCCAAAGGTGCTCTCCTCAGATCCAATAAAACATCTAACGCGTTTCCCTACTGTAGGTAGCAGCTTTATCAAAGGACCTTTGTCTATAGTATCCTTTAAGTAAGACTCTATTTTGATCACCTCCGGTTGGAGTGCGTGGTCTACGAATTCCGATAGGTTTGCTGTGACGGAATTTGTGACTGCTACAATAGGCCGTCCAGGTGGTTCTTTATTGTTTTTATGTATTTTTGGTAATGTGTAAAAGACTGGAAGTGTCGGATTAGTATTGAATATGAATTTGGCTTCTTTTTCTGTAATGGTGTTATTTTCTTGATATTTTATTAACATTCTTTGGAGGTTTTCTCAAATTCTGCAAGTTTAGCAATTTTTATGTTTTGTTTAAAACAAATACAGATCCAAATCACAAAACACTGAAGGGTGGCATTTCAGAACAGATTATATATATATATATATATATATATATATATATATATATATATATATATATATATATATATATATATATATATATATATATATAATCCAAAGAAAACGCGTCACTCCAGGGGGATTTTGCAGTAATATTTAGTATGAAGCACAATACAGGTGCACAGGATCAAACATGCCTACGTTTCAATACATATAGTATCGTTTTCAAGGCGCCATATGCCCTGTCAACTAGACAACAATATACACATAAGCCCGCACGGCGGCGGGACCACTTTTGTACTCATACTTATGTGTATATTGTTGTCTAGTTGACAGGGCATATGGCGCCTTGAAAACGATACTATATGTATTGAAACGTTGGCATGTTTGATCCTGTGCACCTGTATTGTGCTTCATACTAAATATTACTGCAAAATCCCCCTGGAGTGATTTACTATGTACAGTATTGCTTTTTTGTGCTTACCTGAGTCTTTCCTGTAGGTCTTGTTAAAGGAGAAACAATGGCTGACATCAGTATCGGACCCCTAGTGCACCAACTTTTTGAAGCATGTGTATATTTTAAGAATATCACTGTATTGAAACTAAGTGAGGCGAGTATTATGGAACTCAAGAGATGGCTGCTCAACCATGAAGGACATTCTGATTGGACTTGTGCATCAAATATGGCATCCAAGAGGTAAGATACAATTTAAGACATATAAGAATATAGAGAACTTGGACATAGGGCCTTATTCAACATTGAGAAGGTTGACAAGTTTTGGGGGATTTTTGAAGCTTTTCATATTTTGTAAACTCCAATTAGGAATGGTGATTCCCAGCCTGGGCAAGCCATGTGAGTTTATGCGGTACATAAATTTGGGCTCCACGTGCTCCGGTATCAACATTGACCCCCAAAAAAGTGAAACCTTTGTCGACATTTTCATATGTTGACATTTATGTTCCATTTTGGCCATCGCAGCATAATGAATGTCTGCATTTTGAACGTGTCTGTATTTTGACCACTGGCCAATCGTGGTCGGTCAGGAAAACATACTGAAACCATAAAATATAAGGCCAAATGTAATAGGGTGTGAGAATCAGAAAGTGAGAGATTTTGGGATAGTATTCACATATTTTTTTTCAAGCGGCAATCAATTACATGGCAAAATCAACCTGATTTTTTTTTCAGTGTACATGACTGCCGCTTTAAAAAAAATAAATGGGAAAACCCTCCCAGATAGATCATACTTTTATCTCGCCTCCCCGGGAAAATCCTGGCGAGGCAATACATCGAGGGGGAGGGGGCAAAGCCGGTATCACTGTGCCCTGCCCCCATACCCCAAAAGCACTGTGATTCATGGGCCTGCGGAGAGGGGGTGGGCTTAAATTACACAAAATGCTGCTACTTGCTTCATTTTAGCCCTGCCCCCTCTCCACGGACTGCAAACTCTGGAAATTGAATCAGAGGGGGGCTCTGGGCAGCAAGCAGGAAACTTGACCACCTTCCCAGGGGGCCGGGAGGCGGTTCCTGAAGTTCAGGAGCCTCCTCGCCATTCCAGAAGGGTTAGCAGACCTGAGATCGATAGATATCTCAGATGTTTAGCTCTTTGGGAATTTTAAAACTAGTCTTATTTACACTAGCTAAGTGGATCTCATTTGTTTTTTATAAATGAAGCATGGAAAAAAACTATGTAAGTATACTGTAATTTTGCAATGTCAATTATACAGACCACTTTATATAAAGGTTTATTTCCTCAGACATCAAGATCAAGGTCTAGAGGACAAATTGAAAACTCTAATTCAAATACTACCATGTGACTTCAGCAAAGAAAATCTCACGGATCCGGAGGTGGTACAACAAGTCGATTGTCTGCTCATGTCCTGGGTGTTGGATGTGATTGGTCAAAACGAACAAGATTACACCAGAAACCTAGGGAAGGTGGTAAAACTGATTAAACCTGGGGGATCCCTGATTCTAGTTGGGTGCTTAAATTGTACATATTTCACTGTTGGTGATAAAAAGCTGCTAGTGTTTAGCTATGATGACAATTTTGTCAAAAAAACCCTCACTGCTTTAGGATTTACAGTTAATTCCTGTGAGTTACTTAATAGAAAAGTGGTGAGTAATCTCACAGATTATAAACAGTTCATGGTCCTTAATGCTGTTAAGGGGAACAAATAGGAGGTTTGAGTTTTGGACATTAGCTTAAAGTATCCCAGAAATAACCTGTCTAGCTTGAATAGTTTAATTATTACAGCCAACAACCGAAAGTCAATGTTGATTTCTCATCGATATTGTTATATATCGGTGTATACATATATATTACATATATTTATTTCAACAATATAATAGTTAACATGTTCTGGTTGTGCATTATCATTTAAGCCAAGAGTTGGATGATATATTGTATGGAGAAGTATAATTAATTATACTATTTTTTGCCTGGTGAACCAATGACAGAGAAGATCATTAAAATTAAAATGAGCCATTATAATGGCATTGTAGGATTGTTTCTAGATAATACAAGGCTATTAAGGCTATTAAAAAATTCATGTTTTTCAAATTTTGAATTGAGCCATATGGGCACGGGTGGGTTAAAATGAGCAGGGACGCTGGCATCCGCCAACATTTCATTGGCAGGTCTGCCAAAGAAATGTTCTCTGGCAGTTCTAACTTATTTATTATTTTATTAAACGTATTAATGGCTTACGGTTGGTTTATAGCTATGCAAATCTTGGGCCTATGTAATCAAGTGTTAATAATAATAATAATGAATAATAATAACTATTATTTAAATGTACACACCACTGCTAATAAATTCAAGTGTATGCTAATTTATTGACTGCAGAAAACTATGGTGGCAGAGGGCAGACAAAATGAAACCCAATTGCTGGAAATAAAATAATTATTCATTTATTTATATTGCACACATATTCCGCAGCGCCTTACAGAGAACATTTGAACATTCACATCAGTCCCTCCCCTAGTGGAGCTGATTACTGGGGAATCCAGTCTCTGTCCAGTTCTGCTTCTGGGCCCTGTTATCCACTGGCCCATTCCACCTTGCCTGTGTAGACAGAGCCTGGAGGACCAACACCAGAGCCAAGGACATCTCTTATCGGAAGAGCTGTCCTTTGCAGTAATAATCGCATACTAGTGCATATGTGATTATTAACAATGCAGTACCTGGCGATATGCGGAGGCAGTGTCGGAATGGGGCATGATAGGCCCACACTGGGAAAACAGCAGTAGGGGCCCATGCTTAGGGGTGTAGACAGCCTCCAGAGGGGGTAGTAGTAGTAGTAGTACGTTTATTTATAAGGCGCCGCAAAGTGTCCGCAGCGCCGTACATAGCAAACAAAAAAAAAAACAAATTACAAGGTAACGTACAGGGTGTGTTGAAAGATACAGTATAAATAGGGGTATAGCTGGTAGAACTAAAATCAGCATCAGTTCAGAAGTAGGTGTCAAAATTGTCAAGGAGACTGAAGATGAAGTAGAGGAAGGGAAGAACAGGACAGGAGCACAGGTGAGGTAATGAGGTAGGGTGAGTACGTGAGGAAGGAGGGCCCTGCTCATAAGAGTTAACATACTAAAAATAGGTGGGTGGACGAACGAAATACAATAGGATAAGTAGGAACGGAGGGGAACGGAGGCAGGATAGGAGGATCAAAAGAGGTTAGGAGGAGGGATAGGCTAGTCGAAAAAAGTGGGTTTTGAGGGAGCGCTTGAAGGAGGTAAGGGAATCAGATAGCCTGATGGGTGGCGGGAGGTTGTTCCAGTGCAGGGGGGCAGCGCGAGAGAAATCTTGGACACGGGAGTGGGAGGAGGTGATTAGGTGAGAGGTCAGTCGGCGGTCAGCGATGGAGCGAAGAGGACGGGAGGGAGTGTGGATAGAGATCAGTGAAGAGAGGTAGGGAGCTGTGGAGGAGGAGAGAGCCTTGTAGGTGGTGGTGAGGAGTTTAAAGAGAACTCGGAAAGGAATGGGGAGCCAGTGAAGAGAGAAACAGAGGGGGGAGGCGGAGGTAGAGCGGCGGGAGAGGAAGATGAGCCTAGCAGCAGCGTTAAGAATGGATTGGAGAGGTGCGAGGCGGGTGAGAGGTAGCCCAGAGAGAAGGATGTTGCAGTAGTCAAGGCGGGAGATGACAAGAGAGTGAATGAGAATTTTGGTCGCGTCAGTGGAGAGGAATGGTCTGATGCGTGAGATGTTGCGTAGGTGAAAGCGGCAAGACTGTGAGAGAGCACGAATGTGGGGGGTGAAAGAGAGGGAGGAGTCAATGATGACACCGAGGCAGCGCGTTTACCCAACCAACACTGGTGCTTTGCTAACCATTAGAAGGTGTATGATCTGGGTCCCTTTATAAAGATTATGCATGATAAGTTACCAGTGTAATGACTAGAGGAGGGGTTTGGCCCTTAGGCAGTGAAGGCCACTGGGGGTTTCCCCTGTGGGCCAGTCCAACCCGGTTCAGAGGGATGCACAGGCGGAGGCTATTACATCCGATCCTCTTTCTATTACCTTCAAGAACAGACATGTCTAAACTATGGGGGTTATTCTGGTTCACTCACACAGGGAAATTCCTTCTCAAATGAACAAAGCCATGTGCACTGCAGGGGGGCAGATGTAACTTGCGCAGAGAGAATTAGATTTGGGTGAGTTATTTTGTTTCTGTGCAGGGAAAATACTGGCTGCTTTATTTTTACACTGCAATATAGATCATCTCATTTTGAAGTAAAACCCCACACAAATCTAATTCTCTCTGCACAAGTTACATTTGCCCCACCTGCAGTGCAGTGAAGGAATTTGCCTTTGCGAGAGAACCAGAATAAGGGTCAGTGGCCCTCCAACTGTTATGAAACTACAGATCCCAGCATGCCTTGCCATAGCTGAATGGCTATCATTTGGACATGCCTATTCTAGAAAGTGTAGAATATGATTGGTTACTATCCCATCTTAGTAAATGTACTCATGTGTGCGCGCCGGAGAACAGTACAGGAGAGTTAGGTTATTAAGCATTTTGCATTATGCTGAAGATATCACTTAAAATTAATGTTCCATCTGAAATATAAAACAAATCCACAACCAGTGAAATCCAACACTTTAATAATAGTACAGCAGTAAAATGTACAGCATATGAAAAATAATTACATAACGTACGATGTGCTGCTTAACGGAAAGATCCCCCTGTTGTGAAACCCCCTTCTCTGTTATTAGGCAACAGATCCAGGCCGAGCTGATAAGATACAATGTTGCAGAGGTCATTGTAAGTACATCCATAGTCCATAGAAGTATCCATAGTCTCTGGCGATGTTTAGTATCCATCCAATCACACCAGAGCAACAGGACCACTATTTAAATAAATGCTTGGTGTAGCCTCACCAATGGTGCAGAGATGTGGGTCAGAATAGACGCAGAGAAATCCATACAGTCGCCTCACTTTAAAGATCGCTATCACTAATAAGACGGGGGAAGTTCCATAAAGTGGACATTTCAATTAATGATATAGGGGATCAAATGAGAATTACCAGCCATGGCATTTTAAGAAAAACAAAAATTAATTTCCTTAAGGAGTCAGCAATCTTGGTCTCCACTGGAACGTCAATTCCCAGATATTTCTGTGTGTAATTTCTTTTAGGTTCGGGACCATTTAATGGGTCCATTTTAGGGTTCATGTAATTGCCCTGTCTGCCATTATATTTCTCAGTATTGGATCCTTGATGGGAAAGGTTCTAAGAGAACTCCATGCCAAAGATCTGAGGTAAAATAAGAAATTCCTGAATACGAACCGTGCCTTACAGACAAAATGTTAATTATTATCCTAATAGTGGCACCAGTGGCAGAAATTGTAATTGGTGAACACAGGTGCAAAAATATAGTTTGGGCCCCCTCCTCCACCCCAACCACAGTTCACAATAAGCAACATGGCAGTGGGTGACAGGAAGAGGCAGAGGATGATATAAAAACAGTGGATGACAGGGGCAGCAGTGGAACTCTTATCCTAAGTGGCCCTGGTGCAATGCACCTGCTACACCAATGGAAGGTCCGCCTCTGAGTAGCACAAGTATTAATGCTAAGACTAAAATAAGCCAATAGCTGTCAGGGTTCTACCCTCTACCCCCCCCCCCCCCCCCCCCAAAAGAAAAAAAAGAATCACACCACAGACATTGCTCCTGTGGTTATAGGACGCTAACATTACGTTTCTACTTCACCCTGTAGACTTCATAAATTTCAGATATAGCTGAAAGCTATACTTCTTCATTTGCAATGTGACACAGCCCATTAATAGACTATTTGCCCTTAAGCCCTCCCAGTCTGTCTCAAAGTTTCATTTTCACCACGTGTGCATGTTTTCGAGATATCAGAAATTGTGTACAAAAGGTAAATTGCCCGGCGGTTTAATTACCCAGCTATCCACAGACTGGTGCACAAATAACTACTTTAATATGACTGTATTTTAGTGGCAGTGATAGTATTAGACCCTGTATACTTCACATAAAATAATCAGTTTGTACTGTGATTTGAGCCTACCTGGACACCATACAATAGAGGCACAGAATGAACCTCAGAGTTGGAATAAGCTTTATTCAAAGGTAAAAAATAAAAACCAGAGAATATTCTAGAAACGGAAAACTATTGTTGGCTCTATGTGTGTGCGTAATTGTGCTTTTATGTCATATATATTAGTGCTGGTGTACGCCCCATAAGGGTCATAATGGTGTATATAAAGTCTGCACATACTACAGGACAGCAGGGTCAGGGATTCGTTACACACATGGGGACAGATAGTATTAAGCCTGATAAAATAGAAGGTGATAATGCACCAGCCAATCAGCTGTGTTTGAAAAATGACAGGAGTTGATTGGCCGGTGCATTATCACCTTCCCTTTATCGACACTTTATCAGGCTTAATACATCTGCCCCATTGTAGCGTATGTAGTTCTATATTACAATGTCGCTGCAAAATCTCATTGTACAAAAATGGAGTTGTCTGACCTAAGACTTGTTACATTACAGAAGATATTTCTACCAAAAACATACATTGATGTATGGATACTAAATAGCAGATCTATTTTTGGATGATGTCACTTTTTTCCCCACAGTGAACAATTATCTCTACAAAAAAAAAAAAAAAACAACAACATGTGATTACCCACAATGCACATGGCTGGATCCTAGTGGTTGTTACTTAGATGAAGGGGTACATTTATGGGAGCTCTATTGAAGATAGGATGTTGTTATTGGCAACCAATCAGATTCTATTATCTTCTAGAACAGTGGTACTCAACTTCGGTCCTCAGGACCCCCAACAGTGCACGTTTTCCAGGTCACCCGGCAGGTGCACTCAGTATTCACTGACACATTTTAAAAGATCCACAGGAGGAGCTAATTATTTCACCTGTGATTCTGTATGGAGACCTGCAAAACTTGGGACCCCGAGGAGCAAGATTGGGAACAACTGTTGTAGAAGGTGAGAAGTAAAATCTGATTGGATGCTATGGTTGCTATGGGCAACATCCCATCTTCAGTATACAGTAAAGGTGAATACACACAAAACGATGCCGGAAGCATTGTGCGTACACATGGAACGACTTGATAAACTGATCTTTTGTCGGATTCAGTATGAAATCCCGGCGGTCGGGATCCCGGCGTTCAAAATCCCGACGCCGGAATCCCGACAGGGGGGGACGTGGATCGCCGCCCCCTTGCGGGGTCGCTATGCTCGCCCCGCAGCGGGCCCGGTGCCTCGCTACGCTCGGCACACTAATTTATTCTCCCTCCAGGGATGTCGTGGACACCCACAGAGGGAGAAAGTGTCGGGATTTCGGCGGTCGGGATTCTGAACGCCGGGATCCCGACCGCCGGGATTTTAACTGCATCCCCTTTTGTGAAGTGTATGATCTTTCTGCATGCAGGGAAGATCACAGACCATTGTTAGCAACCGGCAGGTACACTCATCGTTAACGATGCACGGAACGATTGGTCGTTCCCATTAATCGGGAATGCCCGCATTTTTCTTCAAATGGTTCCATGTGTAGGCCTCATAACTCCCATCTTAGTAAATTTACCCCTAAGTCTCTGAATACGTTCGATAAAATGATACAGTCCATGAGCATGCTTAGGGCAAAATTTTCCTCCAACCATCTCCATCTGCAGCAATCTCTGTGACCACTAGGTTTACAGGTAGCCGGCGCCAGATCATAGTTTTGCCCGTCGATACAACAGTTCCCATTTCCTGTTACTCTTTATAGCTGAACACTGCTTTGGATCGCTTTACACTGGTTGCCCAGACACGGGCCCGACTCTAGGATTCGGTCCAGTTCCCCACCTTCTTCAGTATGTGATTCAGTCATTGCAGACCTCATTCCTACTCTGGTTTTTACTTGTGACTTGAGTCCTGATTGCCCAAGGTCAGCTGGGAGCACAGGGCCTAATTCATGTCTCAGCAATCTTCTCGCAATGGAGCGATTCTTGAAAAATGGTGCATGTGCTGCGATCCCGATCCCATTGACAACTTTGAGGCAGACCGATTGACAGGAAGTGGCCATTTGGAGGTGTTAACGGGGAGTGGTTAGAAATATGCAGGCATATCATGGCAGCTTTTTTGGGGGGGGGGGGGGGGGGGGGGGTGTAGCTTCTGACAACTGCGTGATTGTACGTAGGAATACATGGTGTCTGAGCGGTAGATCCATGGATAATCATTATGTCAGAGAAGCAGTATTAGCTCCGTTGGGTGTCGATACACTTCTCCCCCATGGATGAAGAATTGCGCTAAATGACAGACGCTATGCCAGCTCCAGGCAGACACCGAGACGCAGCAGTTAAGCCGCTAACTCGTATCCCCGGAGGCAGGCACCAGGATGATGCTGACAAGTGCTTTCCACTTCACCTTGTTAATGTGGCCAGCCAGGACCCGGCCAGAGTTACACGTTCCTTGCCACTTTCATACATTTACCCCTGAGTTGATACTGCTGTGGCCAGACTAAGTAGCCATAAACCGACCCTTAATGTTGATGTTCTCCGTAATTGCATATAGCGCGCAATTACAAAGGCTTGCAATAAACCTAGGGGGTGGCATCTCTTGGCAACTGCATTTGCGTAGAAACATGAATTAAGCCAACAGATCCCATTATCCTGCCATAATAAACAGTATTGCCAACTTCAAATCTGACCTCGCCTGCATTCATTACTATGTGGTCTACAAATAAACCATATAATTACACACTGGAGACAAGACTTCTACACTATACAGCACTGAGGCTGTTCTCATCTGTTCTACCCAATAGGCAGTCTGGAATTCATCATTATTAAGCATGCGTTTTACAAGGTCAAGTTCAACTAATCGCCAACTACAAGTCACATCTGTATATAAACACAGAGATGAAGGGAAGAGACAATATACTGAATTCAGCTAACATTTCACAATGATTAAAGAGCCAACACTCTGAATGGTCCTGTGATATAATGGCCCATAAACTGTGACCTGGCCATGGGCACTCCTGTCCCCCTAACCAGGGATGAGGAACCTTTGGCCCTCCAGTTGAACTATATAACCCAGCATGCCCTGCAACAGTTTTAGCATGGCCAAATAGCAAAACTGTAGCAAGGGCATCCTGGGATGTGAAGGTGAACAACAGCTGGAGGGTCAAAGGTGCCCCATTCCTGCACTAGACCATGCCTGTCCACGTAGCAGCCCTCCAGTTGTTGTGAAATTAAATATCCCATCATGCTCTGTCATATTATTTTGCATTCCTTGCAAATCTGGGACAGTGCATGATGGGATTTGTAGTTTACGAACATCTGGAGAGCCAAGGACAGCCAGTCCTGCACTTGACCATCTGTGGAACCATTTAACCAGCGGCCGTTGCTTATCTACAATAGTTAATACTTGTTCATGTACTTCTGCCTCCATAGTGGTAAATGATTAAGAATATGCACCGATAGGTTGAAAAATACAACCAACGGCAGATTGTGGCCCAAAAAGTGCCCGCGAGTTGTGCACAAGAGAGATTTTAGGATACAGAACATTTAACCCTGTGAGTGCCAAGCAAACCTTTTTATTAAACCCTTAGAGTGCCAACAAATGCTGAGAGAGATCCTCAAAATATCCGTTAAAAATGCCAGCCCCGCTCACAGCAATATTTCTTTAAACTTCAATTAATTGACTTGGCTATAAGTGTATTTATTTAGACTAAAAAACAGTCGCTGTGAGCGATGCTGGCATTTTTAGGGATTTGTTTGCACTAAAAGGGTTAAATCAGCAATTTCTTCTAAGGGCAAAATCTGCTTTTACCTTTAAAATAAAATTAATAAACAACAAGCAATAGCCGGCTTAAATGTAAGATCACAGAACACGCTTGCTGATGCCCTTACTTTTAGGAAAGTCTTTGGCAGCCAGTATAGAAAAGGAAATGTAAACTTTGCTTGGTCCCACCTGGTCTATCCAGGTACCTTGTGAGCAGGTATATAAGTGGGTAGCGCTGACATTATGTTATCCATTATGTAACTATAGTAAGACTCCGATGATTAGTTTGACGAAAAGGGTGGAAAGCCATGGTGACTTCACTTCACTGTGTAACTGTTCCCCAAAATCACAGATGTAGCCACGCTCAGCTTTGCAGTGATGCATAGCTGGCGCGGCTAGTGTGCCCGCAACTGTCACATGCATGTAATTAACCCCGATTATTGATGGCCTGGTGTGAATATTTGCAGCCAGGTGCACCATGCAGAAATATGCATTGCGGCAAAGAGGAACACTGATACATCTGTATTTTGCTTGGGGCAGTGTAAGCTGACCAGTGAAGGACCTTTGCCTTGGGCACCAACAAAGTGAGCTCCTAACATTCCCACCTAGAACACAAACTTGGCGTGGGGAAGTTCTGTATTTCCGTGGATACACGGTATGGAACATTTCACATTACAATTCACCATCTCCATGGATTGTCTTCATTCTCTGCTATTTTTGTTCTTTTAATATTATTGTTCTTAAAAGTAACTTAGAAATATGCAAACTAGAATTGCAATGTTAGTAAATTAGAATAGAAACGAATTTCACATTACATTTTCACTTCCTTTGTGTGACCACTAGAGGTCACACTGTTCAATAAATATTGAATTGCAAATGCCATGGTATCCGATTGGTCGACAGACAATATCTAGGTCAGTACCATATGGTCGACATAGTGAAAAGGTTAAACACAAGCACAAGGTCGACGGTCATTTCTTTGGGATTATTTTTTACCCGTTTCATATTTACCATCCAAGTGGACTCCGTTAGCGAACGTAAAAGTGTGCCTAGCGGAGCGAGACATCTGTTGAGTGTATCGGTACACTGATTGGGGGTCAATGTAGTCAGATGATTGACACGGACAAGAAAAAAACTTAAAAACTCATGTCAAACATTTCTTATGTTGGCATCTTTCTTGTGTCAACTTTTTCCCGTGTCGGCCTTGTGCATGTTGACCTAAACCAGGCATGTCCGAACTATTGCCCTCTAGCTGTTTTGAAACTACAAGCCCCACCATGCCTTGCCACAGCTTTGCTATTAGGGAATGCTAAAACTATGGCAAGGCATGCTGGGATGTGTAGATTCACAACAGCTGGAGGGCCACATTTTGGACATGCCTTACCTAGACACTATAGTTCAGCTATACAGCACCCAAATTCTAACATTGTGCTTCCGGTTAATAAATCTAGACAGAAAGTCAATAGGTCTTCGCCAAAAGGTTGACGTGCAAAGGTAGACAGGATCGAATGGTAGACATGAAAAATGTAGGCACATCACAAAGGTCGAATTGAGTTTTTAGTGTTTTTTTTTTTTACTTTTTTACCAGTTTGTTCTTACTTCACCTGCCATGTCGGCATAGAGGGCGATTGTAATACCACTAAATAGGGGTCCATGTCGACAGTGGTTCCCACTGACAGGGAAAAAAACATGTTATTTTCCATGCCAACCTTTTGACTGTCGACCTTTTAAACCGTCTATCTAATAAGACACCCCCCCAAATATGGTGCAGGTTCTGAACGATACATCGGTCCCGAAAACAAGCATTGCATGGTAAAAGTCTTAATTGCTGTCTCTCATCCCCTGAAAGCGTGAAAAGAATCAAACGGGACAATCCAATATGGAGGTTGTGCCGTGACGATCGGCTGCATCATCACAAATCCTGAAGCCTATGTCGGCAAAAGTAATAAACCAATTAAGAGGAGTGCTGCCGCTACCACTGTCCTTATAAATCTGGCCTCTTTGTAAGTTAAACAGCCCTTTTAGTCGCACCAGAACATGTGGAGACTCTGTAGCTCCGAGCGTCTATACGTGCAATGGTTACTACACATCATATTAATAAAACAATGCAAATCGGACACACAAGCAGTTTCTGCCGATTAAAGGGATATGTGGTATGTCTACAATCTGTGCTCGACCACTGCTGTTTTTGCATATAAAATGTAAAACACACACATAGCATTTTCTAGGCAGCTACAGCCACATGCTGACTATAGACAAATCGCATATCATTTTAATTAGCAGCTTGTGTGTCCTATCACCTTGTGCATTAAAATGTGTCTTATTCACAAAGTCACATGCCAAGTCACCCAGTGCTCACATTAGATACTGTAGATGTATAGGTACACAGCTGTAGCACTTTCAATTGCAAATATTCGTAGTAATTAAAAAAAAAAAAACATTTGTAGAAAAGAACCAGAAATAAAAAACAAAATATAAATATTTGTTGTTTGGTACAAGTCCACAAATCTGTGTGTGTGTTTAAACCATTTGAGATATTTTAAAGTAAATACATTTTTTAGCGACTTTTGAAAATACCACTAATTGGCTAAATGACTGTGTTTTTTTTTTTTTTTTTTTTTAATCTTTAGATTCTTTTTACCGGAATCTTTTGGGAAAGCTCGCAGGCCACCAGCACTAGACATAATAGCCACCCCCCGTCTTTAGCACTGCACTCTGAACTGTTCGATAACGTGGCGTGGTGCTCTATAGAGGAATTTTTTAATGATTTAAGCAAAGCGAAGTATGGTCACACATCTGTACAAGAAAGAGCCATCTCATCCTTTTCCAACATTCATTGTTTAAAAATAACCTCTCAGCGTCATTCTCTCCCTCTGCACTGTCACACGCATGCTCTCTACACGTACTGCCCTAATGCAAGACTTGCACATATAAAAACAAAAAATAGCACGATAAAACAATACTGACCATAACAAAGATAGAATTAAAAAAATACTAGAAACAGCTTGTGCCAATACCCTGCATTAAATATAGAGATCTCAGGACCAGCTTTTTGTGAAGTCACCGCTAAATATAAATCAATACATTGCAGGGGAGTTGACAGGTCATTACCATTTAGTGAATCGCTACTGTTTTAGCAGGTCTATGACCCAATACGGGCTCTCCAGATGGGACCCACAACCTGAAGAAAACATTAACCAACCAGTGAGACCCATCATCATCATCATCATCATCTGAGACTGGAGAAAAAAAACCCCAACTATTTACATTTAAATAGAAATCTCTAAGTAGTCGTAGCTTCAAGAACAGCGCCTTTAACCCCGTCCGTGCCTGAGTCAGCGATAACGGGCATTCTCTTCTGCTCACAGGGCATTCAGAAAACATCAATCGCAAAAGTTGAAGGTTTTTTTTTTTTTGTAAGTACTGGAGTCTTGTGTGCTTTGGTGTTTTTGGATTAAAGAAAAAAAGATTAAAGGGGACAAAAAGTAAAAAAATAAAAAAAAAAATAAGCTCCTTGTAATCTATACAAAAACCCCCCCACAAGGTCTTATTTCTGGCAGAATAAGGTTATCTGTCATCTTACAAATAAAACTTGTATTTGGCAGTGATCTTATTAATACTGGAAGTTGTGTCCTGTCAGCATTCCCCTGCTGTCACCTCCAGCCACAAAGGTCCCCATCTCATGTCCCTGACGAGCTGTCCGTGTTCCAGCTGAGGGCGGACTGGTTATACTTTGGCAAACATGAAAGGGTCCATACTGATGCGTGGTCTTCACCCATTGTAGTGCAATCTGGGGAGCATGGGTCAAGTCCCTTGTCCGGGTCATGTTTTAGATGACAAACGAGGATTTGTGCCTGAAATCTCCCTGGAAGACAGAAGAAGTCAGTTTAGTCTAGCCCAGAGGATCCCAAACGTTCCTTGAGGCAATTAATGATCCAGGTTTGAAGGATATCCATGGTTGAGCATAGAATGTAAATCAAACTGATTGAGGAACTAATTAAGTGAGTTGCCCAAGTATGTTTAGCCTTAAATCCTGGACCATAAAAAGTCAGCATTTGGGTACGTCTGGTCTAGTCGGTTATTGATCACTCAATCAAAAGGAGATTTTAGAAATTAGAAAGTCACAAGTCTGAACACAAGAAATGATTGTAAGTAGGAGCGTATAATTTCCAACTGCCGGCACCTGAGCTAATAAGTCATTCTTCAACATACAATCGTATCAGATTGCTGGAGAGGCAACAGTATTGTGGGTGCTTCAACTGAACAAATGCTGGAGAGGTAACTGTATTGTGCGTGCTTCTACTAAGTGAATGCTGGAGAGGTAACTGTATTGGGAGTTCTTCTACTGAGGTAATGCCGAAGAGATAACTGTATTGTGCGTGCTTCTACTGGAGAATGCTGGAGAGGCAACTGTATCGTGGGTGCTTCTACTGAACAAATGCTGGTGAGGTAACTGTATTGTGCGTGTTTCTACTAAGTGAATGCTGGAGAGGTAACTGTATTGGGAGTTCTTCTACTGAGGTAATGCCGAAGAGATAACTGTATTGTGCGTGCTTCTACTGGAGAATGCTGGAGAGGCAACTCTATTGTGCATGCTTCTACTGAACGAATGCTGGAGAGGCAACTGTATCGTGGGTGCTTCTACTGAACAAATGCTGGAGAGGTAACTGTATTGTTCATGCTTCTACTGAACAAATGCTGGAGAGGTAAAGCTGGCCATACATCAGAAAGATCGATCTTAAGATCGATTGCGCTCATGATTGTGTACAATTTCCCTTGAAGTCCTTGGTGGTTTTTGGACACACAATCTACTTACAATCCATCATACAATCAGTCATACAATCCATCTGATGCATGATTGTGTACACAAGATGTGCACACAATCTGCATACAATCAGTCATACAATCCATCTGCTGATAGATTGTATGATTGTGTACACAAGATGTGCACACAATCTGCATACAATCCATCTTACAATCAATTGAGATTGTATGATTGGGTACAATATCTTTCTGATGTATGGCCACCTTAACTGTGCGTGCTTCTACCGAATGAATATCTAATCACTAAAATATATCTTGCACATTAGCGGGAACGCTGAATGTATTAAATCGTACATATGTGTCAAAGACCTTGTGTAAATGCAGATCTAGTGAATGGATACACAGAAGTATATCCTGAACAACTCCTTATCTACTGTATATCACTTAACAAGGATTAGAAACAATCTATGTTTGCTGTTCTCGTCTCTTCTTGTCATTATAAAGGGCTTTAGAGGTCTGCGCAGCCTTCTCACCTCATCACTTGTCCGCAGGTAGTTCACCCCGTCTGTCTTCGTTGCATTCTTGTAGCTGCACAAGGAGAGACAGAGGAATCATTGGCAACAGAATAACTGAGGCACCTGTCTAGAGTATGGATCGGAAATACAATGCAGACGGAACTTGATTGACAGGATGTAGGTCAGTGGTTCTCAAACGGTGGGTCCTGACCCCCAAAGTGGGTCCCGACCTTCTCAGCATGGGGTCACGGACCATCAGGCTGATGACTTTTTAATCTCAGTCAGTGATTCAAGGAGTCTGAAAAATCTGTTGAGTTGTTTGTTATTTCAGACTCCTCCCATCATTTTGTGCCCCCACAATGCTGCCATGTATGTGCTGTCTGCTGGTTACACATGTGATGACCTTCTGTAGTAAATTGCTGGGGTCCTGTATTTGTTTTTATTGTCTGATGGGGTCCCAGAGCAAAATAGTTTGAGGACCTCTGCTGTAGGTGTTTGGGGAGTGGCAAACTGACACTTTCTGGGAGTGGACGTATTTTTTACAGCAGCAATCATTTATATGGCAAAACCAACCTGGTTTTGCCATGTAAATGATTGCCGCTTTAATAATACTGGCAGACTCAGACACGGTTGCACACACACACTGTAATTATTAAATGCCCCTCCCCCATATGTATTAGCACAGACCTGTCTATAGGATCTATAGCAACTTTTATAAAAGGAAAAACAGAATATAATCTGGGTTTGTTAGCAAACAATTATAAAATCCAATGATGGAGAGTATACAAGTGTGTATCTGTATCATTACTAAGGAGTGCACACAAATAAATCCCTCTAAAAGAATGATGGAAGATTAATCATAGCCCGAGGACGATTACATAACTAGTAGTTTACGAAAAATGTATTTATACATTGATTTTTAGAAATTAAACATTTGTAAATCGGTGGAAAGTGGAGAGAATTTACCAACCAATCAGCTTTTGCCTTACATTTTACAGAAAAAACTCAGAGGCGTATTGGCCGGTATGAGAAACGTCTCCGATTTATCACCAAGATTTTATAAACCTACCCCCTAAAAGCTGCATTTTAAAAAAAAACATATACTCTGACTGGAGGAAAGAGTAATTCCTAGACCAGGATGGGGCTCACTATCTCTATAAAAAGCATATAACTCAGGGGTAAATGTATGAAGCTTGGAGAAGTGGTATCTATCCCCATAAAGAACGTTATGTGCAAGGTGATAATGCACCAGCCAATCAGCATCTAACTGTCTATTTACATATCGTAGCTGATTGGCTGGGGAATTATCATCTAGCACGTAACATTCTTTATGGGGATAGATACCACTTCTCCAAGTTTCATACATTTACCGTTCAATGTTTAAAGTAATTCAAATTTGAACCATTCAATCGGAAGTGGCACCTCTGTTACAATGAAGTTTGGCCTGAAGAGGGCCTATTCTACTTTCACTATGATTTAATCTACTTGCGCAAGATGTGGAAAAATACAAAGGTCCACGTAAAACAATTGATGACCCCCTCACCTGGACGGTGCTCATCAACTCCCAATCTAAGTGGCTGGACCAGTTAGCCAACCAAAAAAGTGATGTCTGCTGAGCATGGCAGGAAGTCTAGGAGGTGGTTTTTCCTCATTTAAACCCTTGCACAACTACACATCCCAATTACCATTTGATCTCTGTTCTCTGTATACCGCATTAAAGTACTATTACTTTCCATAGGGGTGGCTAATCTACCAACAGTTCATGTTTTCCAGGCAACCTGTGGATATATAGTAGTAATGAATGCAGCATGTGTGACAATGTGACAGTTAGTAATGACTACAATTGTGCACCAGCTAGGGGGTCTGGGGAATGTGCCAGTTACTAAGGACTACAGCTGTGCACCAGCTAGGGGGTCTGGGGAATGTGCCAGTTACTAAGGACTACAGCTGTGCACCAGCTAGGGGGTCTGGGGAATGTGCCAGTTACTAAGGACTACAGCTGTGCACCAGCTAGGGGGTCTGGGGAATGTGCCAGTTACTAAGGACTACAGCTGTGCACCAGCTAGGGGGTCTGGGGAATGTGCCAGTTACTAAGGACTACAGCTGTGCACCAGCTAGGGGGTCTGGGGAATGTGACAGTTACTAAGGACTAAAGCTGTGCACCAGCTAGGGGGTCTGGGGAATGTGCCAGTTACTAAGGACTAAAGCTGTGCACCCGCTAGGGGGTCTGGGGAATGTGCCAGTTACTAAGGACTACAGCTGTGCACCAGCTAGGGGGTCTGGGGAATGTGCCAGTTACTAAGGACTACAGCTGTGCACCAGCTAGGGGGTCTGGGGAATGTGAGTTACTAATGACTACAGCTGTGCACCAGCTAGGGGGTCTGGGGAATGTGACAGTTACTAAGGACTACAGCTGTGCACCAGCTAGGGGGTCTGGGGAATGTGACAGCTACTAAGGACTACAGCTGTGCACCAGCTAGGGGGTCTGGGGAATGTGCCAGTTAGTAAGGACTACAGCTGTGCACCAGCTAGGGGGTCTGGGGAATGTGCCAGTTACTAAGGACTAAAGCTGTGCACCAGCTAGGGGGTCTGGGGAATGTGCCAGTTACTAAGGACTACAGCTGTGCACCAGCTAGGGGGTCTGGGGAATGTGACAGTTACTAAGGACTACAGCTGTGCACCAGCTAGGGGGTCTGGGGAATGTGCCAGTTACTAAGGACTAAAGCTGTGCACCAGCTAGGGGGTCTGGGGAATGTGACAGTTACTAAGGACTACAGCTGTGCACCAGCTAGGGGGTCTGGGGAATGTGACAGTTACTAAGGACTACAGCTGTGCACCAGCTAGGGGGTCTGGGGAATGTGACAGTTACAAAGGACTACAGGTGTGCACCAGCTAGGGGGTCTAGGGAATGTGCCAGTTACTAAGGACTAAAGCTGTGCACCAGCTAGGGGGTCTGGGGAATGTGCCAGTTACTAAGGACTACAGCTGTGCACCAGCTAGGGGGTCTGGGGAATGTGACAGTTACTAAGCACTACAGCTGTGCACCAGCTAGGGGGTCTGGGGAATGTGCCAGTTACTAAGGACTACAGCTGTGCACCAGCTAGGGGGTCTGGGGAATGCGAGTTACTAATGACTACAGCTGTGCACCAGCTAGGGGGTCTGGGGAATGTGACAGTTACTAAGGACTACAGCTGTGCACCAGCTAGGGGGTCTGGGGAATGTGACAGTTACAAAGGACTACAGGTGTGCACCAGCTAGGGGGTCTGGGGAATGTGCCAGTTAGTAAGGACTACAGCTGTGCACCAGCTAGGGGGTCTGGGGAATGTGACAGTTACTAAGGACTAAGGACTACAGCTGTGCACCAGCTAGGGTGTCTGGGGAATGTGACAGCTACTAAGGACTACAGCTGTGCAGCAGCTAGGTGATTTTGAAAACATGGACTGTTGGTAGAGCTCAAGGACAGGTTCGACCACCACTACTATAAAGGATAGAGGGGTAGATTTATGAAGCAGTGATAAGGAAGGAGAGGTGATACAGTGCCTGGTAATTTATCACCGGCAATCAGCTCCTATTTAAACCCAGCCTGTAACTTAACAGTCAGAAGCTGATTGGCAAGTGATAAAGTACCATGCACTGTATCACTTCTCCCTTATCACTGCTTCATAAATCTACCCCATTGTCCTGATAGCTATAGCTCTCCAGGCCAAGAATGGTAATCACGCACCTCTGTCCATTGGGTCTGCTATTATTGGCAAAGTAACCTTTCCGATAGGCACAGCAGATGCCTACTGTGATCAGGACAAGTACCACTACCACCACCAGGATTCCTCCTACGATGCCACCAATGTTCAAGTCATCTGAAAAGAGAGAAATACTCATTAAATACCCAACAACACCCAAAAGCAAAGGAAAAAGAAGCCATGAACATAACTGTTCAAATGTTTTAGGTCGACCACTATTGGTCCACAGGCAGTAGGTCGACATGGGCAATAGGTCGACATGGGCAATAGGTCGACATGGGCAATAGGTCAAACTTTTGTTTTTTTTGTTGTTGTCTATGTCAACATAGACACCATGTAAGCGTCCCCTCACATGGTTCGTCATGCTTCGGGCACACTACTTTATTCCCCCTCCACACCCACAGGTATTATTTAAACAGTGAAAAACCCACGTCAACCTTTTGTACGTCGAACATTTCCATGTCGACCTTTTGGCCATGTTGACTAGTAGTGGTCAACCTAACGACTGTTGACCCAATGATGCATACCAGACCGATTAGGAAATTAGTAGCTGAAATCCTTTGTAGGCATTATTAAATGGACCCTTTTACATCGTACAAATAACACGGGTCGGTGAAGTGTCAACTCGGGTTGAGATGCGGTGGGAACGCACCACACCAACATCCCAAGTCGACCAACCCGGCATTTCAATGCGAGTTATAAGAAGGGTTAATGTGAATGTGCCGGGCCCAGGTAGGAGCCGGGATTGCGATCCGAGAGGCTAATTAGAAGATGCTCATCCTCAGCGGGAGCCATTTTATTTAATCTTTTCCTGATCATTGTACAGTATATTGATGGGAAATGTGGAATGTTCCTCAATTAGAAAATATTCTGCACTTAATTTCTGTAACTGTTCTTATCTCTGATTTTTGAGGTCCAATAAAATATATTTTGGTAAATAAAAAAGAAGATGCTCATCCTTAAGCTGCGATTGTTCGTGGCTGCAAGGTGCCCTTGAGGTGTCTTCGGAGATGTGTCCCAATATGGGACCTAGTGGTCATGTGCGGTCTACCTATGATGAGAACTTACAGACTTCCAGCAGTTGAGCCTCACACTGCGCTGCCCCGGCACCATTGCTGGCGATGCAGTAATACTGCCCCATGTCACCTTTGTTCACTGCAGAAAAGACCTGTGGAGAAAGGGATGAGATGGGTGAGGGTCAGGGTCAGGTGCGCAGCACTCACCTCACCCACCATACCCCGTCACTTACCACGGTACCTGTATTCACATTTAGTTTGAACGACGAGTTAAGGAATTTTGGGTTGTCTTTGGAGTCTGCGGGAAGAGAATCGCTGTACCGGAACCAGCTGTAAACAGACTTGGGGTAACCCTCACTCTCCTGGCACTGCAGAACGGCAGATTTACCCACAGGGACGGACTTAGGCACCTGGCATTTTGGAGTCACTGGTTTCACTGAGGAATGGAACAAAATAACACAGTCAGCTCCGTAGAGATAATGTAGCAGGGTGGCCCGGGGCAGTTCCAGCAGGAGACAGCAGCCACTGATGACTTGTACCAGTTTGCTAAGCACGTCAGGTTTGGTTTAGGCGGCAGTACCTGAAATGCGATAATACTTTGTAAACAAGCATAATACATGTGGGAGCTAACCCTGAGGAGTCTCCCCTATCGATGTCCCCGACACATTCTATACATATATGTGGGAACTAACTCACCACGTGGAGTCTCCTGAACCGACATCCCGGACACATTCTATACATACATGTGGGAGCTAACCCTGAGGAGTCTCCAGAACAAACATCCCAGACACATTCTATACATACATGTGGGAGCTAACTGACCTAACCCTGAAGAGTCTCCAGAACCGACGTCCCAACACATTCTATACATACATGTGGGAGCTAACCCTGAGGAGTCTCCCCTATCGATGTCCCCGACACATTCTATACATATATGTGGGAACTAACTCACCACGTGGAGTCTCCTGAACCGACATCCCGGACACATTCTATACATACATGTGGGAGCTAACCCTGAGGAGTCTCCAGAACAAACATCCCAGACACATTCTATACATACATGTGGGAGCTAACTGACCTAACCCTGAAGAGTCTCCAGAACCGACGTCCCAACACATTCTATACATACATGTGGGAGCCAACTGACCTAACCCTGAAGAGTCTCCAGAACAGACGTCCCAACACATTCTATACATACATGTGGGAGCTAACTGACCTCACCCTGAGGAGTCTCCAGAACCGACGTCCCCGACACATTCTATACATACATGTGGGAGCTAACTGACCTCACCCTGAGGAGTCTCCAGAACCGACGTCCCCGACACATTCTATACATACATGTGGGAGCTAACCCTGAGGAGTCTCCAGAACCGACGTCCCCAATACATTCTATACATACATGTGGGAGCTAACCCTGAGGAGTCTCCTGAACTGACGTCCCCGACACATTCTATACATACATTTGGGAGCTAACTGACCTCACCCTGAGGAGTCTCCTGACCCGACGTCGCAGACACATTGTATAAATACATGTGAGAGCTAACCCTGAGGAGTCTACAGAACCGACGTCCCGGACACATTCTATACATACATGTGGGAGCTAACCCTGAGGAGTCTCCACAACAAACGTCCCCGACACATTCTATACATACATGTGGGAGCTAACTGACCTAATCCTGAGGAGTCTCCAGAACCGTCGTCCCGACACATTCTATACATACATTTGGGAGCCAACTGTCCTCGCCCTGAGGAGTCTCAAATCTCATTCCCCGATACTACGGATACATACGAGCAGGATCTCTGTCTGCATTCTAGGATTTACCTTTCACGGTTAGGTTGATATTAATCTCAGCAAACATATTGTCATCATTAATAGCAGCCACCTCACAGCGATAATTCCCGGTATCGGAGCGGATGGCGCTCAATATGACCAGCGAACTTTGGGACTCTATTTCAGCCCGATTTTTCAGGTCTCCTGATAATAAGAGAAAGAACAGTTTTAGCATGAAGCACAAGAGGAGACTATGGGCCCGATTCTGGCTCACTCGTAAAAGCAAATTCTCTCTCTAATGGACAAAACCATTTGCACTGCAGATTGGGCAGATGTAATATGTGCAGAGAGTTACATTTGGGTGACGTTTGTATTTCAAACTGATATCTATATTGCAGTGTAAAAATAAAGCAGCCCAGTATTTGCCCAGCTAAGAAACAAAATAACATCCAAATCTAACTCTTTCTGCACATGTTATACATTCAAACTAATAAGTTTTAATTTAAGAACTCACTTCCCATATTATCTGTATATTGTGGTCCGCAGGAGCTTCTATTGGTTGATGCCTGTCATGTGTACAAACTCCGCCCCTTGTGCAGCTGAATATGCAAGGCCGGACATGCCCAACTTCAGCATCCGTACACACTAATTCTGATTGGCTCTTCCTAATACATCACTCGCACCACGGAGCTGGAACAGCCTTGTGGTGGGTGCAGCTTCACCGTCCAATATGGCCTCCTATGTTTGCGGCCTCTTGCCCAGACATCCCCATGATACGTCTACCGAATGGACCATTTTAAATTGCACCGATCGCCACAGTCCAGGAATGCCCATCCATTTTCTGATGCCAACCAGACGATATCTTGTACAATGCCATGCTCAGAGTGCATCGCACTATCGTCTGCTATGAGTGTATGCACATCACAACGCAGGGTCCCGCCACACGTCAGCTCTCCCAGGAACATGGTGTACTGATGCATACCCGGCCTAAGAAGCAACATTTGAAGAATACAAATAAAAGAGGGTATGCGGCACCTCTCAGCGAGGCTCAGCCACGCGCTGTATGTCATGTGCGGCACATCTGCAGCTGATTAATCACACTGCATTTTGCTGCATAAAGCCTTCTGTCTGGTTGTTTAGCTTTGTGGAGAATAATTGCTGCATTTGTTGGTTGCCATTATGTAAATATTACATGCTCCTTCCAACGTTTGACAGTTCTGATCTTTGTGAAGTTTATATTTAGTGATCAGATTGTGGTGTTATTAGTATCACAGCCAACAATGTTATTAGGCTGTCGTAACTTCATATACTACAATCAATCACACAGCAGCAGAAGACATGGGAGTAGATTCACTATTGTACGGCCTAGCTTTCAGGCCCTAGTCTCCAACCTCAGTGCTGCAAAGTCCGTCATGGCATGCAGGACTGGAACAAGATCTTTTTTCTACCATGCTGTAATAGTGGGGTGCTAAAATCCACACTCATTCTGCTATCCATTTACAAAGGAGATTCCCCAGAGTGGAGATTGCTGGAAAGTGGAAGCGGCCTCTGGTTCCACAAAACCCATATGGAACACCGACATTAGACAGCAGAAGTACCTTCAATCACAGGGACCTTAATAGTGACAGCGGTTGAGACCGCCACATATCAGCTGGTTCCTTTACACACCGAAACCTAATGAATTACAGATGTGACCACATACATCTATCCTCCATACAATGCAAGTGGCGTTATACATAATGCTCAAGCTCAGTGTGACGCTCTAGTGCTGGGTAGCTAGTCCCATAAAAAAAAATAGTCTTATTTGCAAAATGGAGCAAATATGATACACAAGCAGCTTCTTCTGATTAAAATTATATGCATCATGCCTATATTCAGTGTGACTGCCGCTCGTATCTGGTTAAGAAATTGAATGTTATAGTGTTTTTCAGAAAACCAGTAACTTAAGATTTTTACTATGCAGAGTGACTGTCACACACTGAATATAGAAATGCCGCATTTTAATCTGCTGAAGCATCCTATTCACTCCACTATTAAACTGGATTTAAAAAAAACGCAAAAAAGGGACACCCAGCACTAGTCACCTCACTAGAAATGTTTAACGTGAAAAGAGGCTAGATGTACATGGACAAAGCCACAGTATACTTGCTGCAGGTACCAAGCTCCATTACATTTTTTTAAACGTTTCTTGTGATTTCATTGGACCATTGCATGGACACATTATTCCGTTACTTTCTTGGATTCCTACAATATAACAATTGTATGCACTCCGAACGCGACCTACCAGGGTTGATTCTTTTCATACTGAACAAGAAAGCTGACACTCCAAGGAAAGAACAGCTTTCCAGAAACCATACATCTATATCATAGTGTACCCCTGGTAGACACCCGAGGTATAGTAGGTTAGAGACGGGATCCCAATTACCGATTCAGAGACGGGATCACGATTACGGTGATCCTGTGTGTGTGTAGCGATTTACTGCACTTCCAAAGAGTCGCTCTCACTTTCCGACTAGCATGAAGGCTTGTGTGCGGTCCTCTCTTCCGTACTTGTAGACAGATTTATGCAGCGGTTATCCTTTAGGATTTATGGACAGAGATGCCAAGTGAAAAACCTAATTCCTGTACTCATTCAAGGCCTTTGGGGTAATTGACATGTGCAATTAGAATATCTAATTAACCAATGAATGCAAGAGCGTAGAATTCCTGATGTGGTTACAGCAATGTGTGAGGTAGTGAGGTTTAAGAACAATCTCATTGTCAGAAGAGGGTCCTGCATAATGTACTTATTCTGTGCAAATTAATCCATTGACTACAATACTGGGTAACTGACTGTAACGCTGGGTATCACACGTGCTATAAAATCTAATATCACTGCAAACCAAAAAAGCTGAAATACCCAGTTGTGGGCTTAAGAACAGCGCCGATTCACTATTGTCGTATATCACCGCAAACCTACCCTGAATTGTGTTATCCAAGTAGAGAATCGATGCATCATGAGCATTTGTCTTCTTCCATTCAATCCTGGGTTCGCTCGTGCTGGTGTGCTGAATGATACATGATAGCTTGACTCCTGGGAAAAGGAGACAGGTTAGACAATCTTAGTTACTGGCAGGTGACTAGTAATGGGGCCTACACATGTAGAGATTTTGCTAAGCAATATTAGAAATGTACAGATGGGGCGCCTCTTGGTCATCGCTGGGAATCGCCAGGCGAGAGCTTTGGCCGAGAGGCGCTCCATCTGACGGGGATGTGTGAGCGTCTCGCACACACGTCCCCGTCAACACAGTGGCGGGGAGCGCTTTTATCTGCCTGTCTCCGCTTCTGCGGAGATGGGCAGGGTTAGGGGGGGTGCAGGGAGCTATGGAGGAGTGGTGCAGGGCTCAGATGGAACAGCACGCATGAGCGTCTCGATCGCGGATCCTTGCGGTGGTGATAGAATCGCCAGGACCCACAACAATGACACGGGCTCCATCTGTAGATCTCACAACAATGTGTCAGCGCTGTGTACTGAGGGTATCCAGACAACGGGGCTACAGCAAAAAGGTTGACACAAGCATTAGGTCGACAAGGAGTTTTTCACTTTTTTTGGAGCCAACATGTGCTGACAGGTGGTACAGTATTTCATGCCCCACAATCCACTAGGACGTGGTGGGAGAATCAAATAGTGTGCCAAACAATTTAGTGTGCATGTTCACTGCGTTGACATTTTGCACAAAAAAAAGTTAAAACCCATGTCGACCTTTTGACTGTCAACCTTCCCCATGTTGACCTAATGCGTTTGTCAACCTTTTTGCATGTCGACCTAATGGTTGTCAACCTTTTTGGTGTAGACCCCTTGTCCCACACCTGTGCTGAGCGATCGGTCAGGTCCAGTGTTCTCCGGTGAGAACACAAGCCCTGAACGGCGACATAACTTGATTTATCCAGCATGCTGGATCTTAATCGCCAGGCAATAGCGACGCGCATTGCTAGAGCTCCTACACATGGAACGCTTAGGGGCATTTTCTAAGTGATCTAGTCAGAATACAGACTGCTGGTATGCGGAACGTAACGCGTTATGCATTTACATTTCAAATAACCTTTGTGAGGCAGCATATTGGATTTTCAAGTAACTTGTGCTATATGCAGAGAGGAAGTGATAACGCCATCACTGCTCATTGGCCCCAGACCATTTCCCAGCAGAGCCCAGTACTGGTATTATGCAAACATGTACCTTCCCTAACATCTGTGTAGTCCGGCAAGAACATCAGGAATGTGACCTTTACTCAACCAGCCTGCTGCAAATGAACCCTTTGAGGATCAACAATGTGCAAAATATCTGCTAAAACACCAGCATCGCTCACATTTGTTATATAAATTCAAATACAAACTGTTGTGTAAAAAAAAATAATATGTCTATATTTCCTATACAAAAGGTGACATTACAGGTCATTATGATGAATAAAAATATTTGGTTGGCAATTTTCACACCTATTTTGACAAGTTCACTTGGCACGCAAAGGGTTAAGAAACATAAGCAGAGAAGAGGCCAGAGACTTTGTGGTATCGGTTAGGAAGCTTCACACACCTAGATGTTATCACACTTACATCCATTGTGGGAAAAATATTAGAAGGAATAATAAGAGATAGTATCCAAAATTTCTTAGAACAGGGGAAAGTGATAAGTAAGGCTCAGCATGGGTTCGTCCAAAATAGATCATGTCAGACTAATTTAATTAGCTTCTATGAAGAAGTCAGTAGGGGGCTGGTCTTAAGGCCCCCATACATTAGGCCGACTTGTCCTAGGGACAAGTCGGACCCAATTTACCTGCGAGCCGCCCGGCAGCTCCCCGGGAGGCTCACATACAATTTGGCACTTGATGTGCCATTTTTACATGGGATAAATCGCATGCGATTTATCCCATGTAAAAAAAACCCCGGGGAGCTGCAGGGCGGTGAGCAGTAGTGGGGGCGGGCAGCGGCAGTAGTGGGGACGGGCAGCGGTGGTGGGGGCGGCCAGCGGCGGTAGTGGGGGCGGGCAGCGGCGACGGGCAGCGTTTGCGGTGAGCGCAGTGTACTTACACATAGCAGCAGCGGCGGGGACGGGACGCGCAGTGGCGGCTATTATATTTTTAAAATACTTGTCAAATGACCGGCCGCTCTCTGATTGGCCGGAGAGCTCTCAGCCAATCAGAGAGCGGCCGGTCATTTGACAAGTATTTAAAAAAATATAATAGCCGCCACTGCGCGTCCCGTCCCCGCCGCTGCTGCTATGTGTAAGTACACTGCGCTCACCGCAAACGCCGCCCGTCCCCACCGCCGCTGCCCGCCCCCACTACCGCCGATGGCCGCCCCCACTACTCCCCCGGTGTCTGTATGCATATGCCTGTCAGGTGGCAGGCATATGCATACAGGGAGGTCGGACGTGATCGTATGTACAGACCGTCCGACCTCCCTGATCCGGTCCGATGAGCACGGGACCGCGCATCGGATCGGATCAAATGTCACATACCTACGATTTTGGGCCGATTTCATCCGATTATCGGCACAAAGTGCCGAAATCGGATGAAATCGTCCCAAAATCGCATAGTGTATGGGGGCCTTTAGGGAAATCTGTTGATGTAATGCTACTTGATTTCGCTAAAGCTTTTGACACAGTGCCTCATAAAAGGTTATTAATGAAACTGGGTAATTTAAGGTTAGGAGATAAAATTTGTAATTGGATTAAAAACTGGATGCACAATCGGGGACAGAAAGTGGTGGTAAATGGCATACATTCCAGCTGGGGTAAGGTCCAAAGTGGACTCCAGCAAGGTTCAATGTTGGGACCTACCTTGTTTAATACATTCTTTAATAATATTGGAAGTGACAGTGATTAAAATTGCTAAATTTGCGGACGACACGAAATAGAGTAAGGAAATTAACTCAGGTGAGGATGTGGAAACACTACAAAGTGACCTAAATTAATTGGAAAGGTGGAAAATGCAGTTTAACATTGAAAAATGTAAAGACATTCATTATGGAAACATAAATGAACAAGCTACTTATAGGCTAAATGGAGTTATTATAGGGAATTCTGCTGTAGAGACGGACTTGGGGGTCATCATAGATGAATAATTGGGTAATAGTGCACACTGCTCAAGTGCAGCAGCAAAAGCAAACGGACTGACATGCATTAAAAGGGGCATGGATTCAAGGGATGCCAATGTGATAGTGCCTCTTTACAAAGCATTGGTGCAGTTCTGGGCACCACACCTTAAAAAGTTAAGGCCCCCATACATTAGGCCGACTTGTCCTAGGGACAAGTTGGACCCAATTTACCTGCGAGCCGCCCGGCAGCTCCCCGGGAGGCTCACATACAATTTGGCACTTGATGTGCCATTTTTTACATGGGATAAATCGGCCAGTGGTGTTGGGGGGGGGGGCGGCCAGCGGTGGTGGGGGCGGCCAGCGGTGGTGGGGGCGGGTGCGGTGATCGCTGCTGACCTGGCTGGGCAGTGTACTTACATAGCAGCAGCGGGGACGGGCAGCGCAGTGGCGGCTATTAGATTTTGAAAATACTTGTCAAATGACCGGCCGCTCTCTGATTGGCCGGAGAGCTCTCAGCCAATCAGAGAGCGGCCGGTCATTTGACAAGTATTTTCAAAATATAATAGCCGCCACTGCGCTGCCCGTCCCCGCTGCTGCTATGTTAGTAAGTACACTGCCCGGCCAGTTCAGCAGCGCTCACCGCACCCGCCGCCCGCCCCCACCACCGCTGGCCGCTGCCCGCACGCACCACCGCCCGGCCAGTCAGCCGGTGCTCAGTGACCCGCTGCCCGCCCGGTGTCTGCATGCATATGCCTGTCAGGTGGCAGGCATATGCATACAGGGAGGTCGGACGTGATCGTATGTACAGACCGTCCGACCTCCCTGATCCGGTCCGATGCGCACGGGACCGCGCATCGGATCGGATCAGATATCACACACATACGATTTTGGGCCGATTTCATCCGATTATCGGCACCAAGTGCCGAAATCGGATGAAATCGGACCAAAATCGCATAGTGTATGGGGGCCTTTACTCTTGCATTTAACTACATGGTGGTTTTCTGTTTGTGTTCTTTACAAGTGTCAAGATTTTGAGATAATTTAATTATCTATATAATTGTCCAATTAAGGGACCTTATTATAAGTTGACACTTGTTTACAATTAAGGGTTAGACACACATTTACTGTGCATTTTTAACAAATTTCTTTCTATGTAATACTTACCATTTATATTAACATTTGAAGAGTAAAAGTTATTCTGACATAAAATCTCTCCTAATATACTTGTGCAATTAACAGGTACATATTCTTAATGACTGCCCCCAAACATGTGTCTTCTTTTTGTTCTTTATAATTATATGTATTTCTGACTCTGGGGAGCACCACCAGCTTTGTAAATATAGAATTGAGGCTCTCTCAACTAAAAATACTTTAGAAACTGGTTACGATTTAATTATAACTCCACTTTCAAAATTGACAACATTTATCAAACGTCTTAGTAGAGTTATCAGTGCGGATTCCAACCAAAAAAACGTTATGAACCTTAAAAAGGACATAAATGAATTGGAACAGGTACAGAGAAGGGTGACTAGGCTAGTAAAAGGTCTTGAATCACTAGAATACAAAGATAGGTTAACCAGGCTGAATATGTTTTCAATGGAGAAACAGAGGTTGAGAGGTGATATGATTAGTATGTTCAAATACAGGATTTGGAATCATACGGAACTGGGAATGATTTGTTCACTAACAGGCCTATACTTAGGACACGTTCTGAGGCTCAAGAAAATAAATTCCGTACTGAATTAAGAAGATGATTCTTCACCATTAGAGCAGTAACATTCTGGAACTCATTGCCGGTGGGGTGATTACAACTACTGTTAATTAATTTAAATCAAAACTGTATGCATTTTTGGCAACTATGGGAATCCTATAGATATGACTTACTTAAGTCAGTAGTTACAAGTCAGATAGGTTTGACTCGATGGACGAATGTCTTTTTTCAAACCTAAATTACTATGTTACATAGATCCTAAATATATCTCCGCAGTGAGAAGTGTACAAGTCTGCTGCTAAATTACAGTTTGGGAGAAGAAATATTGGGGGGGGGATGCCCTAAAGCTCACACGCCAAGGCAGCGCTGCAGAGGGTATCATCATGGATCCCTCTCAGCATGCCCCCACTGTCATTCTGCAGATGTGCAGAGAGACTCCCGGGTCTCAGATCCGGAAGGCCAGAGACGGTGCCCCCATTGCAAAGGACAGCTCTTATCGCAAGAGCTATCCTTGGCGTTACAAAACGCATATGTTAGTGCATATGTGATTAGTATGAATGCAGGAGCCGGCAGAGAGGCATATCTCTCCTGTACAGGCTACAATACCCCCTATTGCAGACAAGGAGGGTCGGTGGAGTTCCTCCTATACCTGTGGCTGTGACCCGGGGGCATCTCCCTCCAGACGTTTTGCGTTTGTGGCAGGGTGCTAATCTCCGCGTGGTGAGTGTAGGGCACCTGCTATGGTGCTTATTACTAGAACATCATGCCCATTGTCTTTTAAGAGAGGACGACTACTCCTCACCGTAGAAACAGGGAATGTAGTTCTGAATTTAAATGTCAGACATTATCTCTGTGGGGTAAATTTACAAGGATGGGAGGAGTTCTATTAAATGTGGAATATTGCCCATAGCAACCAATTTGATTCTGGGGTGTGTGGTTCCGACACTTACTCTGAAATTCGTTCACCTCCGGGTTTGGATTATCAGTAATCAGCTTCACAGCCAGCACACTGCAACCTGCAGGCAGAGAACACATGTATTAGGCTTCTGTTATAGGGACACATTACCAGTGCATAATTACATGATGCAACACTGAAAACCATTTCACTAGGGGGAAGGAGAATCACGGTGTATGCTGCAGGCTGTCAGAGGATTGGCAAACATTAGAAACTATCACACAAGCAATATAATGATCTCCCCTTCCCTCCCCTCTGGGTTATTGTATAAAAGCAGGCATGTCCAAACTATGGACCTCCAGCTGTAGCAAGTCCCAGCATGCCTTGCTACAATTTTGCCATTAGGGAGTGCTAAAACTATGGGAAGTCATGCTGGGATGTGTAGTTTTACAACAGTTGGGGGCCACAGTTTGGACATGCCTGGTATAAAGGGTCGACAGGGTCTCTATCAACACCAAATGATTGTCATACAAAAGGACGACACAAGCAATGACATGAGTTTTTTTGTGTCAATTTGTAGATTTGCTGACTGTGTGAATGTCTACCTACTGACCGTCTCTCAAGTCATTCAGTACCTCTGCCAATCATGCCCTCTCACTATGGAAGCCACAAAGCCTCCTATTCATGTCCTTGTCATGTCCCACGTATATTACTGCAACCTTTTCCTCTTCGGCCTCTCCCTTCTTCAGTTCATACTCAACACTGCAGCCTGCTCAACTTTCATCCCTCGTCACCCCACACCTGCTGTCCCCAACTGGTTCCATGACTTCTAAAGACTGAAAATATTCATCTAGAAAACACTCTTCTCGCAACATCTCCACTCTACCAATGAGTTTCTCCTCCCCTCTTCCCAGACTATATGGGTGAGATTTAATAGGATGAGAGCTTTAGAAAGTGAGAGATTTGGGAAGAAATCCTGGTTTTTTTTAAAGCCGCAATCATTTACACTGCAAAATCAAACTGGTTTTGCAGTGTAAATGATTGCCGCTTTAAAAAAACCCTGGAGATTTCTTCCCAAATCGCTCACTTTCTGAATCTCTCATCTTATTAAATCTCACCCTAGATTTCCAGTCCTGCCTCCAGGATTTCTCCCACGCTGATTCTATCCTATAGCATGCACTACCTGGCCCAGTAACGTCCTTCCAGTCACCTAGCCTTCACACATGTCCTTATAACACGCTTTCATTCAAGCACATCACTTCTCCAGCCTCTGACTACCCCAACCTTGCTCTGTCCTCCACCTCTGTCCACTCATATCCCTTCTAGAATGTGGCCAGGAGGGAACTCTTCTTCTGAGCAACGATAAAATGTGCTAGTTACAATTATGCCAACAAATACACTTGTAATGATACATAATCAAGAAAATAGAACTCATTCATAACCTATATACTATATCAGGGGTCCTCAAACTCTTTTGCTCTGGGACCCCATTAGACAACAAAAATAATGACAGGACCCCAGCAATTTACTGCAGAAGGTCATCACATCACATGTGTAGTCAGCAGACAGCACATACATGGCAGCATTGTGGAGGCACAAAATGATGGGAGGAGTCTAATGTAACAGACAATTCAACAGATTTTTCGGTACTGTTTACCTAGAACGGCGCCCACGATTTTGATCTTAGGCATCGCAAGGTAAAAAATCGCGTCGGTCGCATCGCATGCGGCCAAAAAATCGCATGCGATGCGACCGACGCGATTACACATAGGGAACAATGTTAAATGGCCCAATTGACCCGATTTTACATAGGGAACAATGTTAATGGCCCACAGACCCCAAATAGCCACCCTGAAGTGTGAAATGGCCCCCCCAATTGTTAACGCCACCCCACGATCAACGTCAACCCGAAGCGTGGCGAGCGCAGCAAGCCCGCGAGGGGCGGCGGTACGCGTCCTCCGACCTTTTCATACCCCCACTATCCACGTCGGTGTGGAGTTGAGAATAGAAAGTGTGGCGAGCGCAGCGCGTTGGTATATTACAAGGTACAGCTACTTATTGTACTCGGTCACAGTATCTGCTGGGATAGCTATAATTACGTGGCTCATACTAGATCATCCTGGACCAGTAACATTCTTTACTAGAGACCTACAGCCACAGTTCCCCTCACTCTACTGTAACAGCTTGGCCACAGTGCTATTACCAGTTACAGGTAGGAGCCTTTCGCTGAAACCCATCACTTACTATACAAGTCCCCTTTGCCTACTTACTCCTGGAGAACATACTGTATGATGCAGGTTGGGATATGGGGATATATAACTACTACTAAGCACTCCCATTACTTTGCATGCACCCAGCATAAACATTTTGAACATTCAATTATTTCCTGGTTTTTGAATGTTTATATTTTCAGTGGAAACAGAGGATGCGGGATAAGTTCATGGTCAAGATTTTTGCGGGAAATCAGCATTTTATCAGGGATTTTTCACAACGGGGCAGGTGCAAAAAAAATCCTGCTAGATGCAGGCTTCGGGCTAATTTCATAGCCCCTGTAAATGACTTCAGCTGACTGTATATTCCCTAGTTTTTATATACCAGCATTTCCTGGGCATGCCTTAGCCAATGGCTGCTTCCTTGGAGGCAGAATAACTGGCCCTGGCATCAGGATTTAACCAGACATCCTGAGTAACGGGGTTATGCTACCCATGCACCTATGCGACGTGACATGTCCATCGCATTCCATTGCATCTTATTGTACAAAAAGTGCTCCCTTTCAGCACCAAATGTCGCATGCCATCCTGCGATGGCACATCGGGTGAATGAAGAGGGCAGCAGCATAGCGTAGCGCTGTGAAGGAGAGCTAGCGGGCGGTGGGGGTCAGCACAGCAACAGAATTTTAAACACTTTTTTTTTTTAAACACTGGGCGGCCCTATGTGCAGCACCTAATATCTACGCGACATTCGACCAGCAGGACCACGTATCACGTTGATTGGTCCCTAAAATGTGCATATAATCATTTGATTTATCAAACGCATGCGGTCGAAATCGAATGATTGCATGAAATATCTCATAAGTGTATGGGCTACATTACTCAGATGTCTGATGCAGTGGTTGGCTTAAGTAAAGAGGCCTCCTGCGTTTGCGTATTTTAGCACATCTGCTGCGCACAAAGCTGTAGGGACAGAGCCATTGAATCAGGGTCCTAGTAGCGAACCAAGATGTGAAGTTGAAGAAAAAGTAGTAAAATTAATACAAACTCCCCCCCCCCCCCCCCCCCCCCCACACACACACACACACACACACACACAGTGCTGAGGCTGCGAGAGCTTCTACGAACATTAGCCAGGAGAGTTTGCTGCATAAAGACACCCACCAGGGGGCGCCTGTCTAACCCCTCCTGCATGGGTCATGGAACCCTTCTACTGCAACATGAAAATATTTCATTTATTTAGTTTTTTTGTCATGTCATGAATGACGTCTGATATTTCCTGTGTATGATTATTCTGATACCAGGTAGGGAGTGTCCAGTCATCTAACTGCGCACACGCACGCACGCACATACACACACTCATTATCATCTAACAATATTACAATACACACACACATTTTCATATAACAACATTACAATACACACACACACACACACATATATTGGTATCTTACAATATACACACGTCTGAGAGCAGACTTTTTTGGGGGGGGGGGGCCCACTGGAGGAAACACCCCTATATTGTCCCACTGAGACTGCATATTGGGGTGCTAATTTTTGTTTGTAGCCAACAGAACTTTTATTGCATAGTTCTATTGGTTTGAGGTGGTTGACGGTGCTCCCTGAGTCTGAAAGATCGACTATTTGTGCAAGGAGAAGACGACTTTTTGGGGGCACACACACAAAAAAAAAAAAAAAAATAAGTCTTCTTTTCTCCTTGCACAAATAACATACATACATACATACAACTAAAAAGGTGCCCATACACGGCACATACTTTTTGTAATGCCCTATGATCGCATCGCTCGCAAATAGCACGCAAAATGCTTGTGTTGTGATGCAGCCCATAACGGGAACGATCATCGCACCGTGTATGGGCACCTTCACAATATTACAATTGTATTACAATACACACACATAAATTCAATGCCGTGGGCGAGCGGTGACTGCGAGCAGAACTTTTTACTCGCAGTCACCGCTCACCCTGTCAGTATTCAACTGACCCCCCTCATACGCAAATTCCCCCTCGCTCCGTTTTTTGAGCGAGGGAGAATTGGCGTATGTGCCTCCAAAAGCCGCGAGAATCGAGGCTAATTACAGCAAGTTTGCTGCACTAGCCGCGGCTCTCGCAGTTTAGGGGAATCCTCGCCGTTCTGTGACTGCGAGGATTCCCCCGGAACGTTGCATAGTGCGAGCGGCCGGCGCGGGGATTAAACTGCGAGGATCACTGGTTTTCTGCGATCCTCGCAGTTTAACCCCCTCGCCGGCCGCTCGCACCGGCATTGAATACATGCCAATGTCATCTTACAATATTACAACATAGACACACCTTGTCATCTAACCAGACAGACAATCAATCTATATACATGTCTAGTGTCCATGCATCTCTGAAACTACATCTGTAACAAACACAGAAGGTAACAGACTAGCTTTTGAAGCTTTTGCTTTGAGCTGGCTTACTAGTAGTAGATAAATAAATAGGTGGTCCTCAGGACCCCACCGTGTTCACGTTTTTCAGGGCACCTGGCAGGTGCTCAGGTGCACTCATTACGGACTGACACATTTTAAAAGATCCACAGGTGGAGCTAATTTCCCTTGATTCTGTGAAGAGACCTGCAAAACATGCTGACTGACTTTGAGAACCTGTGGGATAGGTAATAGTACTGCCTGGGAAAAAAAAAAATACGGAACTGGCACTACTGGGGACAGGCTATGCACCTGGCACTACTGGGGACAGGCTATGCACCTGGCACTACTGGGGACGCACAATCACGCAAGAAGCATGTGAGCAGCGCTGTATACTTAAAAATATATATTACCGCAAGTGTTTGGTAGAATAATAAGTCTTTACTTATAACCACATGAAATGTACAGATAGTATAAAACACAAATCTAAAAAAAAAATATCACATAAAAGGAACTGAAATATAAAAACACTTTAAAGTCTCAGGAAAAGGATTGGTAATATTGCTGTTGGCCCTTGTGGGAATAAGTCACAAGGTAAGTGCACTTTACCAGTTATTGTGTACCACTGTCAATTGCTGAGCTCCAATCCACACTAGTCCTCACTAGTTGTACAGAGCGGTTAGCAGCCGCTGGAGGTGGAAAGGGCAGATTACCCGCAAACAGAGACTTGCATCCTATCGCACAGGTGGCTAGATGAGATGGGGCCCTGGTGGAGTCCAAGATGCGGGGTCCGCCAATTGAAGAAACAAAGGGGGATATACTGTAATTGGAGCAGATTTGCCAAATTGTCCACGGGGGGCTGAGGGGTCCACAGTGTGGAGTCCTGAGCATGAAGAGGGCAACTCATTTCACTGCCGACTGCAGCTTTATCAAAGCTACGTACAACTAGTGATGACTACTACCACATGGGGATTGGAGCTCACCAATTGACAGTGGTACACAATAACTGGTAAAGTGCACTTACCTTGTGACTGATTCCCACACGGGCCAACAGCAATATTCCCAATCCTTTTCCTGAGACGTTAAAGTGATTTTATATTTTAGTTCCTTTATGTGATTTTTTTAGATTTGTGTTTTATACTATCTGTACATTTCATGTGGTTATAAGTAAAGATTTATTATTCTACCAAACACTTGCGGTAATTTATAGATTTATGTAAACAGCGCTGCTCACGTGCTTCTTGCATGATTGTGTGTATTTTTGCTTTCATGGGTACTGACTACCCCCCTATTGAGCAGCTGCTTTCTTAGAAACCCAGCTCTTGTCTAAGTGCCGGATTATTCTCCTTGAATTACTACTGGGGGGCAGGCTATGTGACTGGCACTACTGGGGGGCAGGCTATGTGACTGGCGCTACTGGGGGGCAGGCTATGTAACTGGCACTACTGGGGGGCAGGCTATGTAACTGGCGCTACTGGGGGGCAGGCTATGTAACTGGCGCTACTGGGGGGCAGGCTATGTAACTGGCACTACTGGGGGGCAGGCTATGTAACTGGCACTACTGGGGGGCAGGCTATGTAACTGGCGCTATTGGGGGACAGGCTATGTAACTGGCGCTACTGGGGAGCAGGCTATGTGACTGGCGCTACTGGGAGGCAGGCTATGTGACTGGCACTACTGGGGGGCAGGCTATGTGACTGGCACTACTAGGGGGCAGGCTATGTGACTGGCACTACTGGGGGGCAGGCTATGTAACGGGCACTAACAATGTGCAAGAAAATGATTGCTTAGCATTCAAATTCAGTACCTGAGATAGTACACAAACTTTGTTTCATGCACATGTGTGTATATATTTCATGTGTTTATACAACAGAATTGCATTTTGTGGTCACACGTGTGTCCAATCCTCAAGACACCTCATTGAAATAGAAAAATAATCCAAAATACGGACTAATCCAGAATGCTTCTGGTCCTGAGCATTTTGGATAAGGGATACTCAGCCTGTACAGCGGCGCACAGAGCACAGCACCCATACAGAGCAGCTGTAGACGTGTCTGTGACGGATAGCGGCAGCCACCACTACAGCTGTATCATCCCCTAATTATGGGCGAGGACTGCTGCGCAGAGTGTGATTGTGTACGTTTGTGTTCATGCTTTGTGCAGATTTATGCAGCAAGACTTACCAGACTGGGTAATTATGGGGAATATATCCGAACTCCGCATATTCATTAAGTAGGAGCGTATTTAGGAAATGATTACATAGTCACCCCATTCATGTACTGTATACAGCCAGTGTATCTGTGCATTTATAGTATACACTGTACTGTACTGGTGTTATTTCGGGTATGAATCATTAGGTCTAGAAGATAATGGTCAAAAAGCATTGGGTCAACACCATTCGGTCGACATGTTGAAAGGTCAATAGGTCGACACAAGCATTAGGTCCACATGGGCAAGGTCGACATGGGGGTTTTCACTGTTTTTGACCCGAATGTAGACAACCGGAACAAATTTTATTTATTTTTTTAAACCCATGTCGACCTAATGAATGTCGGCCAACATGCTGGTGGCCTAATGATCCATTAGGCCACCGCCATGCCCTAGTGGATGGTAGTGCATGAAATACCGCCTGTCGGCACATGATGGCTCAAAAAAAGTGAAAACCCCCACGTCGACCTTTTGACTGTCGACCTAATGACCTGTAATATTGCTGTGAGATGGGATCCCCATTGATCCACAAGGAAACAAACTGCTAGAACAGCAGCTGCAAGGGAAGCAGAACATTATGGGGTCATACCACCAGGTACTCCTTAGTCCCCGCTATCTAGGACAGGGAAGGACACGCCGGAACAACAATCGGTACTTGTGAGTTATCTGGGCGCCCGATTTCGAAATCGGGTCGGATCGGGCACATCGCATCGCATCGCATGCGACCATCGGATGCGATGCGATGCGATGACCCGATTTTTCCATAGGAATCAATGTTAAAATGGACTGAGTCCATTTTAACATGGAATTCAATGGGAAAAAGGGGTTCTTTTCATACCCCTACTATCCAAGTGGGCATGGAGTTGGATATAAACCTGTGGCGAGCGTAGCGAGCCACCGAGCCCGAAGCGTGGCGAGCGTAGCGAGCCCCGCGAGGGGACACAGAATACCGTCCCCTCGCGGGGCTCGCTACGCTCGCCACGCTTCGGGCTCGGTGGCTCGCTACGCTCGCCACAGGTTTATATCCAACTCCATGCCCACTTGGATAGTAGGGGTATGAAAAGGACCCCTTTTTCCATAGGAATCATTTTAACATTGATTCCTATGGAAAAATCGGGTCATCGCATCCGATGGTCGCATGCGATGCGATGCGATATCGCATCGCATCTGATTGTATGCCTTAACTTAAGGCATACAATCAAAAAATCGGGCGCCCAGATAACTCACAAGTACCCAACAATCTAACAGATAGAACAGAGGAGGCATAATGCAGCTGGGTGGGCATTGATGCCCACTGGACCAACGAGAACAACAGCTATAAGGGAACCAAAATATGCGACTGATTCAAGTGCTGTCAAATGTGAATTCATATGAAGTACATATGCAAATGACTCCACCTTCTCGTGCAGACATGCCCGCCTCTGGCTCTCATATAAGCTGGGTACAGATCAATCACGCCATTGGATCTAAGAGATATCGCATACGGAGCGTATTGCATAAGATGGCTGCGCCTCTCCGGCTGTGAGTGTATTCGCAGACCCCACCCCAGTTACCTCCCCCAAACTACCTATAACTTGCTTTGCAAAGAAATACACCATGCAAACGGCACAGCAAATCCTTTGCCACACGTGGGCAGTACGGCATGGAGTCATTATCGTTCCACTACGTCAGTGATTGACATTGTATCTATCTGCAAATTAGGCCCTGTGTCCCATTACAGGAGATAGGGGGTGCCCAGCTACACAGAGGGTATTGATCATAGGATAGAGAGTGTCTAGGTCTACAGTCAGGTCAGCGCCAAACACTAGACATTCACTAGGTCAGCATTGAATAAAAGTTAAACATGAAAAAATCCACGCAAGTTTTTTATTTTGGGTGTCAATATGGACCCCCCCCAATTCGGGACACTTTACCGATCCCAATCGGAGTCCACTTGAAAAACCTACGTCGACTTTTTGTGTGTGTGTCGATGATGACCTATAGTCCAGATCCCCTACACGGAGGAAGATATATGTTCCAGTAGAGAAGGACAATTGCCCACAGAAGTGGCTTAAACGCAAAACTAAAATACAATGACAGCACGGACGGTGTTGTGGTTAGCATTGTTGCCGCACAACACCGACTTCATGGGTTCAATTTCCACCATGGCCTCACACTGTAGTTTGTATATTCACCCGCTACTTGTGTGGATTTCCTCCTGCTATATACTGTCCAGATAGTTGGCTCCTGACAAAAGTTACCCCTAGTGAGTAAGTGTGAGCATGTGTTAGGGCAGAATAGATGGGCCAAGTGCTTCTGATCTGCAGGCAGACTTATACGTGTTTATGGGGCTCATCTAATATGGTCGGAGATTGCCGGAGGTGCGCAATGCCAGACAATCTCCAACGTTTCTCATTTACAAGACAAAACCATCAGAGATCAGCCGGCATCACGCTCCTCCAACAAACTTAGACTGGATCACGAGTCACAATGTCCCCCAGTTAAAGCCCAGAAGTGAAACCTATTGGTGAAAAGTAGAGTCCCCACAGGACTTGGTAGGACTAAGACATCAGTGTAGAGGACTAAAGTGGGCTCACAGCGTATTATTACATTTTTATTTATAAAAGGCGCCTCAAGTGGTACGCAGCATCGTACATATAGAACACATTAGAACAATACGGGGTACACAGAACTAAACATAACAGCAACAGAAGAACTCAAAACACAAGTAACAAATAGCAGCACAATTCTTAGTACACAATACAGCCCAGATGTAGAGGAGCGAGTGAGAAGAGATGCAGGTATAGATGGTAGGGGAGCAAGAGAGCCGAGATGTAGAGAAGCAGGTATAGATGGTAGGGGAGCAAGAGAGCCGAGATGTAGAGAAGCGAGTGAGAAGAGATGCAGGTATAGATGGTAGGGGAGCAAGAGAGCCGAGATGTAGAGAAGCGAGTGAGAAGAGATGCAGGTATAGATGGTAGGGGAGCAAGAGAGCCGAGATGTAGAGAAGCGAGTGAGAAGAGATGCAGGTATAGATGGTAGGGGAGCAAGAGAGCCGAGATGTAGAGAAGCGAGTGAGAAGAGATGCAGGTATAGATGGTAGGTGAGCAAGAGAGCTGAGATGTAGAGAAGCGAGTGAGAAGAGATGCGCGTGTAGATGGTAGGGGAGCAAGAGAGCTGAGATGTAGAGAAGCGAGTGAGAAGAGATGCAGTTATAGATGGTAGGGGAGCAAGAGAGCCGAGATGTAGAGAAGCGAGTGAGAAGAGATGCGCGTGTAGATGGTAGGGGAGTAAGAGAGCCGAGATGTAGAGAAGCGAGTGAGAAGAGATGCGCGTATAGATGGTAGGGGAGCAAGAGAGCCGAGATGTAGAGGAGCGAGTGAAAAGAGATGCAGGTATAGATGGTAGGGGAGCAAGAGAGCCGAGATGTAGAGGAGCGAGTGAGAAGAGATGCGCGTGTAGATGGTAGGGGAGCAAGAGAGCTGAGTTGTAGAGAAGCGAGTGAGAAGAGATGCGCGCATAGATGATAGGGGAGTAATGCAGGGTACACACCAGACCGACAAGGGCCCAATCCCATCAATCTAGATCCAATCCCGACTGATTGGATGTGAGCTGAGATGTAGAGAAGTGAGTGAGAAGAGATGCGCGTATAGATGGTAGGCAAATAAGGGAGCTATAACTGAAATGCATGAAGAGTGCTGTGAGAACAGGAGGGAAGAAAATCCTGATCCAAGGAGCTTACAATCTAGACAGAGGGAAGCTAAACACTCTTCTATGTACTATAATCATTCTTCTTCTTACATCTAAGAGCTCTATTCAACCCTGTAGACTTGTCCTTTTTTGCTTTATGCCCAAGTATTTTGTGTAGATCGATAGCAATCCTTCCGAAATAAATCATTCTGATGCCATGATGTAAGGCGACACCAAGTGCCAAATACGCTGATCCCAGTTACTGCCACTGCACATTAGGCTCGCCTGACGTAGTGCTTCACAGAGATGTGGCTCACACCTAAATAGAGGTCATGCTCGGTTATATATTCTATACAGGATACTGAACGCTGGGCTGTCAGGATGCTGAATAAGGACAGCTGCAAGAGTAAGTCCAGGCCTGTAAGGAAACTGATATCATGTGCATTTCCTCTCATGACTGGTACCAGTAGGCAGAGGAGAGATAAGACGTCCAGGTGGGGGGATGGGAGGGGGTTCCAGCGTCCCATATCTTCCCTGCAGCTCTCTACTAGTCTGGTCATAGAACAAACTCCGCTGTCAGGGCGTTATATCCCAATACACCATAGATTGGGGCAGGGGGTAATAAATAAGCACACTTGCATGGAAAATTGCCCATCTCCCAGAGATCTGATCCAGGCCGTGTTGCCATATACAGTTCTCAGTGTGAAGTGTGTTAACTAATACCCCTTTCACACCAGTAAATGCAGGGACCCACCAGGGAATATGACCCAGGCATTCCTGGGTTGGTCCCTTTCACACCAGAAAAGTCCCTGCATTTTCTCATGTGAGGAGGAGGCGGGAAGATGGTGGCGAGTACTCACCCTGGGTTGCTTGTCCTCGGTGCAGGCCAGGGATCCACACAGACGGTGGGCGCAGATGACGCAGCTCTACGGCTGCAGCGAGGGCGCCGGAGAGCTGCATCATCTATATACGCCGCCTGTCCCGTCATCTGCGCCTGCCACCTGTGTGGATCCCTGGCCTGACAGCAAATCGAGGATCAACAATCTGGGTGAATACCCCCTACCCCTTTCACACAGGCCAGGTCCCCGGGTTGAAATCCTGGGAAACTTTCCCGGGATTTTGGCCCGCGGGAACCTTACACACCAGAGCTAGTTGCGGGTTGTTCCCGGGCCCAACCTCAGAATTTAGGCGGGTGTGAAAGGGGTATAATTCCTCATTAAATCAAATATTGCACCCTTCAGAACTTCATACAGTTTGCAGTAATTACCCATGGGACAATTAAAAAAAACTCTCCACAGTGGTATACACGCACATTGTCGACACTCATAGAACACCAACAAGTGGAACAAATATTAATCTTTAAAGATTTTAGGTGATGACTATGTATTGTTCATTCTAGCACCCTGAACCTTTCAAAAAACACGTAGTTCCTCTTTTCTGCCTGGGGTGTCGCTGTCTGCTGTGGTGTCTCTAGCACATTGTGGCCTGTATCTCTGCAGATCACTGCAGTCACTAGGAGAGATCACTGCCAGCAGCATCCTGGAGCTACTGCACAATAGCGCAGTAAAAAATTAAATGACCCCTCAAGTACCATATTCTAACGCTGGTGCCCTGCATTTTAGTAGAAAAAAAAAAAAAAGGGTGAAGCTATGGCAAAAGCAGTATGTGGTGAACATCCTTATTGCCATACTTAATACAGAGTATGCCCGTAACAGCTACATCAAACTCAACGGGTCTAGTCATGGAGCCATTTGCATACCAATAGTATATAGACCTACTCTAGAATTCTATTTTATGGGCAGGATCACACAACCACCCAGGATTTATGCAAGTCTGAGTGCAAACAACTAAGTCCCTGGTCCGCGACCCTGCTCCTGACCACCACGCAGAGACCCGGGAATTTGGTGGTCAGATTTGGTAATTTTTGGGGTCTGACGTGTTTTGCACAAAAGATCTGAGTGACAAGTTTTAGGACTTGGAACATTTTCTGCATCTAAAAACAGATATTTTGTCACCTGAACACACTTAGGGGCCTATTAAAAAAAAGGGGGGGGGGGGGCGGTATCTGCCTAAAACAGCATAACACAGTCAGTCAATTTAATGACTACACTAGGCACCCTTTCTGGTCTCTTGTCTGGACCAGGGAACATACGGATATTATTGTGCATATCATCGGGGGTGTACGCACTATATCATTAACCCTTTGAGAGCCAAGGGAATGTGTCAGAAGGGATACAGTCATTGGGACACCAGCATGTTGTTAGACAGTCATTAGGTCGACATGGTCATTAGTTCGACATGGGGTTTTTCACTGTTTTTTGAGCCGACAGGTGGTATTTCATGCCCTGCCATCCACTAGGGCATGGTGGGAGAATAAAATAGTGTGCAGAGCGAAGGCGAGCCATGCGAGAGGACGTGGTGCACTTTAGCCTGTGTCCATGTTGACTGTCTACATTTGTGCAAAAAAACTGTGAAAAACCCCATGTCGACCTTATGACCCTGTCGACCTTATGACTGTCTAACAACTTGCTAGTGACCAACTGATCCACACCCGTTTCAGAATAGGTGTGACAATTTCCAAGCAAACCTTTTTTTTAACCCTTTAAGTTCCAACGTTGCTGTGAGATCCTCAAAATATCTACTAAAAACGCCAGCATTGCGCACAGCGACTGTTCTTAGTTTGGGTGCAATATTTAACTAATCTTCAATTAATTGACTTGGCTGTATTTATTTAAACTAAAAGAACATTCGCTGTGAGCGGCGCTGGCATTTTCAGCGGATATTTTGAAGATCGCTCACAGCAACATTGGCACTTAACACTGCGCTTCCGCAGGCCACAGCACACAATTTGCTGACTACGGCTTTATTCTATTAAGCCAATCCTGCATTATACCATAAGCAGTTAATATTCATCCCAACCAACAGATTACGGTCAATGGACTTTAAATCCAATTTCGGAAGACCTGGCGCCACGATTCAGAATTAATCTAGGCTGATTCACATAAAAAAAAAAATCTTGAAGTAAAACTAATCTTAATTGGCTTATAGAGGCAGCAGGCCGGGTTACTCCCTGACAACATGTGGCTTGAGGGATATTGTAATGAAAAAAAATTAGCCCAATGTACATAATCTATATTACCTAGACCATCTTGGCGCATCTGTTATCTGTAAATAATTTTGGTACCTTCAGCTGAGAGTATCGCCCTTATTAGACTAGTAGATTGGACATCACAGCTACTGGTGATGACCAGATGCAGACTTCACAGCCTGTAACCACCACATAAAAGCAAACCCTTACACATATTTCGGACTTTGCTCATTGAAGCCTAGTATGTCCAAACTCAGTAGTGAGTCCAGAGGGGAGTTAAAATTCAAACCGTGGAGCCATACCCACTGCCACCAACTGCCATTCCAAACTGACTCACTGGCAGTAGGAGTGGCTCCCCTATTTGAATAGGGAACTGTGCTGCAACCCCCCTCTGAATCCACCACTGTCCCAACTCACCCTCTGCTCATTACCTGATCCACACAAATACCACTTTCACACTGCAAAATGCTCTCTGGCCAATATTGCCGTTTCGCGGACAACATGCGGGGGCGAAGACAGCACTTGGAGCTGATGCTGATCCAAGCACTGCCTATTCCATCAGTGTGAACAGGAACTGGGTCACTCGACCAGAATACCCTGTTCACCGGTTCATAATGCCAGGTTGCTGCCGGTTTGTTGGACCCAGTAAGCCCTTTCAGATCGCACCGATTACCAGGACGAACCTCTGCCGCACAGCAGGTTATCCAAGTGACTGAGTAGGCACCAGGTGGCAGAATAAGCCTAGATGGTTACAAGCTATGGGTAGTGGGTGAATAAACACCACGATCCCCCCTACCCACCCAAATGAATGATCTTTAACCGTCACCTCATTCTACCAATCTCATCACCGCTGTGCGCCACTCTAAACAGAAACCAACACAATGCAGCCTAACACAGACAGAAAGCCAATGTAAAACTGTGAGCACCGCAGAGCGGTTATTTTATGCACGACAAGTGACCTTCAGTGTGAGTGGTCTCCGGTCATGCACCACAACACATAATTACAGATCACATCAATAAGGGACGGGACATATAACTGTATTCCATGAATAGAAATGATGTGGGATGTAAAAGTACAGATCAGCAGGGTAAATCTGCCATTTGTGCCCAGTTTGCCCAGATAACATCCTATATGAGGTGTCGGCCAGCGTCAGCAGGCGACGCGCAGATCAGCAGCCACCTGCCGACTTCTTTCCCTTCATTCATACTGTCATGAAAATGTGTGACCAGAGCTTAATGGGGATCAGTGAGGCGTGCGGCCTTTTCACCAGGGACCCTGCCATGTAAAGAGGATAAATCTCTGTCTGCCCATTAATCCTTGTTGTGCACAGTAAGGAGAGGGCAGAAGCGAGGGACAGTAGAAGGAAGCTCGGAGTGGGGACAGTACCCCTGGGGAGGGACAGTAGAGGGAAGCTCTGGGTAGGGACAGTATAGGGAAGCTCTGGGTGGGGACGGTCCCCCTGGGTAGGGCCAGTAGTGGGAAGCTCGGGGTGGGGACAGTCCCCCTGGGTAGAGACAGTAGTGGGAAGCTCTGGGTGGGGACGGTCTCCCTGGGTAGAGACAGTAGTGGGAAGCTCTGGGTGGGGACAGTACCCCTGGGTAGAGACAGTAGTGGGAAGCTCGGGGTGGGGACAGTCCCCCTGGGTAGAGACAGTAGTGGGAAGCTCTGGGTGGGGACATCTCCCTGGGTAGGGGCAGTAGAGGGAAGCTCAGGGTGGGGACGGTCTCCCTGGGTAGGGGCAGTATAGGGAAGATCTGGTAGGGACACTAGAGGGAAGCTCGGAGTGGGGACAGTCCCCCTTGGTAGGGACAGTAGAGGGAAGATCTGGGTGGGGACGGTAGAGGGAAGATCTGGGTGGGGACGGTAGAGGGAAGCTCGGGGTGGGGACGGTCTCCCTGGGTAGGGGCAGTATAGGGAAGATCTGGTAGGGACACTAGAGGGAAGCTCGGAGTGGGGACAGTCCCCCTGGGTAGAGACAGTAGAGGGAAGCTCTGGGTGGGGACGGTCTCCCTGGGTAGGGGCAGTAGAGAGAAGCTTGGAGTGGGGTAGGGACAGTAGAGGGAAGATCAGAGTGGGGGCAGTCCCCCTGGGTAGGGACCGAAGAGGGAACCTCTGGGTAGGGACAGTAGAGGGAACCTCTGGGTAGGGACAGTAGAGGGAAGCTCGGGTGGGGACAGTCCCCCTGGGTAGGAACTGTAGAGGGAAGCTCGGGGTGGGGACATTCCCCCTGGGTAGGAACTGTAGAGGGAAGCTCGGGGTGGGGACATTCCCCCTGGGTAGGGACTGTAGTATGGAGCCGGATCAGACTGCAGCCAGTACAGAGCAGAAGACTGTTAGTATGAAAGTAAGAAAGCACAAACTTTAATAAAGTAAAATGCACTCGTATAGGGCAACGAGAAATAACGTTGTCACAAGTCACTAGGTCGACCACTAATGGTAGACAGTGATTAGTTTGAGTAATCCCTAGGTTGACATGGAAATGGTCGACACCAGTTTTTCATGATTTTTTTGTTAAAGACTGTTCTTACTTCACGATCTAAGTGGGCATAGCGTTAGATTAGGGATGCAGTTTAAATCCCGGCGGTCGGGATCCCGGCGTTCAGAATCCCGATCGCCGAAATCCCGACACTTTCTCCCTCCGTGGGTGTCCACGTCACCCCTGGAGGGAGAATTAATTAGCGTGCCGAGCATAGCGATCCACGCCCCCCCTTGTCGGGATTTCGGCGGTCGGGATTTTGAACGCCGGGATTTCATACTGAATCCTTAGATTAAAAATAGTGCCTGTGCCCTGTGCACAAAGAGCCATGCGAGGGACCCTGGTACTCTTATACAGTATCCATGTCGAGAGACACCAAAAACCCGGAAAAAAAAAAAAACTTGTGGCAAACTTTTCCAGTGTCCACCAATTCCATGTTGACCATTTTTTAGGTGTCGACCTAGCGACTGTCAACCTTTTATACCACAACCAAATGAACCTCTTAGTTTCTATTGAGAAAGCAGGCCCTACAGGCGTCCATATGTTTTGCATGCCTCAGTCCCAGACCTGTGACAGGCTACAGTTGTAATCAGACAGGATCTGACAGACAGCCCAGCAATCCTATAATCCTTTCTAAATCCTGTTTTATGGTTCCTGAATCAGAGGTGATGTGCTATATTGTCATTGACATAGCATACGTACCCGGTCCCACACGCAGCTACGCAACATAACCCCACCCAGCACAACAGTCAGCTGCGCAACATACACCCACTTAAGCTGCCCATACAGGGTACAACTATTGTATACAATTTGGACTAGATTGCTGCATCGCATGGGTTTTGCAATGCAATGAGATGAGATCTAGTACACTTACTTTTTCAGCTGTTTGACGGGAGCGCACATCTTATCGCATCTTATCGCACCCAGCAATTGTACAGTGTATGGGCACTGTACAATTATAGATAGATAATACCCCTATGGCTGTCTCAAAGTGCTGCTGTACATTGTGTTTGCAGGAATCGGGCACAGGGGGTGAATATAAGGACACCGCTCGCAGCCCCCACCATACAGTACAGACGCCACTTCAGAGGGTCTTTGTATACAGAAGCGCTAATGATACATCTGTCTTCAAAGCACCTGATACATAAAACACTGGCAGCAGGCGCTGAACAGGCTGCACCAGGGACCCGCTGGCAGGTTCTATGCGCTGCCAAGACACAGTGACTTTCATACACAACTATTTTTTATAAGTGCCGGTGGTAAAAAAAATGCTTTGGTTACTCCAGTAATGCACGGAGGGGGGAGCACAATATGCCTGCACACAAGCGTAGATGTACCAACCGCATGGGCGCTGGGCAGAATCGCAGGGGAGTCTGGATAGGTGTGCACAGCAGCTGGGCCATCGCCTACAGATGATGTCAGGACGGGCTGGGTGGAGAAGTACAGTACTGAGGTGACGAATAAGTACATGATATTCAATTGCCCTGCGAGTGCCGTCGCCAGCAATTACTAACTGCACCCAAACGCACCATTATAAGCTACGTATAGCAGCTAACCAGCAGTTTTAGGTGACCAGAACTCCAACAGGTCAAAGATTTCTGAACAACATCAAACAGGAATAATGGACGTCCATCGCACTCACGCATAGAAGCAAATCAAATGAATAACTCCTGCCAGGTGCCCATTAGCGACGGGGCACTCAAAAAACAACCGAATGCAAAGTCATAGCTCCGCAATGTCATGAGATGTGCACCTACGGAGACTTATTATAGAGCCTGTACAGGTATGCAAAGAATTTACAGCTAAGTATTTCAGCGACTGGAAAGCGTTAAATCATAACAAGGAGACCAGATGTGGGGCTCAGGAAGACGGAAATATTAATCACATTCAAACAAACCCTGGAAACTAGGAGTCTATGGAATGTGGAGCGGGGGGAGTCAGGAACCAGCATTTATGGCATAATAGAGAAACACCTAGGGCCTTATTCTAGTTCACTCTTTCAGACAAAATTCTTCTTAGATGGACAAAACCATGTGCACTGTAGGTGGGCAGATGTAAAATGCGCAGAGAGAATTAGATTTGGGTGAGTGGTACTTGTGTATTTTGGCGGCGCCCCCGATGTCCGTCGTACGACGAACAGATCGCATCGCATCGTATGCCATGCACCCGATGGCATGCGATGCGATGCGATTTTGACCCCCTATACGACCAAAAATCGTATAAGCACCCTAAAGGGTGCTTTTGAGCACCCAAATGGGTGCTAACAATGTTAAATGCACCCCCACGCCACCCCCCACTATAAACGTGAACCCGAAGCGTGGCGAGCGCAGCGAGCCCGCGAGGGGCGGCGGTACGCGTCCTACGACCTTTTCATACCCCCACTATCCACGTCGGCGTGGAGTTGAGAATAGAATAGTGTGGCGAGCGCAGCGAGCCACCGAGCCCGAAGCGTGGCGAGCGCAGCGAGCCCCGCGAGGGGACGCGGATACCTTCACAGTTATACGCGTCCCCTCGCGGGCTTCACAGGTGTCCGTGGCGACGCGGACACCTGTGAAGCCCGCGAGGGGACGCGTTTACCTGTGAAGGTATCCGCGTCCCCTCGCCACGCTTCGGGCTCGGTGGCTCGCTGCGCTCGCCACACTATTCTATTCTCAACTCCACGCCGACGTGGATAGTGGGGGTATGAAAAGGTCGTAGGACGCGTACCGCTGCGCTCGCCACGCTTCGGATTCACGTTTATAGTGGGGGGTGGCGTGGGGGTGCATTTAACATTGTAAGCACCCATTTGGGTGCTTAACATAGTATAAGCACCCATTGGGGTGCTTATACAATGTTTAATCGCATCGCATCGCATCCTATGGCATCGTATGCCATGTACAATGGCATACAATTTCAAAATTGTATGCCATCGTGCACTATCGTACGATATCGCGTCGCATCGCATACCATCGTATGTGTTATGGTATGCGATGCGATGGGCGCCGCCAAAATACACAAGTACCGGGTGAGTTATTTTGTTTCTGTGCAGGGTAAATACTGGCTGCTTTATTTTTACACTGCACTATAGATCTCACTTTGAAGTAAAACCCCACCCAAATCTAATTCTCTCTGCACAAGTTACATCTGCCCCACCTGCAGTGCACATGGTTTTGTCCATCTAAGAAGGATTTTGTCAGAAAGAGTGAACTAGAATAAGGCCCCTAGATCCTTATTCACACTGTAGAACAAGGGGGGGGGGGCAGCAGTCACCATCTTATAAACATCAGACTCCTCTTATGTGCAAGTTCTATCGGTACAGTCACCCGCCACAAGAAGGGAAGTGTCCCAGCTATGATAAGACTTCCGCAATCTGTACTTGGAATTAAACCAACGCCGTCTCCTGCTGGTCTCACTCCTAGGAAATACATAAACAGAATATTGCCAGTGTCCCTGTGCAGCAAGCACCAGATTATTGGAGGAGATCAGGACTGTTTTTTTGGGAGAAAATGTCCTGTCCAGCCCTTTGTGGTCTACCCATACCAACTCTGCAAAGTCAAGACATTATAGGGAGGGGGTATCCAATCCAGGACTCCGACTGGCAGAATGATCGCCAAGAAAACAGGCTGCTGTAATTCTGCATGCGGCTTCTTTCCAGTCTTCCATTTGGCAGGGGGCCTTGCGACCATTCTGCTATACTTATGAACTAACTTATTTGATCGCCTTTTATTGTAGTCAGCAAACCCTATGCATCGCACAAAGACATATACCGGGCAGGTGGTACACTCAGTGCGAGTGGGATTGCAGCGGCACACATGCGACTGTACCACACGTGCAGCCTGCAGATAATCCCTGGTCGGCCATTGCACACAGACATGAATTAGGCCCACTGTACAAAACCTATGGTAAACCCTTCTGTATGAATAGTCATGCAATAAATAGTAGAAATCAGCCAATGCACGTCAGTTTTTAGGTGCCCTTTTTTAAGATGCTTAAAGGTTGAACTAATGTGCAGCAGGTGCGCCAGAGGCGGCACCAACGTACGGCAGGTACACAGGGGCATATTGGGGTGTTGAATTAATGGGAGTGCAGTTTTGTCCAACATTGTTTAACAAATTTGCATAAATACGCAGAAAAAAATCACTTTTTGGGGTATATAAAAATGTATGCAACAACTTTCATTTTACTGAAAAATACTGCGTTCATTTGATAATAAAAACCTCCAGGACTTTCCTAGCGGCCTCTTAGTCTGCAATATGATTTAGCTACTTTACCATTTGAGGTCCAGAATAATTACCCCACCTTTTCATTTTTCCCCAGGTCATTTAATTGTAGAAGAAAAGTCGGGACGAACCTGATGCGATTTACTTGCATAGAACTGGACTGACCTCTTAGGGGTCAGGGGTGACTGCACCCAAACGAACCAGGTATAACTCCTAAAAGTCCTAGGTAAGCTGCGTTTCAAACTCCTCAGTAGGGGTATGGATCATTAGGTAGACATTCATTAAGGTCAACAGGGTCATTATGTCGACACAAGCATTCGGTCAACAGTCAAAAAAAAGGTCAACTGGGTTTTTTGTCCCGAATTTCACACGGACACTGAAAACGTTGCACGCACCATGTTCGGGCAGGGTGCCTCGTTACGCTCGGCACACTATTTTATTCTCGTAGGGCATGAAATACCACCTGTCGGCACAAAAAAAAATGTGAAAAACCCCATGTTGACCTTTTGACTGTCGACCGAATGCTTGTGTTGACATAATGACCCTGTTGACCTAATGCTTGTGCCGACCTACAGTCATGTCGACCCAATAACCGTATCCCCTCAGTGTGTGAGATACAGTAATGGGAATTTGGGGGCACCAACATATGAATAGTGCGATGGTAGCTATGGCGGTGAATGCGTTTGTGTCATATTGGAGTGTGTGATTGTGTCTCAAACTGACCTCAACGCTTCCACCATGACCATTATTGGCATCATGGTGGTGTGCGGGCCAGATGGAGCCGTGACAATGTCACAGGGATCAGTAATGTAGTCAGTGTTTAGTACTGTGAGGTCCTAACACTTTATCTATCCCAGATCCCTATGGCAGCTGAGCTAGAATAGAGGTTATGCAGCAATAAGAGTGAGCCCAGTGTAAGCATCACAGCGTGTGAGCAGCCAGACGTAGATCTTATACTCTGGCTGTAGCGCGGTTCTAATCCAGGAACACCGCCGTCTACACATTAATCATCTCACGGGATAAAAGGAGCCGCACGTACAGTGTATACGATGCTGGGAAATATCCGGCTCTCCATCCTGCCAGCATGACGTCAGTCCACACAGTCTCACCAGTTCCATCAAGATAAATACGTGTTGATTGATGTAACACCTTCTCTGACAGCAAAGTACAAAGGAAAGAGCTACAAGGAAAGGCAGCATTTTAGAGGTTTCTGTCACTGCAGAGGGGGAGAGAGGATCCTCAGACAGCAGCTGGCGAGCAGCTTCTAGCACACTCTGGTCTGTATAAGACATACAGACCAGTGCGTGCTAGAAGGGGTATGGGTCATAGGGTTGACTGTATGAAGGTTGACATACATTAGGTCGACAGGGCTTAGATTGACATATGAAATAGGTCAACAAGAGCATTAGGTGAATGTGAGTGTTTCACATTTTTTGGCCCAAATTTTGATGCGTCGACATGGACATTATCAGTGTGCTGCCTCCCCTCACACGCCATGCTTCGGGGTATGAGCCTCACTGCCCTTGGCACGCTATTATATTCTCCCTCCAACCCCTAGGGTGTGAAATACCGCATGTCAGCACAAGTCGGCAAAAAAAAAAAGTGAAAAAAAATCATGTCGATCTTTTGATTCTCAAACTTCCCATAGTCGATCTGATGCTTGTGTCGACCAAATCGACCTTTAGTGGTTGATCCTAGTGACCGTGTCCCACTAGAAGAATCAGGCAACAGAGGAAATGCACAAGTTGTGACCGCGCTAGAATGGAATGACGACAATTCTTGTCTTCATAAGCACGTAGATGTGATTTTCCCAAATCAGCTTAGGGTTCCCTTAGGACAGGCCTGGCCAGCCTTTGGCTCACTCAGCTGTTGTGAAACTACACATCCCAGCATCCCCTGCAACAGTTATCATATTCCTTCAAAGCAAAACATTGGCTGGGCATGCTGGGACTTGTAATTTTGTAACAAATAAATACATACACACATACATACATACATAATTTAGTGGCGTATCAATCTGTATTGGGCATATCAATCGAGCCCTTTCGGGTGAGAACATACCCCGTCCTCAGGATAATAGCCACAGGATGCAATAACAATCAGCTGATTGTTATTGTATCCTGTGGCTATTATCCTGAGGACAGGGTATGTTCTCACCCGAAAGCGCTCGATTGATATGCCCAATACAGCTTGAAACGCTACTAAATTGTCTGTGTGCCTCTTCTATTGGACTGATATATTTAGAAAATAGAGTGCACCGGACTTAGGTGAATCTTATTATTGGAGTGCCGGCATAAAAAGGATATAGATGGTTTCATAACTGCAATTTTCTCACAATTTAACACGGGCCATTTTTTCTGTCTGGGCGGCGGCTTTCTCCTTGCAGTCCACCGCCAATTCTCACATTAGTGATGCATTCTGAATGAGCCCCTATATTGTTTATCAAATGTATAGCCACACACTCATGCTAGGGTTTATTTGTGTTGAAAGCCAATTAACCTATCAATATTTTGGGATTGTGGGAGATGTAATCTTTACTTATGTTTGGTTAAGTAAAGTCTTTCAGACCTGCTCGCTGGGCTACATGTGTTCGGAACCCCCCCCCCCCCCCCCCCCCCCCCCTTCCATATCTGTGTATGGCTGTGAATGCACAGAGAAACCGTTATATTGTCCCATTTACTCATTCAAATAAAAATGGACCGATCCCTTACATGACAGAGGTAGCCATACTGGTTTGTGCAGAATTAGTATGTGAATATTGTCCAGCCCGCATTCAGTGAGGAGACCATTCCTTCTAAATCAGGGCAACAGTTATGAGTCCTGGTGGCTACACTGCCTCTTTATATCCGTTACAGCAAGGCTGTCCCATACACAAGTAACCCATTGTAGGTAACATTAAACAGTAAACAGCCCCATAAATTCCAGAGGCAGGCCCACCATCAGATCTCAATCAGCTGCTGCATCCTCCTTTACCACAGCATGGCCTGGGAGGCCTCTGATCCCAGGATAAAAGTAGGACAGCAGACAGCTGGTGTGGTGGATGACATCTGTCTCTCTCTCCCCGACACGACAGGTGTGGACCAGCTGACCAGACCCCCAGACACATCAATGCCACATTTCCTCAACCGTAAGGAAGTGCAGCTGACTGGCATCACCTTTACTGTCGCTATACCAGTTACTGTATTATGTGTATCTATGGCAGTCATTACCGTCTATGGCTGAATATAGTAATCGTCATCATAAAAAAAATGGCAAGAATATCGACATTCACAATATTTGCAGGTTCACAATGCCGACACTGAAAAAAAAAAAAAAAACGTTTACATGGCCAAAGTGACAACATAATGAATGTTTGCAGTCCGAACAGGCAGATAATGGCCGATCTGGCCTCCCACATACGTGGAATCAGCCTGGACATTGATCCTCTGGGTGAACAAGATGGCCTATTTCAGCCATCTTGTTCAGAAATTGGCCAAATTATTATATTGTGTTTAGCTTGAGTGCTATACTCTGTCTGCAAATGTACCTATAATATTGAATATCTTAAGTTATGTCACAGTGGGCCTTATTCTGCTTGGTGCGGTCCGTTCCGAATTCTTTCGGAGGGCGCTTTTAAGCCGTCTGCGCATGCGTAGGCAACGCAATGCGCATGTGCCTCTGCACTCGTTCTCGCCAATACCGCCCAGAAATGTGCACCAAAGTGGCTCGGGAAATATGGGCGTAACATGGGCGTCATGTGGGCGTACACAAGGGCGCAGTTTCAAAGTAGGCAAAACTGGGCATAAATCTGGGCGCACACATGGGAGTGCACAAACTGTGGTAGGCGTGCATTCGGACAGAACACCGACTGCAAGCGAACCAACACGCATGAAATATGCGGTGTCCATAAGCAAGTTTCAGTTTGCGGAGAGCACTTGTTCATGCGCTAGGCATTCGGTTTGCCCAATTAGTACGCCCGTACCTGAAGCACTCTCAGCTGACCACAATACAATCCACTCCTCTACTCTACTCATTAGGGATTAATTACACTTTTTTCACAGGTTCAATTGGAACCACTAAGACAGGTAAAGGGGCAACAATGAAGTAATACCCCTTAACATGATGTAAGGGTTAATCTAAAGTGCTTGTAATGTGTTTAAGTATCAATTAGGAATTAATTGATTACATTTAAAAATAAACAATTTGTTATGAGGTTGGCTAATTGCATAAGTGTGTCATGTTGCAGAAGCATGATTTCCGAATAGAGTAGTGAGGTTTGCGGAAATACACCAACTCGGTGCGTACGGCCAGCTTCCCGTCCATTCGGACTCTGTAAGACCATGCAGAATCTTTGTGTTCCCACCGCACACGCACGTTTGGATGTAGTCTGAAGACACTCCCTCTTCTTAGAGTCTGTCCGAAGGGATGCGGACGACCTGTGGGCGTGTATTCTTAGAATGTCCGCACGGCGTGGCGTTCGGTCATTTCCGAAATAATTCGGAACGGACCGCAATAACCAGAATAAGGCCCAGTATGAGGACTTATACTTGGTTATTAGTCACTCTTTTATAGACGGTAACTTGTATTTCATTCTAAGTGGCTCGAACGTAATCCTCTAGCAAAACGATCAGCAGAATAACCCTTCGATATAGTTTTTACACTTTTATTATTGCAGGTGTCTAAAATCAAAGAAATCCTGTCATATCTTTTTCATTTTTAATGTGACCTTCATCAAAAAATTGTCCATCAAATTGAGAGCAGGACATTCCCATGGCCGCAGAGTAGCCCAGATATATAGGTATTGTATATTACCAATTGGGAAATCCTTCCACTGATGTCCGCTGTATGAATCAATATTGTATCCTTTCCAGAGTTGGAAGAAATGTGGAGCTGAAGATGTTATGCTCAATGTGTTGGGAGCAAATTTGATCCTGATGGCGACCACTGGCTTCTCTGGTGTGTCTCTTTAGGGAACTGGCATAGTATCCCAATGATGTTAGAAACTTTATCCAGGTTCAGGTGGTGCTCTATATTTCTCAGGAATGGAGGCGGACCAGCAGTCGGTATGGGGGTCTCAATTTAATTGACTCAACGCGTTTCCCTTCCTGCTTCCTCAGGAGTGGAAGGATTTCCCAATTGGTAATATACAATACCTATATATCTGGGCTACTCTGTGACTACTGACTTTTAATCAACCCATGAAAATACCACTCAGTCACTTTGTGACCCATTTCCCCATCCTTTATTTTCATTTTTATTTTTAATTTATACATTACTTCAGTTGTTCTATTGAATTTTACATTTTGTATGATTAGAGTTAATAAAACACACACAGGGGAGCGTGACACAGCTATTATATATAGAGACACACAGCTTGTATCTATACAGACACACACACACACACACACAGGGGAGTGTGAATATATATATATATATATATATACACACACACACACACACACACACACACACACACACACGAGAGCATGACGCACAGCTATTATAGATACACACACAGGGGAGTGCGACACACAGCATATATATTACACATACACACGGGGGGGGGGGGGGAAATCGACACACAGCTATTATACACACACAGGGGAGTGTGACACACAGCTATTACATATACACAGATACACACACAGGGGAGCATGTCACACAGCTATTATGTATACAGACACACACTGGAGTGTAACACCACAATGTATACAGATACACAGCAATATATGAAGTGCAGAAGACATGTACCGCAAAGGGCTAACATGTTAGAGGACAGCTGCTGGCAGGAGTACAGACGTGTGCTCACAGGCAGGGTACTGGCCATTTCTGTAGGCTTTATTATGGATGCCCTGACACCCAGGCAGCTGGGAACGTGTGACCATACAGGGCTGCCTGTCTTTTCCAAGAAATTGCTGGTGGCCAGTTGTTGAGCCGGTGACAGATGACGGAGCTCCTGGAAGCTGCATCCTTCCTGCTCAGCCACACAGCTTAGTGGACCAAGTCAGCTTTAGCATTTCAGGGGTTAACCTGCCTCTATTGTCTCTGATCCGGTCACTTCCTCCACTAAACTCAGTTTACATTTAAACCCACATTACAGTCCCACTAATGAGCCTGTGGGTCGCATCACCCCAACATCCTCTCTGCCTCTCACAGGACGAACTGTCATACAATTAAAGGGGACAATGTCTGTGGGAAGAAGCGCAGCCTTTGTTTGTTTGGCATAGTCTAGAGCTGGCATGTAGCACTGCCAGCACATTCCTGGCACTCTCCCACCCGGGTATAATGCAAACTTGTACTCTTAACCCACTCCATACAAAGGCATTACACACAGCCACCATATGCAACATTAAACAAATGCATTAGCTTGGTGTAAACTACATAACATGATAACACCAGGTATGACGAGGACTATGGGGTTAGCGGGCTGAGGTACAGGTAGCACTGTGGCAGCCTATGGAGTGCGTCTTGTGTAGTATATCTAAAGAATGCATACTACTGGCAGAGTCAGATTAAGAAGGGGGGCCAGGGGATATGTTACCCAGGGCCCTCCATTTCCGGACGGCATGCAGCAGGCAGAGGAAGCCACAGACACGGGGGCAGGCAGCGGGAGCCACAGACACGGGGGCAGGCAGAGGGAGCCACAGACACGGGGGCAGGCAGAGGGAGCCACAGACACGGGGGCAGGCAGAGGGAGCCACAGACACGGGGGCAGGCAGAGGGAGCCACAGACACGGGGGCAGGCAGAGGGAGCCACAGACACGGGGGCAGGCAGCGGGAGCCACAGACACGGGGGCAGGCAGCGGGAGCCACAGACACGGGGGCAGGCAGCGGGAGCCACAGACACGGGGGCAGGCAGCGGGAGCCACAGACACGGGGGCAGGCAGCGGGAGCCACAGACACGGGGGCAGGCAGCGGGAGCCATTGAGCACATGCAGCTTTAGCAGCTCTGCTCACATGGAATTTGTCCATCCATAGCTGAGCCTTCCACACTATTGCCATTAATGGCAATAGTGTGATACCATTAATGGTCATTTGCACTATGTGATTGATTTTATTGACTGACTGGCGCGTGGTGCAAACTGGGGACGGAACTATGCTCAGTGTGCCGACCCCTTAGGCAAGAAAAAAACTATTCATCATTCTTTGCCATCAATAAGGGGGGGGGTTTCCCCCCATCGATGGCAAAACTATTCTACATCAGTTCATAAACCATCAATGGTGGTTGGCCATCCCTAGGCACAGGCAGCGACTCCTGTCATTATCTTGTATGTAGTGTGTTGTGTGTATATTTATATATGCAGTGTATGTATGTATGTATGTATGTATGTATACTTCTTAGGTCCCACCTTGTCTTAAGTACCCCATGCTCCTTGGATCCTTAATCCAACTCTGACTGCCTGTGGACACTGCCATGAGTAGGCATCGCGCCGGTCTCTAGAACTATGGCCACCGCAGATATACCACGGCACATTCTTTAACATCACCACAATAAGGAACAATGGGGCAGATGTATTAAGCCTTAACAAGTGATAAATGCAAGGGTGATAAGGAGAGATAAAAGGTCCAGCCAATCAGCTCCTTTTTTCAAACACAGCCTGCAACATGGCAGTTAGCAGGTGATTGGCTGGATGTTTATCTCTCCTTATCACCCTTGGATTTATCTCTTGTTAAAGCTTAGTACATCTGCCCCAAAGTTCCTTACATCAGGTTATACCAAATAAAATACATGAGCTGTTCTTTTGGTCACTGAACAAAGCAAGGAGGGCTGCAGACGATACAAGTATTGGTGTATAAATAGAAAGGAGGTTCACTGATAATATCAAAACTATAGCAAAAAACAAGTAAACAGGTTACATATGTAGCAATATTGTCGTCTAAAATAGAACAGTAGAATTTTTTTTTTATTAAAGAAGATGACTATGTATAAGAGGAAGTCTCCAATTCCGGTATACACCATAAAACATGACAATCAATTGCAAAACTTCACAAAACTGCAACTCAGTCTGAATCAGGCCTGTTAAGGCCCCCATACACTTGTGCAACTTCTCCCCACAGGAAGTCACCTACAATCTCCCATTGAGCTGCTGGGGACCTTTCCCAGGCAGCGGGATCGCATTTGATATATCCCAGCAAAGCCTGTCTGGCTCCGATGCGTTCCAACAGATCAAGTCGGCAGCTACGGCGACTCACAGGCTCCAGTGCAATGAACACGGGACCGTGCATCGGGCCTGCTGTTCATCACATGCGATTGATCGCAGCAAAGCACATGTGAATCGCCTTATGTGTGGCCAGCTTTAGACCTGTGTAGGGTTCTGTTCCACGTACTTACCCAGCATACATCAGGGCAGTGTATATTATATGGCAAAGCAGTGTGCAGCCAAGCCGCTACTTCCCAGATGGGTGTTGCCTCTGATATCAGGATGATATGTCGACACATGCAAAAAGCTTAAAATGATTTCACAATTATTTTCAGACATTATGATCCACACGGACTAGGATTGGAAACAGTCAAGTGGGCCGGAGCACGTGCAGTCAGCCATGCCAGGGTATGCGCCACACTAATTGAGGGTCCATGTCGACAGGTGTCATCATGGACATAAAAAAAACCCTTATGGTGACCTTAACATGAGTCAACTCTTCCCCCGCCCCCCCCCCCCCCCCCAACCTTTAATCAATGTCCAAGTTTTCCCAGATTTGCATTTCGTCAATGTCAAAGGTGTTCCTGTAAAGGGGCAATCATTAAAATGGTTTTCCCTTGTAAAATGGGAGATATTAGTATAATATCCAAAAGAAAAGAAAAAAATGATGTTGCGCTAATGTTTGAGCTGCCGGTATTCCATCCTGGATGAAATAAAAGACACCTGGACGAATGCTACTACCTATATGCTGCACAGCTGAAGGAGCGGTGGAATCAACAGATTCCCGCTGATCTCTGCATGCTGAATTAGCGGACCTGTACACGTCGCCCGACTGCCATTTGGAGTACCTGCTTGAACAGACTCCAGGTAGGATTAGACAGGGCAAGATAGTATTTGGCTGATACCGATTCCATGACTGGTACTCTAACTTTTCCCACAAAGGGATTGTAAACATTCTGCACCAGTGTTTGTTTTAGTTATTTATTTTTTGCAACTCTAATTTCTCTTCCTATTCCCATTTCTTTCTTGTCCTCCCCCCATTGAACATGCACCTGGTTTCTTTGCTTTTCAGCTTATCTAACTTTGCCTTTTAAATGTCCACCACAAAAAAACATTGGGGAGACTCTTGGGAACTCACAGCCTACATCTATCCCTACAAGTGTTCACCAGCAACTTTCCAGCATTAGCTACCAATATGGGCGCCCATCCACGCCAGGCTCTGTGGGGGCGTCCATCCTTGTACACCCACTGGCTGCGGGTGTGGCATATGGTCCCAACAGTTGGGATCCCGACAGTCATTAGCCCAACGTCGGGGTCCTGACTGGCCGGACTCAGACAGCGGGACAAGCGCAACAAAGCCCCTTGAGGGCTCGCTGCGCTGGACCTATTCTCCCTCGTGGGGGTCATGGACCCCCACGAGGGAGAATAGCCGGTGGCCGTCGGGACCCCGAGTGTTGGGGTTTTGACTGTCGCGATCCCGACTATCGGGAAACTGTCGGCACCCCTGCCTGCAGGTCATATCAGCTATGATATAGCAGATATGGTTGCTCAGAATGTCCAACAGAATTGGCCACCAGGGTCAGTGGAACTAAATCTCTGACTCACCCAACTTGAGCCACCAGCTCATCCCCTAAAATACTACAGTCATCATCCAGGAACATCTATCAGGCCTGCATTGATCTCCATGCACTTCAGATCTGTCTCCATAGGGACTGAATCAAGCCTTTTCTCCAATTTTGCTTTGATCGTTATGCTGCATAAACCCCACTGTATGCAGAAGCTTACACATGTACTGTAATAACAGTGTTACAGAGAAACTGCACATAACACCAAACTCCTGGACAGAAGTCTACTACTGTGACATAGATAAAGACAATCATTAGTCACCAAGCAACAACCGGCAGAGCCAATACACACTGTACAGTCACCAGGCAACCACTGGCAGAGCCAATACAGCCTGTACAGTCACCAGGCAACCACCGCCAGATCAAATGCACCCTGTACAGTCACCAGGCAACCACCGCCAGATCAAATGCACCCTGTACAGTAACCAGGCAACCACCGGCAGAGCCAATACACCCTGTACAGTCGCCAGGTAACCATTGGCAGAGCTAAATACACCCTGTACGGTCACCAGGCAACCACTGTCATGCCCAATACACCTCTTATAAGTAACCAAGCATCCATTACAACAGCAAATACATCCTTTGCATGAGTGCAGCTGCTGTAGGACTACACATCACAGCTTGCCCGGCCTTAGTTTTGCCATCAGAAAATGCTAAAAATGTTGCAGGGCATGCTGGGATGTGTAATTAAACAGCACCTCGACAGAAACTTATTGTCCAGCCCTTCGTTATGGTCATCAGACATCCACTGACAGAGCCAGAACAAGAGTTAACAAAAGGAAGCAAGGATAATGAAATAACTTTGCCTTTATTGCAGTTCTATTGCTGTGTAAGGTAAAGCAATAAATGCTGACAATGCTGGATGGCGACTCTCCTGGCATGGGCCCTGTAACTCTTGGGGGAAGAAAGTTCAGACAGCACCAACAGCAAACAATGAAATAAAAACATGGAGCAGCTATAAAGCCCCTCACCCCCAGGCACAGAAGTATCACAGCATCATATAAACCAGAATAAAGGAGGCAGAGCGGCCAGGACCTGGCTGCTGTCATGAGATAGAGGAGGATTGGTGCTAACAAAGACCTCAGTATCCACAGGTCCAGCTCCCAGACTTCCCTCACACGGACCAGTCTCTGGCTGTATGATGTGCCCATACAGTTAATAATGTACAGTATCTACCAAGTCACCTCAGAGGGACACCCTCTGGTCACACCAGGATCTGGGAACAATGGGATCTGCATCCTTTGTGTGAGCTGCAGGCTGGGACACCGTATGCAACAGCTGTCCCAGCATCCATGTACCGAGATAATCCCAATATCCCCATTACAGAGATGGAGCAGGGAACATGGCTTTCCCAGTGGGATGGGCGGACTCTAACGAACACAGAATACATGTGGGGTGAGGAAGGGGGAATTGTGCAACTCACCCCAAAGTCACCTCCCAACTTATCTACATCATACACAGGAAGAGAGGCCCCGAGATCACAGACACGCACTATATAGAGATGTATATACATTTAGAATAGATCTACTAGCAGAACACGGTGTGTAGTGTGAAATATATATATATATATATGTACATTACACAGATGGAGATAACATACACATTATATAGTGTGTTAACAGCAGATATCTCCTGAGTGTGTGTGTGTGTATATATATATATATATATATATATATATAAAAATATTTTTATATATATATATATATATATATATATATATTATATATATATACACATACACACACACACATCTGCACATGGCTATTATGGATGACATCACCGAGAATAACACATATATTACATACACAGCACTGTACTCTCCCTGGGATACAGACAATGAGCTTGCCCAGCCTGCACCCAGGGGCCGCCGCTGACGGTCTCGGGACTCACCCTGGAGGAGGAGGAGCAGAAAACCCGATGCCGCCATCTTGTGTGCTCCGGAGGACGTGAAGAGATGGCCAGAGACTGCGGACAACCGACCATCAGACATCCCGGTCTGCGGGAGCGCCCCGCCCCTCATCGCGAGCCCCGCCCTGATCCCCGGGAGAGCCTCGCCCCTCGTCCTGAACCCCGGGAGAACCACGCCCCTCATTGGATGACTGCCATAAGCGTCCAATCCATCGTGCAGCCACGCCCCTCCTGGAAAACCGTTATTTACTTGTCTCATCATCTCATCAGCAGCCACACACAGTGCCCTGCCCTCTTCCGGACATTACTGGTATTGCAGGCTTCCTGGTACCAAACAGTAGTGATTCATTTATACAGCGCTCTGGCGGTGCCTCTCAGCAGTGATTGTACAGCGCTGTGCACTACATGGTCACATCTGGCTGTGGTATCACACTACCGGAGCATCACAGAAGTGATTATACGGCGCTGTGCAGTACATGGTCACCTCTGGCTGCGGTATTACTCTGACGTGCCTCTCAAGAGTGATTATTATACTTATGGTGACCTAATGAACCTGTCGACCTAACCCCATATCGACCTTCATTCGTGTCGATTTTGATGCATGTCGACCTTCAGTGGTTGACCTAATTACTCGACCTTCCCATTGTCTATCCTATGATCCATGCCCGTGGTATCACACTCCTGGTGCCTCTCAGCAGTGATCTTGCAGTGCTCTGCCCCCACCAGGTCACCTCTGGCTGCGGTATCACTGGGGCATACCTCCCAACTTACAAAGGCATGGAGGAGGACAGATCGATGCGCGGCGTAGCCTAATCAAAGGGGCGTGGTCTAATTAACTGGGTGAGGCCTATACTCACGACTCTCCCGCGAGCCCACGTCCCCGTTTTGACGCTATGGGGGCATGACCCAGAGCCTCTGTGAGCCTCTAGCCATGCCCCCAGCCCCCTGGCTGCGGGAATAGATGCTATGCGCACAGCATTTATTCCCCGCGGCCACTGCCGGCCGCTGGAGGGACGCAGGAATGTCCCTGAAAACCGGGACATTCCCGCGGTAATCGGGACTGTTGGGAGTTATGCGGGGGGCGTCTTAATAGAGGAGCCTCCTGGGCCGGGCCCCTTCCTCTCTGCCAGGAATGGCGCAGGGAGCAGCAGGGTCTGAGTGCTCTAGTGCTCATTCCCTATTGTGCATGCACGAACCTCCGCTGTGCTATGGAGTCTCAGCACTTGAGTCCTCAGAGTCCACTGCGCATGAGCAGATCACCGTAAAAATTGCCACCGCGCAATTTTTTCGGCGATTCTGCAGCGTTGCTGCCACGGGACTACAGATGGTAAGTATTTCCAAAACTCCCACGTCCCACCTGGGGCTGACAGTGTCCCACAGTGGGGGCAGTTGGAAGTCCCCCCTGCCACGTGATGTGCATGTGCACAGCGTCTATTCACGGGCAGAAAGACAGGGGGCACGACCAGCTGCTCACACAGCGCTGACTATGCCCTCTACAGCAGAAAACCAGGGGAGAGGCTTCACTAGTGTGTACATTAGCGCAAAGCCACACCCCTTTATCTTAAAACACACCCCTTTTTGGGCCTGTGCATATTAATCTGCAACTGAGATAGGGTGGAAGTGGTCATCCCGGACATCAGAGAACCTCCTCAAAAACACCTGGGCACATCTGTGCTTTTCAAACACTCCCACATAAGGGCATTACCACCCGCAAACACCGACTTCCTGTCAGTTAAGCTGTGAGGGGATTGCGTTTTTGATCATTTCCATTTTCTGTCGCCAATTCCCCTTATGCATGCAACATGTATGGTACACATGCGCAGCCATTCGATAATCGTTAGATTTGCAAATTCTCTATTTAGCAATCCATGCTGAATTTGTCCCTAATTGGATACCCCACTAAATGTCATGACTGAGAGAAATGCAATGCAATTAATGCGGAGAGAAGTGAAGCTAACAAAACACCTATATTTATTAAATGGAAATAATATAAATGTGATATCAGGGTATGTGGGGGAGGGATTTATCTCCTACAGACCCCTCCTACCTTATTGGAATTTTAATTAGACAGAATTGCGCAGCAGCTTCCCTGCAGCTGTGTGATTCCATACACGCATAAATCAGATCCTTGGTCCTAACTTTCCACCTTCATAGTGCTCTGCTAGAGAAAAGGGACCTAACAGTAGTGGGCTGCGTAACCTTCCTATCGGTGACATTGAGTATCCCCCAAATCAGGAACCCCAATTCACATAAATCTAAAGCTTATCTAAAATAACCGCACTGACAACAGAGATTCCTTTAAAATCTGTCAACCTTTTATTGTAAACAAACTTTAAATTAAGTATAGTGGTAGAAAGAATGGTCCAATTTTACCAGATTCCGGTGGATTGCAACGTGAAATCAGCCAATATCGTATGTTTATGACATCCGATCTGATGCGTGGTCGGAGCCTTAGACCATGGGTCTTCAACCTGTGGCCCTCCAGATGTTGTGAAACTACATGTTCCAACATGCATTACCACATTTTTTCCTATAAGAGCATGCCAAAAAACCTCAGGGCATGCTGGGACATGTAGTTCCACAACCATCTGGAGGGCCACAGGTTGAAGACCTGTGCCTTAGACCATACACGCTGTACATAAGATAAATCTTATGTGCAGCCATCAGCTTAAAAGCACCCATGATGTATCGAATCCGATGCGGCAGGACTCCGATACTGGGCCAAGGCACACCAGGCAGGGGGATGCAGAGAGCTGGGTGAGAGGAGCTTGGTGGTGAGCGAATTTAAAAAAAAAAAGCCATATAAATGAATAGGCAGCCACTGATTGGCTGACAGAGCTCTTTTAGCCAATCAGTGGCTACCCATTCATTTGTATGTTTTTTTTATTATACTCCTGCAGCCAGGCTCTCGGCTCCCTCGTGCAATAACCACTGGGCTTCTGTACTTTCTCACCACAGCTGGCAACCTACTCTAAGCCAGTACCGCCACTATACCTAAACTAATTGATCAAGAACCACTGAACCATTAAACTCTATATCCCTCTTACAATCCAGAGCATTCACCTTCCTTCTTGCCTTGTCCATAACCACAACACACAACTCACACCACAATCTCCTATGGATTATGGTCGAACACAGTAAAGTCCAAGGCCACCTCCATCGATTCCCCCCCCCCCCCCCCCCCATGACCTGCGAGGGGGGATGCCTTGCTGCCCCCAGCAGGTGCGGCATTTAGTGGTTAAACTCATCCCTGACAATAAGTGTTCCAGCAAGACACCTGAGTGCTTAGCACAGAGGTAATAGCAGATAAGGTAACAATTTTGTTTCCTAGGATACATGGTTGCCATAGAAACTCAGGATTCCGTGGTTATCCCGAGAAATCAGGTTACAAATTTGTGATAACAGTTTGTAAGTTTTCTTTCTTTTTATTAAGTAATATACAGTATGTGTGTGATAATCGTCCTGATGTTCTGCAAATTCTCCATTAAAGCCAATAACCTTTCTAAAATTGCAGCGTTTGACTTTCTAGAAAATCCTGGACCATAAAAGAAACATTCATCACAACCTTAAGAACAGAGCTCCTGATTTATGAGCATTGTACATTAGATAAGAATAACATCACATGGTAATCCATGATGTCTTAGGGCTAGGAGTGGAAACACTGAGACCAGTCTGTCCTTTCCCCAGTCATTTGGAGTCATATTGCCCTTTGATGGAATTATCCCCCCTCGGAATACTCCTAAAACCCGATTTATAGGACATTTTTATTTATCTGGTCTTTTATTTTGAAAATAATAATTCCATATATTTATTTCTATTGGCCCAAATACCTCAATTCATCTATAAGTGTTACTGCCACCAGAGGCGAGATGCAATAGGGTGCAATTTTTAGTCTTGTTTGAAAATCGCACTAAATTGTATGCTAAAAAAATCGCACATTTTGTGAAAAATTCGCAATTGAAATAGGGTGCATTTTTTAGATGAAGTCGGAATTCACATGCAATTTAGTGCAATTTTTTGTAAGAAGAATGTGCGATTTTTAGTAATTATAATGTGTGATTTTTTTTAGACATGAAAGTGTGCAGTATTTAGTAAAACAAAACAAAATGGCGTGGGGTCCCCCTTCCTGAGCATAACCAGCTCCAGGCTCATTGAGCCAGATCTGCTTTAAAAAATAAGGGGGACAAAAAGAGTAGAGCAGTAGCGCATGCAGGACTCTAAGGTCCCTAGTCTGAAAGCTGAGGGTCCCCTCTTTCCATGGGTACAAGAATTTTAAAAATCGACCCTGGGGAACCGGAGATATCTGACTTCAAAGGAGTGGTCCCCATCCAAGCCTGTTAATTTCTATTCCCAGTCAGATATTTCAGGTTCTGTCTGACTTAGAGTTTTTCTGACGTTATATTCCAAAAGCTGGGACTCTCCCCCTTTGAGAGACACTAGTAGCTTGTCTCTACTGTTCCCAGAACCAGAGATACCAGCCTTCCAGCAGCTGGTTACTGCTCCAGCTCCACACACCTGGTATGTAGTTTTATATGCTCGTTGGCGGATTGCTCTGCCTCTGAACTCTGATCCCCAATACCATTTGGCAGGTGGGATTCTCTAGTTTCTAATTCCTTTAAAAGCTAAGAAATCTATTTCTGTAAACTGGAGATATCTCCAGTCAAGCAAGCTGTCCTCCCACCAGAAAATTATGAATAATAAGCCCACTCCACTATACACCCCTCCTCTGTGTATTAAACATCCTCTACCACCCTGGACCTTCATTCAGCCCAATGCCCCCTTCTCCCATCCCATCTCCCACCATCTGTGCAGTAAAGAGGTAATTAGTGGAAATTACTGATCCAGGCCCTACATGCTGAGCGGTTGATATAATACCCCCTACCACCTGCGGGACATCAAAGCTTCCGCTCATAGCACCCCCTACCGCTGGAGGATCGGAAGGGGCCCCAATACATTGCTATGCCCAGAGGTCTACACTGCTGTATATATATATATATATATATATATATATATATGTATATATATATATATATATGTATATAATTCTGGGGGGGGGGGGAGGGGGCGGCACTCCAAGCAAAGGTGTATGTATCAGCAAATAGATGAATAACGCGGTGCCCTTCCTTGGCTGTCAATACATGGTGGGGGTGGATCGGCGGCACTCGCAAAATAAATAAATCAGACCACACTAAGTGGATAACCAACGTTTCAAGGCCTAGAGGCCTTTTTATCAAGGTGCAAAAAAATGTGAACAACCCACGTGAACAAACGTTGTTCACGTTTTTTTGCACCTTGATAAAAAGGCCTCTAGGCCTTGAAACGTTGGTTATCCACTTGGTGTGGTCTGATTTATTTATTTTGCGAGTGCCGCCGATCCACCCCCACTATATATATATATATATATATATATATATATATATATATATATATTATTATTATTATTTATTCACATTTGGTCTATCTCTATATCTATATCTATAATACTTTAACTGACCCGGCATATACTAGGTCACCTAAGTGTCCATCTCCGTGTTTTGCTCCGCCCCTCTCTGGAAACTCCCTTCTGAAAATCCTGCGTTTGCCCCTGTAGGGGTCCCCCGTATTTCTGAAACCAGCCCCGGACTCTTGGACCGGTGCTGGTTCAAAAAATACATGGGACAAAAAAACTGGGGCTCCCCATATTTTGAAACCAGCACCTGGCTCCAACAGCCCATGGCGTTATGCCACAGCTGGGGAACACTTTTTATATAAGGTCCCCGGCCATACCATGCACACCATGGCTGGTCAAGTCGTGGACGGCTGCATCCATTGTAATGACCGCAGAAAATCAGAAGAGCTACAGAAGCACTTTGCCCCGATTGGCTGTAGGCGTCTCCATGGAGACGCCTACAGCCAATCAGGGCTGAGAGCATCTATAGCGCTGTAACAGCACGATTCTCTGCTGTCATCACAACGGAGGAAGTGAGATTTGTGAGTATAGGTGTAAAATTAGTGTGTGCATAATAAAGTGTCCCCCGGCTGTGGCATGACACCGTGGGCTGTTGGAGTCCAGGGCTGGTTACAGAAATATGGGGGACCCCTACGCTTTTTGTCCCCCTCTTTTTTTGGAACCAGGTCTGGCTCAATGAGCCCGAGCCTAGCGGCTCCTGATTATCCGCTAGGTCACATTCCGGCCATTAGCAATATTCGCGGGGTGGAGCCTGCTCAGTCTGGCTTGGTTCACGTAGTGTCGGTTTATTTTTTTGCCAAGACCCCGGGTCTACAGATGGAGCGGGATTCATCTGTCCAGGGGATGGCGATGGCGACGCCAGCCGCCATCCCCTGCCCCGCACCCCCCCGCCCCCTCCTCCGGTCCCCCCAAGCCCCCTCGAGGGGACATTCGCCAGCAACACTGAGGCCAGATTCATCTGTACTTGCAAAGAAGAGGACGTGATCTTCGTTGGAGGACACTTGTAATTGTCTTCCACAGGTACGCCTATGGATTTCGACGGACACCGGACCAGGACCCCTGGACACCAGACCCCGGAGCCCCAGGACACCAGACCCGGGGACCTACCTACGGGCTTTATGGATTATCCAATGAATTAATAGATTATCTAATGAATTAATAGAGTATTTTTTAACAATTATTTTAATAAATTTGTTTATTATTCTTTACACCTGTTGCATGTTCTTAAGGTGCGTACACACGGCTGCAATTATGCATTAAATCGCTGGCAAAATGGTCGCTCAGTGACCATATTGCCAGTAATTTAATGTGCAGCCAGCGATAAATGGCTGGGAGCGCGCTCCCGCGGCCAGCGCTTCATGGTCGCTGGTCGCAGGAGCTTGCTCCTCAGATTCTGCACAAAATTGCAGGTCGCTGGTGCACAAAGCACTGTGCACCAGCGACAAGCGACACTAGCTTCCTGCGCCGGCCGGGTACCCGCCCACCCGCCTTGTCACTCACCGCCCACCCGACACGGAGACACGGAGCCAGCCCCTGCTTCTTGCTCCGGTCTTCCAGCATTACCGCACACAGCAGCAGCTCCAATAATCAAGCCCACTACTACACAGCCGCACTATCCAGTAAGTGCATAGGCTGTAGTAGAGGGCATTGGTGTCGGGCAGCATGATTATGTTCATGCTGCCCATCGATGGTGATTTGCACCATCGGTGGGCAGCATGAGCATTACCATGCTGCCCCACACCAATAGTATCTGAGCAGATTTAAAATGAAGGGGGCATTGGTGTCGGGCAGCATGATTATGTTCATGCTGCCCATCGATGGTGATTTGCACCATCGGTGGGCAGCATGAGCATTACCATGCTGCCCCACACCAATAGTATGTGACCAGATTAAAAATGAATAAATAAATAAATGAATAAAATGAATAAATGAATTTTTTTTTGGGTGGGGGGGGGGTTGGGGCAGTGGGGACCGGTGGCAGGGGCCGCACGGCCGTCTTGTGCCCCCACACCCCTGGTGGGAGCGGGGCACTAGCGGCTGCTGCCGCTAGATTATCCTGCCCCTACAAAGATGACCCCTGCTACATCTGTAGGTACTTGTGGATTATCACGGCTCCCATCGCATGCCATCGCATGCCAAATGTAGTGGCATGAGATGGCATGCGATGGGATGCGATTTTAGCCGATTTTTGGTGATTTTTTGAAAAACCGCATGCGATCGCATCGCATACAAACAAATCGCATGCGATGCGATTGCACCCAATTTTGCACTGAAATGCATCCAAATGCATTGAAATGTGTTGGAAACATGTGAAATGCCCCCAAATGTAATTTTTCATAGTGTACCACCCTCACTATCAACGTCAACACGAAGCGTGGCGAGCGGACGCGGACACCTGTGAAGCCCGCGAGGGGATGCGGATACCTGTGAAGGTATCCGCGTCCCCTTGCGGGGCTCGCCATGCTTCGGGCTCGCTGCGCTCGCCACACTTCAGGTTGATAGTGGGGTGGTACACTATGAAAAATGACATTTGGGGGCATTTCACATGTTTCCTACACATTTCAATGCATTTGGATGTATTTCAGTGCAAAATCGGGTGCAATCGCATCGCATGCGATGCGATTTTTTTAGCATACGATGGCCTTTGTGGGAGCCGTGATACTCCACAAGTACACCATATACAGACTTCCCACAACCCATGTCAATCATAAATGAATTTAAATAGAGGGTAAAAAAAATCTAGTCAAAATTGCTAGCAATTTTCATGGAAAATTGCTGGTCCCTCTGAAAAACTGGACACTGAGCAATATATTGCTGAGAAATATATTGCGGAGATATATTGCAAGTACACCGAGCAATATATTGCTCAGCAATATATTGCAAGCAATATATTGCTAGCAATATATCTCCCCTGTGTGTACACAGCATTAGACAAGCGCGTTTTCACACTTTCTTTTTCGTATTCCTTATTTTCAATGTGTGTCAGTGTGTATATTTAACTTTTTTTTAATACTGTTGAACTACAAGTGCCAGCGGGCCCTTTAATGCCCGCATGCTGGGACTTGTGGTTCTCCAAGTCCCAGCATGCGGGGGAGGCTTGTGGGACTTATAGTTCCACAGTATTAGACAATAGTTACTTCTATTTTTTTACACCATTTTATCAGCCCGGTGGCCACCGCTCCAGGGCCACCGGGGACAGCACCAGGCTTCAGCCTGGCCAGGTAAGTCCTGGAGGGCGGGAACCCTTTTTTGGGGGGTCCCCATTCCCCCAGGACCCCTGACCAGGCTGACTAGTCAGTAGGGCTGAATGCTTTGGCTTGTATAAAAAGTCTACCCCCGGCTTTGGCATTACCCTGCTGGCTGGTTGGGCCTTGAGCTGGTTCTTAAAATACAGAGAACCCCTAGTCATTTTGTCCCCGTATTTTGGGAACCAGCCCCGACCCTGGGACCTGGGGCGGATTTTAAAAAAAGCAGCTAAGCCCTACTTGAATGGTTTCCTGATTTTTTAATACCAGCCCCACAAAAATTTTTTAGTTTATTTATTTATTGTTCTATTTTTTTTACACACTGCAGCCTGCACGGATCTGACTGATCCGTGTAAACTGCCTAAACAAATTCACAGACTGCCTAGGCAAAGGCCGCTAATACATATGAATATGCCATCGGGGGATTACAAAGCAGTCTTATTTGACTGCTTTGTAACTTACCATCGGGAACACGAATTTGCATACGGCTATTTCATACGGCTATATTAAGAATACGAATATGAAATATCGTATTCGTAGTCTTAGTAAATTCCCCCCCTAATGTATGTCTATCCAATGATCCTACTCCAAGGATACGGATAAGAAGTGAGATATATAAGACTGAAACCTGGACAGCTGGAAAACAACTGAGGACTTGGTCCGGGAACACTGGCAGTGACAAAAGGGGACTCTGGCAATAACTGAGACTGTTAGTAAGAAAGTCTTGTTCTATAATGAACCCTGCAATGGGGTCAAAGATCCTGCTGATACTCTCTAACAACAATGAAACCCCTCAATGGCCTCTCTTTGGGCAGGCGTGTGAATCCCCTTTGTATTCCAGGGTCTGTGGGGCTGCGACTGAGGGCGAAAGGCCCGCCTCAATGAATGGCTGATGTGGAGGTAGTGATAGAGCAGTCTCTGCTTAACAAGAGGTGAGGCGGAACAGCCTACTACGGGGCCTGTTCCCTGAGTATAACACACTGTCCTGCATAAGGGCTGGGCAAAGGGGACAGGTGGGCCGGTGGCCTAATGGGGTGCGCTGGGAGGCCTTAGGCTACTTTGCGTGGGGTAGAACCCAGTGTACCTGTTGCATTTGCTACAGATGCCGACTCCGGCTGGTAACGATTCTCCTGGCTCTCACGCGGCTACTGGCTCCTGCTGTGACACTTCTCCTGTGCCCAGGTCAGGCCTGCGGCTCTGCAGCCCGTGGCTGCCTCCTGGATCAATGCACGGTCAGCGTCTCCTTCTCCTCCCGGCTCTGCTCAGCGACGCGGCCCGACTCTCGCGCCGCGTGCAAGGAGCCAGACATGCTCCTTGCACGTGAAAGTGAGCTGGGGCGCTTACTGGCTTGGTTAACCCCCTCAGTACTGGACAGTAGGAACAGGGTCCCACCAGCAGCATTGGACACCATTGTTTAGCCCTATCTGTGGCGCAGGGGCAGCTCAGGGGCACCCCTGCAGTGGGGTGCCACACAAATCCCTGCTGGAACAATGCGTGTCCGCGCGCAACAGAACAGGGACGTTGAGTCCGAAACAAAGTCATTTCAATGTCCTTCATGAACAATTAACGGTGAAAAAAGAATACATGTAGACATATGATACATCCAGTGATCAGAGTCAAATTAGTCTCGTAGCGCGAGGGCAGAACGCCTCTGGTACTACGTTCTGACCTCCTGTCACCGATTACATTCGGTGCAACCTCAACATGAGCAACTTCCTGAACATGGCACTGGATCTGGCCTCTCAATATCAGGCTCCTCTTCCAGCAACTCTGGAACTGCACTCCTGACCCTGAGGTTGGGAACAGCGTGTCCCAAGAACATTAGTAGCTTAAATGGGTCACTATGTGGTATACCTCCCCAGGGGTCCCATCCCTCTGCCTTAGAGCTCTCTGTTTCTTGCTTTGCAGGTTCATGTTCTGCAGAGGTACATAGCTTCAGCTGGTCACGAGGGATGATGATTCGGCCGTCTTTCGCTTGAATCTGATATGTGTGGGACTCGCCGGCTGGAACTGTAACGAGGGTATATGGCGTATCTTCCCACATCGTATCAAGCTTGCTGATTCTACAGCTTTTCTTCTTCCACACTTTGTCGCCCACTTGCAATGGCACTGGCCGGGCATCTGCATTGTAGTCTCGCTCTTGCCGAGCATGAACCACTTCCAAATGCTGTTCTACGGCTTGACGGGCAGCTTCGATGCAGTGTTGATGTTCCTGTGCCCACTCGGTATGCGGGGCATTGGCTTCACCAAATTCTGGGGTCAGCTCTAGGTCCTTGGGGAGCTTGCCTTGTCTTCTGAGCATCAAGTAGAAGGATGTGAACCCTGTTGAGCAGTGTTCTGTATTGTTGTACAGATAGGCCATGTCTGGAAGAAGGCTGGGCCATTGGGCCCGGTTTTCAGTGGAGAGGCTTCGCAACATTCCGATCACGGTCTGATTGGTCCTCTCGCAGAGGCCGTTCCCCTGGGGGTGGTAGGCCGTAGTCCTCAGCTTCCGACATCCATACAGGTGACATAGTTCATGGAAGAGCTGTGACTCGAATGCCAGGCCCTGGTCTGTTAGGACCCGGTCAGGGTATCCGAACTGATGAACAAAATGTTTCATGAACAGCTCGGCTGTGGTCTTAGCAGTCAGGTTACAAACTGGGACCACCACCAGGAAGTGGCTGTAGTGGTCCATGATTGTAAGGGCATACTGGAAACCACTGGGACTAGGCTCCAACTTGACATGAACTAGCAAAACAAGCTCACATGGTCGGCTGCTGGGTATTGGATCTTTCTGGGAAGAGTCGACCAGGCGCTTCAGGCTGCAATTCACACAGTCCCGACACCATTTCTCTATGTCCATGCGCATCCCAATCCAGAAGTACCGCTTCCGCACTGTGGCTTCCGTCTTCTGGGTGCCGAAGTGGCCAGACTGATTGTGGTAGGCGGTTAGTAGGAAATTGGCCCGCTCTCTTGGCACCACGATTTGGGAGATCGGCTAATGGGTCCCAGGATCCAGGCTAGTGCGCACAACAAGTCCCTGTTGCAGGCTCAGGCGGTCACGATGTCTTAGAAGTTTGACCAATTCAGGAACAGCCTTGGCCCTCTGAGCCTTGGTGAGTCGCTTCTTCTGGAGGATGAGGTCTCTCAGGAGCTTGATCACTGGGCTCTCTTTCTGGATCAGCTCCAAGTCAAATCCCAATTGGTCATGCAGATTGGGTTCAAGTGAAGCATCCAGAGTGGCCACTACAGGATCGGAAGTGGCGATAGACCTGCGGGCCTTGGGTGTCCTGAACACTGGGGTTACAACATCTTCGGACCAATCTCGCGCCTCTTCTTCGATGTCTTCAGTGGGCGGACAGGACAGGGCATCTGCATTGCAGTTGGACTTGCCACTTCAATAGACCACGGTATAACGGAAGTTGGCAAGCCGCGACATCCATCTCTGCTCCATCGCTCCCAGCCGCGCTGTGGACAGGTGAGCCAGAGGATTGATATCCGTGATGATCACAAAGTGGCGACCAAGTAGTTTTTTAACTTCTCCGTCATGGCCCAGATAAGAGCTAGTAGTTCAAGCTTGAATGTGGAGTAGTTCTTGCTGTTCCGTTTTCCTGAGGCCTCTGCTGGCATAGGCGATCACCCTCTCTCTACCATCCTGAACTTGTTAGAGCACGGTTCCCAGGCCTCGGTGGCTGGCGTCAGTATAGGCCCGGAAGGGCTTCTCATAGTCAGGGTAGGCGAGGAGCAGTGCCTCGATCAGAACCTGCCGAAGCTGGTCAAATGAAGCATGGTGTTCTTGGGTCCAGGAGACTGCTGATGTGCTTCGCCTCTCTTGGGCCGACTTGACACGCAGGAGCTCATGGAGGGGTGTAGCCACTTTAGTGAAATTTTCTATAAAGCGTCGGTAGTACCCAACGAATCCCAGAAAGCTTCTTACTTCCTTGACCGTTCTAGGCGCTTGCCAATCTCGTACCGCACAGATCTTCTCGGGATCGGGTTTCACCCCTTCGGCACTGACTATGTGCCCGAGATACTGCACCTGGGTCTTCAAGAGTTGGCACTTGGACGGTTTCAGCTTCAGGCCACATTGTGTCAGCTGCACAACGACTTCTTCCAGATGCTTCAGATGGTCCTCATAGGTCTTGGAAAAGATAATGACGTCATCAAGATACAGCAGGACCATCTCGAAGTTGCAGAGCCCGAACGGTTTCCGGTCAAATTTAAAGAGGCCCATGGGAGTGGTGAATGCCGTCTTCTTCCGGTCTTCGGGGGCCATCGGGATCTGCCAGTACCCACTGGTCAAGTCTAGGGTGGAGAAGTAGACGTCAGTCTTCAGGGCTGTTAGCGACTCTTCAATCTGGGGCAAGGGGTACGCATCCTTGTGCGTCACCGCGTTCAATCTTCTGTAGTCAATGCAGAAGTGAAGGCTGCCGTCCTTCTTCTTGACTGTGACCAGCGGGGCAGCCCATGGGCTGTGACTCTTGCTTCTTGCATCTCGCTAATCATCGTCCGCACTGGCTGGTACATGGCCGGTGGGAGCGGTAGGTGCCTCTATTTAATGGGTAGGCTGGCCCCGGTGGGGATGTGGTGCTGTACTCCCTCAGCCCTTCAAAAGTTGGCCGGATGTTGGCTGAACACCCCAGCATTCCTGCATACGACCCGGATGATGCCCTTGTGTTGATCTTCTGGGGTATCGGCATCACCAATCTGCAGCTCCTCCCACCAGGCGGTCTCAGTGGTGATCAGGCTCGACTGACCCACCACAGCCCCTGTTTGGGCTTTTGGCAAGGACTCTCCCAGGATGTCCTGGAAGTCGATCAGGACCACGTTCGCCACCGGGCAGTGTCGTAACAATCGTATCGGGTAGCTGTGTGGGTTTAGCACACGGACGGGGACTCTCCCACGTTCCACTCTTGCTAGCATTCTGGCTTACTGCAAAGGGCTGTTGTCCCTCAAAGTCACATGGTTTGATGACAGCATCATAGTCCTGCCCACCTGGGCTGATCCTGGCCTTGCACCAGATCACGTGTTCTGTGTTGGGTCGTAATGGGTCGGACGGGACAATGGTCCGCAACCCACGTTTTCCCCACTTCTCCCCTGGAATTGGTGAAGCGCTTGTGTCCCTCGATGAGGCGCACTGTCTGTTGCATGGCTCTTCGCTCCTTTGGGGCGGCAGCTCACATCTCCAGCCGGAGAGCCTCCACCAGCTCGTCGGGGCAATTCTTTAGGACATTCATCCCCAAGATGACTGGGGGTAGATGCTTGTTGCAAGTGTATGGAACCAGACAGCCCTGTCGTTCTAGCCGTGCTTCTCCAACAGCCAAGTCTGCTTCCCAGTAGCCACTGAACTCGATGGGCTGCCCGTTGCTAGCCAACAAGCTGAGCCATGGGGTCGGTGGCGACACAATCTCTTCCTCACTCCAGTGACGTTGAAATGCCTCCAGCTGTATAGTCGTCACCTGGGACCCAGTGTCCAAGAGAGCTGCCATCTCCACTCCATTGACTCGTATCTTCAGGTGGGGGCACTTACCCACGAACTGTGGCCACCACTCCTGGGCTGATGGACCTACTGGTGAGGTTCCTCCCTCGGGATCGTGTATTTTAAAGGCTGACTGTCACATTCACGCTCGACATGTCCTCTGAGCTTGCAACGCCAGCAGATGGGCCTTCTTTGGGCATCAAACTGATCTGTGGAGCGCCGGTCCGACCTTCATGGGACGTCCCACTGTCGCCTGCCTCTTCCGCCTGAGTCACGATGCCATCCCCCTTGACGAGCCTCTTTTTGTTCCACTCCTATGTCCCGTAGTTCTTTTATAATTTCCGTGATCGCACCGGTGAGGGTTTCAATCGTGTCTGGGGTCGCCCGAACTTGCTGTGTTACTGCGTGCTTGTCCTTCCTGAGTTCAGGCCTTGGAAAGAACTGGCTCTGTTCCACCTCATCATCTTCCACCTCTGCCGCTACAGCTCCACCTTCCTCATCTACGTTTTTGATTTAGTCCCATAATAGTCAGGGAGGTTTCTTTAAATTCTTTGGAGGTGCAGTCAGGTTTCTGCCACCTCCACATTCTCAGCTGGGATCTGACTGCTTCTCCTTGGGCTCCTTCAATGAAGATGTCGATCAGCGTCTCATCCACTTGTGTGATTTCTTGTGGGGTTCTCGCTTGAATGGCCCGCATCGCCTCCTGTAGTCCTAGGGCAAACTCCCGCAAGGTTTCTTGAGGCTGCTGTTTCTGGGCGTACAGTCGCCATTTTAGTTCTGCGGTGGACTGTGCATTGAAGCTAGCTTCTTTAGTATACCGTCAGCCGATTTCCTTTACTCATCTGACCATGACTGAACCTCTCGGCGCGCCGCCCCTTTCAGCTGTCCGATGACCATTCCCGCCTTTTGCTCCTCGCTGGGATTGTACATCTGGAATGATGATTTCAGGCCATCCTTGAACTCTCTGAAGGAGCTAGTTCCCGGCATGTGGGAGTCTCCAGAATATGTTGGCATCCATGGTGCCCCCAAAAAATAGGGCATCGTGATTTGCGCCGTTAGGGTTGTCAGCGTGTCTGGCAGTCTTCTCCTGCTTTGTGTGGGGTCTGCTGGCTGTTGCTGATTGGGTTGTTGTTGGTCGGCCTGGTGCTGGTCACCTCCGTCCACTGCGTTCTGTGGCTGCAACATCTTTGCTGTTTACAGGGGTTTTCTTCAATCCTGTTCATGGACGCCAAGTTGTGACAGGAGCCCCTTGTGAGTGTGGTTGGTATCACCACGTACCTGGGTCTGATGACGGCAGGGAATGCGGGTTTCTTCACAGCCCTTGTTAGTCGATGATAGACACTGGAGGCAAGAGATGGGACACCCCGGGGAAAACCCACCAAGAAAAGATGGCAACCACGATTAGCAGCAATGAGTATTTATTAATAAAAGACGTAGTGCAATTGCTGCGATACTTTCAAAGACTTAATGCAAACATCACATGAAAGAAAATACATTTAATTATTTCTGTCTGAATTTAGTAGCCAATGAACACCTCAGAAAAGTCAATGGCAAATCTGCACTGCTCATTTATGATTTCTTATCAAAAGAAAATAACATTCACCCTCTGTATATGCAATAACATAACATAATGACTTCAGAAAGATATTACCATAGGATGTAATTAAAGAAGACACTCTGTGAAAAATGATGTCAAGAAAAATAAGACTAGCATTTAGCGATGCTACTGTAATTAGATTGCAGCACCTCTTATTGTCCGCCAGGTGGCGCTATACCTCACAAGTGTACATTAACACTGTAGTCCCAGCTACAATACACAGTCACTAAGTTCAAGTAAAGGTCCCATGAAGATAAATCCTCAGGGGAAGAGTGGGCCCTGCCTTAGTGTGCACACTACTATGATTTTGGCCAGAAGGAATTAACAGTCCCCTTTTTAAAGAGGTACAGGCAAGTCCCCGTTATATATAGGGGGACTCCCTGCGGGGGATGCAATGGTCTTTCAAAGTGACTTAAACTGAACAACAACCTCTGTGGAGAGACAAGTGAGCTCCTGTTACCTGGGGCAGCTCCTTGTAATAAATGCGCTGGACTGTTAGTAAGAAAGTCTTGCTCTATAATGAAAACTGAGATGGGGTCAAATATCCTGCTGATACTCTCTAACAATGAGGCCCCTCAATGGCCTCTCTTTGGCCAGGCGTGTGAAGCCCCTTTATATTCCAGGTTCTGGGGGCCTGTGACTGAGGGCGAAAGGCCCGCCTCAATGAATGGCTGATGCGGAGGTAGTGATAGAGCAGTCTCTGCTTAACAAGGGGTGAGGCGGAACAGCCTACTCCGGGGCCTGTTCCATGAGTATAACACACTGTCCTACATAAGGGCTTGGCAAAGGGGACAGGTGGGCCGGTGACCTAATGGGTTGTGCTGGGAGGCCTTAGGCTACTTTGCGTGGGTTAGAACCCAGATGCCGACTCCGGCCGGTAACGATTCTCCTGGCTCTCACGCGGCTACTGGCTCCTGCTGTGACACTTCTCATGCACCCGGGTCCCGGCCTGCTGCCCGTGGCCGTCACCTGGATCAATGCGCGGTCAGCATCTCCTTCAACTCCAGGCTCTGCTCAGCGAAGTGGCCCAACTCTCTCTCCGCCCGCTGTCAATCACCAGCCTGGACTTCGCGATGGCGGACGCTCTTCTCCCCGCTAACTCTGGCTGCATGCTGCTCCTCTCCAGACGCCCACTGTGCACCGCTCTGCAACAAAACAGGTTAGCCGCGTTCCTCTTCTCTCTCTCAGCACGCTTCCTTGTTCACGCTGCTCAGCTCTGTAGTTTCCTTCACCTCTGACCTCCTCTTCTCCTCACTCTCTAGCCAGCCAATCAGGAGCTACACATGCTCGTTGCACGTGAAAGGGAGCTGGGGCGCTTACTGGTTTGGTTAACCCCCTAAGCACTGGACAGTAGGAACAGGGTCCCACCAGCAGCATTGGCCACCATTGTTGAGCCCTATCTGTGGCGCAGGGGCAGCTCAGGGGCACCACTGCAGTGGGGTGCCCCATATCTCTACACAGACACACACACACAGTGGGGCAAAAAAGTATTTGGACAGCCACCGATTGTGCAAGTTTACCCACTTAAAAAGATGAGAGAGGTCTGTAATTTCCATCATAGGTACACTTCAACTGTGAGAGACAGAGGGGGAAATTGACTAGAATCTACTTCATGTTTGTTTAGCACCCTCTAGAAGATAGTAGACAGGATCTGATTGTTGCCGATGGCAACATCACATTTGCAATACAATACACACCTTAGCAGGGGCGAATTGGCCATTATATCTATCGGGAACTTTCCCGGGAGGCCGATGGAAGTGAGGCCGAATTTAAAGCTGCAGGCAGCAGGGGCAGCACAGAGCACAAATATACAGCAGCTCACCCCACTTCCCCCCCCCCCCCGCCCCCCAATCAAATAAAAATATGAGCAAGTCCAGTCCCGGGTCCCCGCCTGCCCCCGACGCTGCACCCAGTGCCCTACTACTGTATGTGGCTTTGCCTCCTCCCGCCCGCTGCTCTCCGGGCCTCAGAAAACAGCGGGCGGGAGGAGGCGAGGCAGGGCACTAGGTGCGGCGTCGGTGGCAGGCGGGGACCCAGGATTGGACGTGCTCATATTTTTATTTGATTGATTGATGACAACATCAACATGGCGACGATGTGCTGGGACTCACATTTTTATTTTATAATGAGGCTCTGGGTTTTATATTTAAAACATCTTTAAAACACTGCTACAGAGTCTGAGAGGACTCGAGGAGGTGGGGCAATTGACAGCTCCGCTCAGAGAGAGGACAGAGAGCGGGAGGAGGTGGGGCCGCATTCAGCAGGGCAGGCCAGGCACTGTGGCCTGGGAGTGGGAGGAGGCTATCTCCTCAGTGGAGTGGAGAGGTCAGGTGACACTGACAGACAGACTCTGACTGTCACTGAAGTGTCTATGTGACACGTGCGTGGTGACACATACCTCCCAACTGTCACGATTACAGCGGGACAGTCCCGATTTTCGAGTCCTGTCCCGCTCTCCCACCCGCGGCAGGCATTGTCCCGCGGCGGGGGGTGGCAGTTGGGAGACCCCCCAATCTAATAGAATAGACGCTGTGCGCATGCAGCAAAATCAGTGCAGTGTGCAGACGAATTACACTACCTAGCAGGCCTGCAGCAATTCACCGGTATGTAAGCACTGCCTGCCAGGCTGCAGTGTGTGTGTTTCGTTTTTGTTTTCCCTGTATCCAGTAAAAAGAATTGTATTGATAATCTTGTAATGGGCTTTGATAAACAAAAAAAACTTCTCCAGTTTATTGTCTTCCACTTATTTAACGTCCTGTCTTTTTGTTGTAATCTCATCTCATTGGCTATGTGATTCTGGCTTTCAGTGTATGCTGCATCATTCTCATCGGCTATGTGCTGCCCATTGAATTTGTATATTCTCCCCAAGTTTTTGTGGGTTTACTCGGGTACTCCGGGTTTCCTCCCACAATCAGAAATATACTGGTCGGTTCATTGGCTTTCAACAAATTAACCCTAGAATGTCTGTGTGTGTCTGTACATGTGGTAGGGAATATAGATTGCAAGCTCCACTGGAGCAGGGACTGATGTGACTGTTCAACTATACTCTGTACAGCGCTGCGGAATATGTGTGCGCTATAAATAACAGGTAATAATACTCTCTGTACAGCGCTGCGGAATATGTGTGCGCTATAAATAACTGGTAATAATATTCTCTGTACAGCGCTGCGGAATATGTGTGCGCTATATAAATAACTGGTAATAATATTCTCTGTACAGCGCTGCGGAATATGTGTGCGCTATATAAGTAACTGGTAATAATATTCTCTGTAAAGCGCTGCGGAATATGTGTGCGCTATATAAATAACCAGAAAACCCTGGGTCCATTCACATTTTACAGTCTCACCAACAAACACAAGTTAATATTAATCAATCTGATATTCAGACACTGTTGATTTATTTTAATATTTACAGTTTGTTATATAGCGCAGCATATTCCATTGCGCTTTACAATTGGAAACAACAGTGATTAAACAAACTGGGTAGATACAAACCGACATGGAGGTAGGAGGGCCCTGCTCGCAAGCTTACAATCTATAGGGATAATAGGAGGGATACATAAGGATAGAATTCCATAGCATGGCAGTCCCATCAGATTACATCATTGATGCTTTAGTTTTGCCTGTCAAAGTATAGTGATGTGGTAATCCCACCTACTGTTATGTTGGCTCCACCCATCATTCATTTGTTGCCGCCCACATAAGGTCACTTCCAGAAATATTCCAGGGCCACTTTTAGTCCCCAATCCGCTCCTGCACCTTAGTAAATTTCTTCCAGAATGTGGGAAACACCCAGAAAATCACATTGTATGATTTTTAAACAATTTATTTGTATATTCTTGCGGAAAATAATTATTTGGACAATCAAAAAGTTAAACTCAATACTTTGCAATATAACCTTGGTTGGCAATTACAGAGGTCAAACGTTTCCTGTAGTTCTTGACCAGGTTTACACACACTGTAGCAGGTATTTTGGCCCACACTTCCATGCAGATCTTCTATAGACCTGTCATGTTTAGGGGCTGTCGCCGGGCAACACAGACTTTCAACTACCTCCACAGAGTTTCAATTGGGTTGAGGTCTGGAGACTGGCTAGGCCACTCCAGGACCTTGAAATGCTTCATACAGAGCCACTTGTTAGTTGCTCGGGCAGTGTGTGTGGAGTCATTGGGTGGAATGTTCTAAAGCAGAAATGCCGTAAAAACCACGTTATTGGGATTTTTAGCGCATTTCTGTATTCTCTAACCCCCCCTCCGCAGTGTCAGCGCTGCAGAGGGAATCGCCAGAAAAAGCTGTCAATTACCTGCAGAAGCCTATGAGCTTCTTACCGCAGCGCTGTGTGAGGGATCTGTCATGGATTCCTCCCAGCTTGCCCCGTGACTGGAGCTGCATTGTAAGAGACAGCTCTTATCGCAAGAGCTGTCCCTTGTGTTAATAATCTCATACTGTATGTTAGATCATATGCGATTATGAAGAATGTGGAATCCGGCGACGGGGGCGATATATGTTAGAGCATCCCGCCCATTGTCATGCTGGAAGAACCAGCCACGTTCCATTTTTAATGCTCTTATTGAGGGAATGAGGCTTTTGGGCAAAATCTCACTATACATGCCCTCATTCATCTTCTCCTTAATACGGATCAGTCGTCCTGTCCCCTTTGCAGAAAAGAAGCCCCAAAGCATGATGTTTCCACCCCCATTCTTCACAGAGGGTATGGTGTTTTGGGGATTCCACTCCTCATTCTTTCCCTCCAAACACAGCGAGTGGGGTTTATACCAGAAAGTTCTATTTTGCTCTCATCTGACCACATGACATTCTCCCAATCCTCCTCTGGAGCATCCCGTATTGGCAGAGTGTCTGTATAATCGTGCTGTGTGGTTGTTAGACGACACACTTAGAAGATATAAAAAGCTTGAGATTTATTCAAGTGATAAGCTTGCAGTGTACAACGGTACTTCAGTAGTTAACTTCACATGCAATACAACTGATGCAGGAATCACAATCACAGGTGTTACTTATCTGGACTCTGTTCAGCTTGTGCAGGGTTAATGGCAATGACTGGTTTACGCTGGCGGTATCTCTCCCAGTAACGCTACTGCCACAGACGATGAATCTCCCTGAGTAAGGGACACGCTTGTAACGGGAGTACAGCAGGACTTGCTCTTACGCGCTCCGGTGCACGTGGAGCTGCAAACCAGCATGGAGGATGACACACACGCTCGGAGGCACACTACCACTTCCCGACAAGAAGGAAACGCTGCCAGCAGGGTCAGGGGGCTCTGCCCTGCTATTCGCTATGTAAGCTGTCACTCAGGGTGACGTCTAGCTACAGTGGCTGCAGGGGGACAAGGCAGTCTGTAGGCTGCCCACTAACCAGTATATGGAGACAGACACAGGGCGCTGCTTTCTAACATCCCGATGGTCACTGGCAAACTTTAGACAGGCCTGGACATGTGCTGGCTTAAGCAGGGGACCTTTCCAGCGCTGCAGGATTTTCATCCATGACGACGTAATGTGTTACTCATGGTAACCTTTGTGACTGTGGTCCCAGCTCTCTTGAGGTCATTGACCAGGTCCCCCTGTGTAATTCTGGGCTGATTCCTCACCGTTCTCAAGATCATTGATACCCCACGAGGTGAGATCTTGCAAGGAGGTGGAGGGAGATTGTCAGTGATCTTGTATTTCTTCCATTTTTCAATAATTGCACCAACAGTTGATATCTTCTCACCAAGCTGCTTGCCTATTGTCGAGTAGCTCATCCCAGCCTTGTGCAGCTCTACAATTGTGTCCCTTGTGTCCTTAGGCAGATTTCTGTTGTTGGCCATGGTGGAAAGGTTGTAGTCTGACTGAGGGTGTGGACAGGTGTCTTTTATACAGATAACCGGTTCAAACAGGGGCCATTAATACAGGTAACGAGTGGAGGATAGAAGAGCTTCTTAAAGAAGAAGTAACAGGTCTGTGGGAGCCAGAAACCTTGCTGGTTGGTAGGTGTCCAAATATTTATTTTCCACAAGAATATACAAATTGTTTAAAAATCATACAATGCGATTTCCTGTTTTTTTTTTCAACCAACTTTTTTTTAGAGCCCAAAAACCCCTTCATCAATGTGTACAGAAGTATTCTTTACACATTGATAAATGGGCGTTTGGGCCCCGAAACGTCAGTTGATTGCTGTACATGTTTTAATACAGGTATTTCAAAATATCTGCTGAGTGCCGCTGCTTGATTACTTCTTTGCACATATCAAATATTACCAGAGGACACACCTCTATGTGTGACATGATGATGTCATACGCGGTACTTGCGACACAGAGGAAAGATAAACCAAATTAAGGCTCCAAGGGGCCTGGGGTACTTAAGACAGGGAGGCCCTTAAGTACCAAATAAATGCATAACATGCACACATATCATACATACACAACAGACACAGCATATATACATACACAACACACACTACATACACACACACATATACATACATACATACATACATACAAACATACATACTGCATACATACATACATACTGTACATAGCAATGCATACATACATACATACATACATAAACACACACACACACAGCACTGCATACATACATACATACAGTACATACATACATACATACATATATACAAACAATACTCAGATTCACACTGCATACATATATACATGTACCATGAAGAACAATTAATGTGAGGGATCTCCTTCTACATAACACGCACAGGATGGTGAGGTCCATATCCCTCTCCCTCTGTGATAATAATATACACAGGGCCTGATTCTGGTTCACTCGCAATAGCAAATTCTCTCTATAATGGACAATATTATGCTGCACTGCAGGTGGGGCAGATGTAACATGTGCAGAGAGAGTTACATTTGGGTGTTATTGTGTTTCTGTGCATGGTAAATACTGTCTGCTTTAAACTTACACTGCAATATAGCTATCAGTTTGAAGTACAAACCCCACCCAAATCTAACTCTCTCTGCACAAGTTACATCCGCCCCCCCTGCAGTGCACATGGTTTTGTCCATTAGAGAGAGAATTAGCTTTTGAGAATGAACCAGAATCAGGACCATAATGCCCACTGCCTGTGCAACACTTTCACCCTCTCATGGAACTGCCACAGCTCATTCAACGACACCAGTCCTTTTCTCCGTTGATTGGGCTCCGCGCTGCTGGATGTTGGTGCTGTAAAGGGCCAGCAACTTCGGGTGAGGGCATGTCAGCCTCCAGCTCCTCAGCACCATACTTGACGACTTTTACATTTGCGTCTCCGGGAGAAGCCCGGAGAGGCCAGCCGAATCTCCTGGTCGGGGGGCGAGAACAACGTGGCTGACTCAAAGCCCTGCCCCAATCCACGCAAACACCGTGACTCACGGGTCCGCGAGTAGGCGACGGGGCTAAAATTACACAAAGTTATGCGATTTGCTGCATTTTTAGCCCTGTCTCCTCTCCAAGGACTTGCGATAAATGCCGGTAATACGATCAGCGGGGAAGGGGGTGTAGGGGGCGGTCCTAATTTTCGTGAGTCTCCCGGCCATTCTGGGAGGGTAGGCAAGCCTGCTCAGCACTCCGTAGAGGGAGCTGGGCAAAATCACTCAGTGTGTATGGACCGAATTCGACCCCATCCAGTGGCGTAACAATAGCCCCACAGACCCCACGGCGGTGGGGAGGCGCTGAGTAAAGTGTGGGCACCGGGGGACTTCGGGCCTATTGTTCCACTCCTGCCTTACCCCAGTTGCCGCTGCCGCCGCCTCTAACCGGGACACGCAGATCTACTTCTCTGCGATGACCGGTCCCAGCGCTTCTACTGACTCAGCTCCTGCTATTAGGAAAAATCTCCCTCAAAAAATGTCCGCCCCCTTATAGCAGACCGTTTTTTGGGATGCTAGAGGAGGCCACCGCCTCTTCTAGCATCCAAAAAAACGGTCTGCTGTAAGGCAGACATTTTGTCTGGTAGATTTTATAGCAGCTGAGCCAAGAGAAGCGCTGGGACCGGTAACCGACGCGTGTCATGGTTACAGAGGTGTTGGCAACGGCAAGCGGAAATGGGGGTAAGGAGGGGGGGCTATATTTGTAGTTACGTCACTGGCCCCAGCCCCGATGGTCGGGGTTTGCAACGCCAGGCCGTTCGTTGCGGGGAGGCAGGGGCCATGGGCGGACAATGGTGGAAATGGCGCTGTAGCATTTTATGGGCGGGCCGATGCCTGCCGGCACTGACATCACAGGATGTCAGCGCCCGCCCCATCTTCAGCGGACACCAAAGGAAATAAAAGTCAGTTGAGAAGGCAGGAGAAATCATTTGATGATTTCTCCTGTTAGTGGACGCATGTGATGTGTTAGCGAATGGTACCGAGGGGATTTGGTGGGGGGCTGGCGTTCGCTGCTTACCAAGCCAACCAGCGTTAGACCTGTTACTGTTATTTTTTAATCTTACTTTACAGCCTGGGCCAGGGGTGCCCTGTACGGGGAGAGGGCCCTATGCTGGTTGGGTCATTACTCCCCATGGACCCGGCCCGGGCTGACCAGCCAGGGTGTCATGTTTTGGACAGGGAAACTTATGTAAATGTTTCCCCTGGTTGTGGCATGTCACCGCTGGCTGTTGGAAATTTGTGCTGGTTAAATTGGGGGACTCCTATTCTTTTTGACCCAGTATTTTTGGAACCTGGACCGGTCAAAGAGCCTGGTGCTAGTTATAGCACCCCTAATCAATTTGTCTCCTGTATTTCTGCAACCAGCAGCCCAGCTCAAAGAGCCGGGCTGGTTATGCTCGTATTATTTATTAAATTTTTTCTTAATTTAATCCCTGCAGGCTTCAGCTAAATACGGACAGAAAATGTGTAAACAAAAAACTGAAAAATAGCACTTAGGAGCTGGTTGGCTGATACTTTGGCCCTTATTTTGGTTGACTCACTTCCCCACACGCTTGCACAGGGGAGCGATGTTTTCCTTCTGCGCATGCACATTTCTGCACATGTGCATACCCCGGGTGTGAGCAGGCACACAAACTGCTAATTCGCCGCCCCGTTCACACCTAGGAGTGCGGGCAGGGGGCGTAGGCCGGCGGTGACGTGAAAATTATTCTTATACTGTAGGGTGCAGTGATTCAAAAAGTTTGGGAACCACTTCACTTATGCGACCAGATGCAATTGCGATGTCCCATCGCATCTGATGGCATCTTATGGTGCCTAAAGTGCCCTCTTCGAGACCCCGATGTAACATGCCATCTGCGATGCCACATCGGGTGCTGGAAGAGGGCTGGGATTGGGTGGCAGAGTAACATAGCACTGTGAAGGAGCGCTAGCGAGAGGCCTCACATTCAGGCGGCCAGTGATTGGCTGAGAGAGCTATCTCTCAGCCAATCAGAGGGCCATCCAGTGTTTTACAGTTCAACAGTTTTTTCAAATTCTGCAGCCGCCGTTAACCCCAGCCAGCGCTACTTCACAGCACTACACTACTCCAACGGATGCCGCCAGTGCTCTCCCCGAAAACCGTCGATGCATTTTAGCAATCGCATGTAGTTAAAAACCAAATGCGATCGTTCCTGCAATTCAATAGATATTATGTGATATATACTATCTATTGGAGCGACATTTGACTGGCGGGTCGCATGGTACATAAAATGTGCATACAATCATTAAATTTGTCAAACAGTTGTGGTTGAAATCGAATAATTGTATGCAACATCTCGTAAGTGTATGGGCTACATAAGCTTTGACTCATATCACCCTAGTGAACAGACCACTACATGGACATGGAGTGCTACTGCTTAGTCATACTGCAGGTGGGCTGAACAATAATTCATTCTGTAATCTGAGTACAATGTAGGACAACGTGGGGGTGATCTCTTGACTACAAGCAGCAATTTATAAAACAAACAGGTTTTCATAAATTACTGTAGGTAAGCGTCGCCTTTAATGAAAACTCTGACTTGATGAGAACATGATCTATATATGTAGGATGATGTAGTGCGCTAATCAGCAGGGGCTGACAATTGCACGTCAGTAATAAATGGCTTAATCGACATTACCCACTAAGCACATGACTCAAGTGGGACATGTGTCATATGACCCATCGACTATGCGATCCTGGTATCTATGGCGACAAGACCAGAACATGTGCCGTCCGTGGCTTTCAGCAGGGATGTGTGAAGGAGATGGAGCGACGTCATCATCGTTACACTGATGTGCTTCTAAAAAAGGGTCAGGCCAGGCGTACGCTTCCTTGTTACCAGAGGAACAGTTGCAGGAGCCATTGCAATGGTTGCTAAGCTGTTGTTACCCACTAGAGGGACTCCAAGGCAACAAATAGCGTTCCTTTGTTATATAAGAATGCCCGCTCACTACAAAACGGCACAGAGACTGAGTGGAATTCATTTCATCCACAACTACGCTGAACCGTGTGGAGTCATTTACTGGGCCGGTGGAAGATGAAGATGAGCTGAAGGTCAAGGAGAGTCTGTATCATTTGCAGTGTTGAGGAGGTGGCGATAAGGAGGGGTATGGTGGGCATCCTTGTGCGGAGGCTTGCACCTCCCCCACCCTCTACAGTATGTGATGAATAATCAGTGTATGTATTAGTAAGACACACAATGCAGCTACAAGGGCCTCTCCGCGTGCAGCAGCGTGATTTGGGGAGGCCTAGGCGCGTGCACTAGAATATAGGATATCACACATGCTGGGTTTTATTTGGTAGATTGGGCGCTGATGCACCCAGTACAGGTTCTGGCACCCACCATCTTCTGTACATGGAACATCATGATGGTGAGGAAGGGACCCAGTGACCCCTAAGATGTGCAGAATGTAGCAAGGAGTTGTTAGAAGTGAAGTGCGCTACTGCATAGTCTCCAACAAAATGGCTCCTCTAAAGAAACTTCATCAGTAACCAAGGTGGTTGCCATGATTTTAGACTGTGTAGTGGTCGGCGTCCTCCTCTTCACTACTGAGGCCAGAACACTGGTTCCAGAACACTGCACCAAGAGGACAGTCACCGGCTCCGCTCTGTCAGCTTGGGTGTGCAGCTGCAAAAATCACTGGGAAAATGGCAGCCAATACCATTTTTCAGTAATTAATACATGCGCAAGAGAGTTGTCCCCGGGAACGCAGTGTATGCGCCGGCGGCCATGCAGGACATTGTGCTTGTACCGGTCATTCACTGTCCTTACTTGCCTACCCTTCCGGAATTGCCAGGAGGTTCCAGATAATTGGATCCAGAAAGGTTGGCAAGAGACCCACATTTTCCACAGATCTCCTGCCCACTTATCCCACATTGCCCTGCGTTCACGACAGTTTGGTGGATGGAGCAGGGCTAAAATGATGTGAATCGCGTTGTCACAAGACCGGCTCTGGAACAGCCAATCGATCAGTATGCCAATGCCGGAAGACCGATAACTGGCATCCAGATCGATAAGTATGCAGAGAGTGGGTGGCCATGGGTTAGTATTAGATACAACTGGGGACTAAGGCTTAGGGCAAGATGTACTAAGCCTTGAAAAGTGATAAAATGGAGAGTGATAAACTACCAACCAATCAGCTACTACTTGTTTTTTAAACCCTGCCTGTGACATTGCAGGTTGGAGCTGATTGTCTAGTGGTTTAACACTCTCCATTTTATCCATTTTAAAGCTTAGTACATCTGGCCCTTAGGCTGTGAGGAGGGGGATTAGTGGGGGCAGGAGTAGGCTAAGTATGCTTACCTGACCCCTGTTGGGATTCCCACCTTCCAGATGCCTCACCGCCGGCACCATGACCTAGCCGGACATCCCTTGGTATCTCAGAATTAATGGTTCTTAGGTTTATCTACAAAACTCAACCTTCCTGCTCCCGAAACCATGCACTTCATATGGCTGAAATTCTGAATCAACTGAATTGATAAGGTTACACCGACTAGCAGAATGAAGGGTTAATCTAGTTTCCATGTAACTCAGATATTAATAGCACGTCTCTCTGTGAATCTTTTTATAAGAGATTTGAAATAAAAGGGTGCAGCTCCCGGAACCCTTTGATGGATGAAGGGAATAACGAAGTGTATCCCTCTATCCCATGCCGAGGGAATCTTTAGGTGAAGCGGCTCAATGTATGATAACCAAAGACTTAAAAGTGATGCTAAATCTGTCGCTGTCTCTAATAGTTTTCTCTTTTTTGCTAAATTTTGCCTTTTGTGAATATGAAGATGGTGACCCATAATGTAATGTCAATGGTAAGTCTGGATTCTTCAGGGTGTATGTACTAAGATGGGAGTTCTATTGAAAATAGGATGTTGCCCACTTGAATAAACGCACTACTCTGGAGCATAACATTAATTAGGGCACTACTGCTTCCGGTTGATAGGTCAGGTATGGGTGGGCCATTGAGTCGACCACTGAAGGTCAACATGGCTTAGGTCAACATTTTAAGGTTGAAATGGTTAGAAGGTCGACACAAGCATTAGGTCGACTGTAAAAATGTTGACATGGTTTTTTCAGGGTTTTTTTTGTCCCAATTGTCGACACGGTCGACATGAACGCCGTCTAAGTGTACCTAGTCCCCTCGCCTGACTCGCTGTGCTCATCATGCTATGGGCACCGGGCCGAGCATATTATATTCTCCCTCTGCACCCTAGTGGATGGTAGGGCGTGAAATACTGCCCGTCATCGGCTCAAAAGAAAGTGAAAAAAATCATGTCAACCGAATGCTTGTGTCGCCATAGTCAAGTTGACCGATTTCAGGTGTCGACCTAAGTCATGTTTACCGATTTCAGGTGTCGACCTAAGTCATGTTGACCGATTTCAGGTGTCGACCTAAGTCATGTCGACCTTTCCTATGTCGACATAATGACTGTATAACGATAGATCGACCACTATTGATCAAAAGGCAATAGGTCGACACATGAAAATGTGGACATGGTCAACAAAAATTCGACATTCAATGGCCAGGGGAAAAAAAATCGTGATTTTTTTTACCCAACTTACTTCATGATCCAAGTGGGCATATAAGAGGTGACGTATAGGCTGCACACAAGTTAAAATGTATAGATTCCGTCTCATAGACTTTTTTGACTCCATGACCAAAATACTAGATGAAGGGGGGGCTGTAGACATAGGTGTGCGCACATTGAGTCTTATGGGTGCACAGGCACCCCCTAATGCTGTGCCCACCCTTATGAGCACATCCCTACCAGCAATACCTTTTACCAAAGACTTTTGCTTTTTAGAACTGTATTCCATTGAAAGAAGCGCCCATCAAACAATTATGTGTGTTTTGCATTGTTACTTGTACCAGACCATTGTCATATCACTACATATCATCCATCTATGTTTTTTACTTTATTTGCATGTATTATTCAGGGTTGCCGACCCTCCCGGAATTTCCGGGAGTCTCCCGAAAATCGGGTCCCCCTCCCGACCTCCCGGAAGGGTGGGCAACCCTCTCGGATTCAGGGGGGACTCCCGCTGACCCCCGGATCGCGGCATTAAAATGCCGCAATCCTCGGGTCTCAGAGGAGGGGGCGGAGCTAAAACGGCACAATTGCGTCATTTTAGCTCCGCCCCCTCCACGGAGATCCGTGAATTAGCTGCTTTAACAGCATGGGGGCAGGGCTTAGTTATGTCAATCGCAAGCCCCGCCCCCTGAGTGGCTGCTGAATCTCTTCTCTCCGGGCTTCTCCCGGAGAGGAGAATCTTAAAGTCGGTAACCCTGGTATTATTATACTGAGAGCCATTTTATATTGTAGCGAGTACCATTAGATTATGGTAGACACGCCTGATTGGTGCTGTTAGACACACCCAATGGGCGATGTTATACATGCCCAATATGTGTTGCTAGGCACACCCCTTTGACGGTGCACCCCCTAATAAAATGTGCTGCGCACGCCTATGGCTTTAGATGTGTCATATCTAGACTTTAGTAAGGCATTCGACAGTGTCCCACATCGCAGGCTGCTAAATAAACTTGAAAGTGTGGGATTGGATTATAAAAAAATTAAATGGATAAGAACCTGGTTGCAGGATAGGAAACAGACAGTTGTAGTAAATGGAGTGCATTCTATGGAGGGACATGTTACCAGTGGAGTACCCCAGGGATCTGTACTTGGACCAGTGCTCTTTAATATCTTTGTTAGTGACATTGCAAATGGTATTGAAGGGAAAGTATGCCTTTTTGCAGATGATACAAAGATATGCAACAGAGTAGACACACCAGGAGGGGTAAATCAAATGACTGATGATCTAAGTAAACTTGAGAATTGGTCAAGAGAATGGCAACTACAGTTTAATGCTAAAAATGCAAAATTATGCACTTGGGACTCAAAAACCCAAAGGCTCAATATAGTATCAAGGGTACTATAATGGAAACTACTGAGGAGGAAAGAGATCTAGGAGTCACTATTTCAAGTGACTTAAAGGCAGGGAAGAAATGTTGCAAAGCAATGAGGAAGGCTAGTCAGATGCTTGGTTGCATAGGGAGAGGAACCAGTAGCAGAAAAAAAGACGTAATAATGCCACTTTAGTTTATAGGTCATTGGTACGGCCTCATCTGGAATACTGTGTCCAGTTCTGGAGACCATATCTTCAGAAGGATATAAATACATTGGAGAGTGTACAAAGAAGGGAAACTAAAATGGTTCATGGCCTACATCACAAAACTTACCTGTATAGACTAAAAGATCTTAACATGTATAGTTTGGAGCAGAGAAGGGAAAGGGGGGACATGATAGAAATCTTCAAATATATCAAGGGCTTTAACATAGTACAAGAGGGAAATTTTCTTCAAAGGAAAAGAAGTAATAGAACACGAGGCCATGCACTGAAACTGGAGGGAGGTAGGTTCAGGGGAAATGTTAGAAAGAATTACTTCACAGAAAGGGTAGTGGATAAGTGGAATAGCCTCCCATCAGGCTAAGGGCGGGATGAACTAACGGGAAAATGCGGTAAAACCCCAGTTTTAACGCATTTTCCTATGTACTATTACAGCGGCTGCCACGTCACCGCAGTGTGGGGTATCGCCACCTTTGGGTGGCGATACCCTATAGAAGCCTATGGGCTTCTTTTCGCCGCCCGACGCCTCCGCCAAAAAACCCGCCGACCCCCCTCTCCCCCTCCCTCTCTTACCTGGTCCAGGTCATCCTGGACCCGGAAGGTAACACCTTCCTCCCCCTAGCGAGGCAGTTGGACGTCCTTCCGGCTGCAGGGGGGAGGAGGAGGCCCCGGGGACAGCTTGCTTAGCTGTCCCCGGCGTGAGGGATGCAGGAGGGGTCAGGGAGGTGACGGAGCCCCCCCGCACACCCCATTCCAGGTATAGCGGGGGACCTCCATCACCGCATCCCGATGCCAGCCGCATATGTTAGTACATATGCGACGGCATCGCGGTGGGGGGGCCGCGAAGGGCGGCGATGTATTTTAATACATCTCGCCCTAAGACAATAGAACAATTTAAACATGCTTGGGATAGGCATATGAATATCCTTACAAAGAAATAAGGATTGAAAAGGGTTGAGATTACCTGAAGGGTAAAAAAAGGGGCAGACTAGATGGGCCAAATGGTTCTTATCTGCCGTCAAATTCTATGTTTCTATGATTCACAAATCCTGACCGGAGTAAAATCGGGATTGGTAAATTGGGCATTTTTAACATGTTTAATTAACGGAATCCCCGACAGAATGCATGTCATTGCTGGCAGGTGCCAGTGGGTTAAGAAATCAGGGCCACTGGTGTATGAGGGCCCCAGGGAAATGTTGTCGACATTCTAATCATGTTGACTGTTCATCACTGTAGACATGAGGCATGCACATTATAATAATATCTTGGCATGATGACGCCTTGGCACGACATGTATTGTGCAACTATTTCATATTGGCAGGGCCGCCGAGAGGGGAGGGGAGCAGGTACATTTTACCTGGGCCCGGGCTTGGCAGGGGGGCCCTGGTCCCGGGCTGGGAACACACATACTTTTTTTTTTTATGATTTTGCCCGTGTGTAGTGGCGGGCGCGCAGATGGGAGAGCGTGGCGGGCGCTGAATGTATACTGGAGGAAATAGGAGAGCGGCGGGGTCAGCTGTCACTTACAGTGTGTACAGCGGCAGCTTCAGTGCAGGAGAATTCTCCTGCTCTCCGACTCTTGACTCCTCTGCGCAGCTCAGCTAAGAAGTGGCAGGCGGGGCTAACAGAAAATGACTGCCTACATGCCAGGCTCCAAAAAGATGGCTGCCGTTGACCAATGGGGAGCCAGGTTTCCTTTCCAGGAAACACAAGAGTGAAATAGGGGGCGGGGCTTAACGGAGTCTGCTGCAAATGAAGGAAGAAGAAGAGAAGCTGCATCCTGGTCATGAAGAGAGACCCATGGACTGGAGCAGAGAGACAGAAAGGTAGAGAGAGAGGTGGGGTGCCTGCCTGCTACTCTTGCATACACAAAAAACGTATGTACCTATATTGATGATTGTGTGTCTAACTCTGCTGGGGGGGGGGTTAAAGGTCGACATGGCTTAAGGTTGACATGATCCAAGGTCGACAGTCATTAGGTCGACATGAGTTTTTCACAGTTTTTTTACCCGACATGGATGCAGTTGGAGTCGAACTGCAGCCCCTCGCATCGCTCGCTACGCTCGGCACACTGTTTTATTCTCCCACCACGCCCTAGTGGATGGTAGGGCATGAAATACAACCTGTCGGCACATGTCAGCTCAAAAAACAGTGAAAAACCCCATGTCGACCTAATGACTGTCGACCTAAAACCATGTCGACCTTAAGCCATGTCGACCTTTAGCCATGTCGACCTTGGGGACAGTCGACCTTCCGTGGTCGACCTAATGACTGTTGACCAAGTCTGGTCTGACAGATGACCGTATCCCTATAGTGTGGGGGAGCAGGTGCAGGGTTAGCGGCAGTATAGTGTGTGGGGAGCAGGTGCAGGGTTAGCGGCAGTATAGTGTGTGGGGAGCAGGTGCAGGGTTAGCGGCAGTATAGTGTGTGGGGAGCAGGTGCAGGGTTAGCGGCAGTATAGTGTGTGGGGAGCAGGTGCAGGGTTAGCGGCAGTATAGTGTGTGTGGGGAGCAGGTGCAAGGTTAGCAGTGATAGTATAGTGTGCATGGGGCGCAGGTGCAGGGTTAGCGGTGATAGTATAGTGTGTGTGGGGAGCAGGTGCAGGGTTAGCGGTGATAGTATAGTGTGTGTGGGGAGCAGGTGCAGGGTTAGCGGTGATAGTATAGTGTGTGTGGGGAGCAGGTGCAGGGTTAGCGGTGATAGTATAGTGTGTGTGGGGAGCGGGTGCAGGGTTAGCTGTGATAGGATGGTGTGCATGGGGCGCAGGTGCAGGGTTAGCGGTGATAGTATAGTGTGCGTGGGGCGCAGGTGCAGGGTTAGCGGTGATAGGATGGTGTGCATGGGGCGCAGGTGCAGGGTTAGCGGTGATAGTATAGTGTGCATGGGGCGCAGGTGCAGGGTTAGCGGTGATAGTATAGTGTGTGTGGGGAGCAGGTGCAGGGTTAGCGGTGATAGTATAGTGTGTGGGGATCGGGTGCAGGGTTAGTGGTGATAGTATAGTGTGTGGGGAGCGGGTGCAGGGTTAGTGGTGATAGTATAGTGTGTGTGGGGAGCGGGTGCAGGGTTAGCTGTGATAGGATGGTGTGCATGGGGCGCAGGTGCAGGGTTAGCGGTGATAGTATAGTATGCGTGGGGCGCAGGTGCAGGGTTAGCGGTGATAGGATGGTGTGCATGGGGCGCAGGTGCAGGGTTAGCGGTGATAGTATAGTGTGCGTGGGGCGCAGGTGCAGGGTTAGCGGTGATAGGATGGTGTGCATGGGGCGCAGGTGCAGGGTTAGCAGTGATAGTATAGTGTGCGTGGGGCGCAGGTGCAGGGTTAGCGGTGATAGGATGGTGTGCATGGGGCGCAGGTGCAGGGTTAGCAGTGATAGTATAGTGTGCATGGGGCGCAAGTGCAGGGTTAGCAGTGATAGTATAGTGTGCATGGGGCGCAGGTGCAGGGTTAGTGGTGATAGTATAGTGTGTGTGGGGAGCAGGTGCAGGGTTAGCGGTGATAGTATAGTGTGCATGGGGCGCAGGTGCAGGGTTAGCGGTGATAGGATGGTGTGCATGGGGCGCAGGTGCAGGGTTAGCAGTGATAGTATAGTGTGCGTGGGGCGCAGGTGCAGAGTAAGCGGTGATAGGATGGTGTGCATGGGGCGCAGGTGCAGGGTTAGCAGTGATAGTATAGTGTGCATGGGGCGCAGGTGCAGGGTTAGTGGTGATAGTATAGTGTGTGTGGGGAGCAGGTGCAGGGTTAGCGGTGATAGTATAGTGTGCATGGGGCGCAGGTGCAGGGTTAGCGGTGATAGTATAGTGTGCATGGGGCGCAGGTGCAGGGTTAGCGGTGATAGGATGGTGTGCATGGGGAGTGGGTGCACGGTTAGCAGTGATATACTATGCAGCGTTGGGGGCGGTGGCACTCAGAAATAAATACAAGACTGCAGGCGGTGTGAGTTACCGACGCTTCAAAGCCTGTGGGCTTTTTTATCAAGGTGCTGGCAAGAATGTTCCTTTGAAACGTCGGTTTGTATTTATTTCTGAGTGCCACCTACCCAAACGCTGCAATATATATATATATATATATATATATATATATATATATATATATATATATATATATATATATATATATATATATATATATATATATATATATATATATATATATATATATATATATATATATATATATATATATATATATACTGTATAGGAGACACTCACCAGGCTTGTAGCAAAGTCATATAAATTTAATCAGGCAGTATATATATATATATATATATATATATTAGCTGCCACTCAGTAAGCACCCACCTAGGAAGCATTGGCATAGCGAAGGGTCCGCAGACTCTGCAGTGGCTTGGGGGAGTCCGTGCCGGCGGAGTCTGCTGGGAGCGCCCTCCATGGGGGGCCCGGAAAGTTGTTGTACCCGGGCCCATGATTTCTCTTGGCAGCCCTGCATATTGGGAGGGTTACCGAGTCTGTCTATCGCACTCTAATACATTAACCAAAGCAAGATACTGTACATCAGAATTCAGGGAAACACCAGAAGGTTGTTTATCAATGGGAAATGAAGGTGCTATTAATATCTCATCTATTTCAATATTGTCTGTTGCCGATAGCAATCCCATAATAAGCTCTTACTGCTCATTGCGTGTTCGGGATCGGGCGCCGTATAGGTTTATGCTGCAACATATGTAAGTCTGTCTGTTTATCACATTCTTGCAGTATAACGTATGTTCTCTGTGTCCGTCTGTCTCCGAGTTTCTAGGGAACCCGGGAACCCCCTCCCCCCATTATTATTCCTCCTCCTGTTCTCTTGGCTGCAGAAAGAGCTTTGGCGCCAGTTCCTCTGGTCTCTCTGATGTGGCTCCAGCTCATTATAGTGGAAAAAGGATTTAAAGTGTTGAGCAGTCAGAATCCTGGGCACAAGCCGTGCCGATGCCAGGACAGGGGCAGGCAGGTGTACATGTGGAAATGAGGACGGTGGAAGGATTAAGGAGATATTTAGATATGTGAGATTCTCTTCTCTTGTACTGTACACTCATTCTGCTATAGTTGCTGCTCTTGCAGATGATCGGGAGAATCCAGAACCAGAATTAGGGGGAGATCTCTCGCCCTCCTGCGGCTGTCTACAGCAATGAAGCCTGTCTGTCAGCAACGTGGGCCAGGGCGTGTTGCAGCGACGGACTGGGCCACCGAATCGGCCCTGGCATTTGTGCACGCATGTGACCTTTGTCGCTCGTGTGTACATGCATGCGTGCACTGCCTCTCCCAGCTTGCAGGAGAGAGGAGAATAGCGGCGTGTGATCTCCCCCTCTCTCCTGGACCTCAGCAGTGTACAGAGAGAGCCAGCGGCACTCTCTGTGTACCGATCGGGAGGCGGAGCCTCCACCTTGCAAAAATAAATCGTCCCACCTGCCCATCGGCCCCTGTGGCTTTTGCCAGAAGTGCCAGATGGCCAGTCCAGCCCTGGCATGTTGTGGTGACGCCATTTGTGTTTGGTGCACAAGCCTCCGGCGCATCAGTTTGGTTAATGATTAATTATTATCGCGATTACAGCGTACGATATGGACTTTTTGGTTCAAATCACATTGTGTCTAGATCAAATTGCAATGTGTTTCTTTTGCCCTGCGATGCGATGCGCACTCCCTTGTAGTCCATATAGGAAGGCAAAAAAGCATGTGCAAGCTGGGGGGGGGGGGGGGGTATTTTTGAACTAGATCGCATGGACCCTGTAATTGACTATTATAGTGTAGTCAATAATCGGGTGTGGATCAAATCGCATACCCAGCACACATCTCATCGGGTGTGGGCACCATTAGTGCAGCATGCTGCCAGGGGGTCGACACTATGAAAGTTGCAGCATGGATGTCGATGCAAGTTGACATGGACACCGCATCAGTGAACCACGTCCCCTCGCATGACCCGCTGCGCTTGCCATGCTTCGGCCACACTATTATATTCTGCCTTCACGCCCTAGTGGATGGTAGGGTATGAAATACCACCTGTTTTAAAAAAAATGTGAAAAACTTGACCTTATGACTGTCCCCTTTCTCATTATCGACCTGATGCTTGTGTCAATCTTCCGACCATGCCGACCTTAGCTATGTTGACCTATTTCATGTGTCAACCTAAGTCCTGTCGACCTTTAGTGGTCGACCTAATGTATGTCAACCTTTAAAGTGTGGATCTCGCGACTGTATCCCACTGCCAGGGGGGGGGGAGGTCCTGTTCTCCTAAAGCCCATGGGATCAGGTGAAGGGCACCAGATTCCTGATGAAGCAGGGGGAATCTTTAATGATTATTTATTTTTTAAGGGCAGTGGGAGGCCTCACAGTGAACAGGGAGTCTCCTGCAGGAGGGGAGGACGCTATACACTGCAGACACAGAGGGACCTACAGCGGGATGCAGTTAAGATCCCGGCGGTCGGGATCCCGGCGTTCAGAATCCCGACGCCGGAATCCCGACCGCCGAAATGCCGACACTTTCTCCCTCCTGGGGTGTCCACGACACCCCTGGAGGGAGAATAAAATAGCGTGGCGAGCGCAGCGAGCCCGCAAGGAGGGGCGATCCACGTCCCCCCCTTGTCGGCATTTCGGCTGTCGGGATTCCGGCGTCGGGATTCTGAACGCCGGGATCCCGACCGCCGGGATTCAATACTGAATCCCCTACAGCGTATGTGGCTGGCTGTGTCAGATCTTATCAGGTCACTATCCTAAAGATAGGGGAGGAGCCTCAGCAGTATGCAATATATGCATACCCACTGGCGGATTCAGGGGGGGGGGCACCCGGGCACGTGCCCCCCCTGTCATTTTCTCCTGGATCCGCCCCTGTGCATACCTCCCATCTTTTCTGATGTGCTGGCCGTGACAAATGTATGCACCATACGCGCAAGTCTAAAATCAAGGGTTGTGGCTTAGCAACAAGTGGGCATGGCCAAGGGTGCAATGCCGAGCTGATATCCCCATTTTGTCAGTTTAGGTTCTTTCCCAGCACTCCCAAAGCTGCTGGACAGCCTTCAGCCTCTCCTGAAATCGGAACAATGTCTGTGGGGGATGGGACCCTTATTCAGTCTTATTCACCACCACCTGTAGATCACTGAAGCCCACAGGTAGGACAGCGGGACAACCCCAGAAATTCCTGTCTGTCCCAGTTGAATCAGGACAGTTGGCAGGTATGGTAATACAGGTATCTCACTATTTTCAGCAGAACTGCAATGGAAAGTGGGGGTTATTCTTGTCCACATGCAGCGCTGCAAATTTCACAGAGTTGTGTGTGGACTAAACGCTGCACGCAGCACCGCCCACCCTCCTCGCATTGGCAAAACATCCATTTGTAGCCTATGAGGCGATACCCACATAATTCGATGGTCGCTGACCATCTATGATGTGGAAGGTGCATGCATATCTAAGTGACTCTCAGGTCCATTATGATATGAGTGCACCCTCAACAGGAACAGGGTGGGCAGCTGACGACCGGTGATGTCAGCTGCCCGGCCCCAGCACCCGCGTCACCAGGTGATTTGAATGGGAACGGCTATGAAACACTGGGTGTTCGTATCGGCGAATCCCCCGGCCTGCTGTCCCATGACGCCGCCCCCCCCCCAGAGGACCAAAGGAACCAGAATAATCCCGTGTGCGTTACCTTCATGGTTATGAAATAAATAGGGCTTAGTGGCTGAAATACTGTATTATAAATGTGTATAGTCCCCGGTAAATACTGTATAATCTGGTGTTGAAAGTGAAAAAAGCCTGCAAGTATAATGAATGATTCAGCATGACACGAAAACATTCCATTTTCAATAGACAATGTCCTGGCACGGCTGAAAACATTTATCTTTCATACATTGTTTCTTAGAGTGATAAATTGAAATGTTTCTACAATTTGCCGTAATGACCCCCACCGTGTCTGTCCTTCAGCTTTCTTCTGCGCTGGGCATATTGAGCCGTTATGTAAAATAAGGTAGACACAAGAATTAATTCTTCCTGATCAGATGTGATTATTTTTTAGATCGATTGCTCAGCAGATCAATAACTGTGAACTGAGGCTGAGTTTCCCTGAAGCAGCCTAATGCTGCGGGAATAGTCTAATGCCGTGTTCTCACTGCGAGTGAGAAATACACAGCTTTTCCCCGGCATTGAAATGCCGGGGACTGCCGCGCTGGACCCCCGTTCTCACTGCAAGGCAAATTCCTGGGTGAAGAAGTTCTACCTGGGAATTTGCCTTTAACCAAGGCTTTTCTGCAGTGTGAACAGGTCAACCCGTGTCTGCATACCCGGATCTCAGAGACAGGTAAAAAGAAGGGTTTTACCCGTGTATGAGATCCGGGTATGTGACCCGTTCACACTGCCAAAAATCCCGTGTTAAAAGGCAAATTCCCGGGTCGACATGCTAGACCCGGGAATTTGCCTGCAGTGAGAACGGGGTATAACATGGGTTTGAACAAGTGGCAGTTTAAAAACTGAACAATTGTCATTGTAAATGGGAGAAGATAAGGGGTCACATGTACTAAGCTTGAAAAGTGATAAAATGGAGAGTGATAAACCACCAGCCAATCAGCTCCTACCTGCCATGTCACATGCTGTGTTTGAAAAATGACAGGTAGGAGCTAATTGGTTGGTAGATTATCACTCTCCATTTTATTACTTTTCAAGGCTTAGTACATCTCACCCAAGATGCGCAGAGGTGTGCCGTGGCATTACGGGTGTGGATCGTTTTATCGACCATAGTTAGGTCGACAGTCATTAGGTCGACACCGTTGGGTAGACAGGTGGAAAGGTCAACAGGGTTCTAGGTCGTGATAACAGTGGGTGGAGTAAGCGCTGTCTTGCTTTTGTTGAGCGTGGGAAGTGGGTGATGCCGGTGTAAAAGAAAACAGGACAGCGCCTACTCCACCCACCGGTATCATATTCAGTTAAAAGGGACCGGGATACCCTTAAGAGTGAGCAGCGCCTGCGAATAGGATATCACACATAAGGTGAGCGCAGTGTACCTCTACCAATCGCAATTAGGGTTCTAGTCGACATGGGTCAAGGTCGACAGGTGTCTAGGTCAACATGGGACAAAACTGTGAAAAAACCCATGTCGAATTAACGACCTGTCGACCTGACCCATGTCGACCTAATGCATATGTCGACCTAAACCCATGTCGACCTTGTCCTATGTCGACCTAGACACCTGTCGACTTTGGTCCATGTCAACCTAGAACCCTGTTGACCTTCCCACCTGTCGTCCCAACGGTGTCAACCTAATGACTGTCGACCTAAATGCTGTCGACAATACGACCGTATGCCGGTATTACAGAGAGATGTCTACCTGTACCTATATAAGCAGCTGTAACTCTTACAACTACCATGACACTTGTGCGGTTGATTAGAATTTTCATAATACAACCAAGGGCATAGCTATAATACGGACTAAAAGGTCTACCGTTTTCCCACTGTCTTTCAGTGGTTGAACCCGGGGACCTGACTTGTGTGAATGGGGTAGGGTATATTTACCCGGGTTGACGGTCCTCGGTGTCCTGTCCAGCCGGGAATCCACGCAGGCGGCGGGCGCAAATGACGGGACAGGCGGCGCATGAAGATGATACAGCTCTCCGGCGCCCTCACTGCCGCCGGAGAGCTGCATCATCTTCATCCGCCGCCTGTCCCATCATTTGCGCCGCCGCCTGTGTGGATCCCCAGCCTGCACAGAGGACAAGCAACCGGGGTGAGTATTCTCACCACCTCCTGCAAACCTCGGCCGCCATCCCACTGACTGCCCGCCTCCTCTCCACCTCCTGCCGGCCTCCTTCCCGCCCCCTTCACACACCAGAAAATGCAGGGACTTTTCTGGTGTGAAAGGGGCCAAAGCAGGAATGGCCCGGCATGATTCCTGGGCCATATTCCTGGGTGGGTCCCTGCATTTTCTGGTGTGAAAGGGGTATGAGTGACACAGAGGTCCTCATTGAGAGCTGCAGGTGATACTTTTACGGATTAGCACCTGTTTAATAACTGTTGTGCGCCTGATTCTGCTTCTTCTTTTCTCCTTTCTGTGTACCAAAAGGTTGTGTGCTTAAATATATCACACATACCTTGCATTACGCAGAGATAGAGAGAGTAAGAACAGTGTTGTTTTCTAGCATAGCTATAAAAGGTATGGGGGACGCCACCCCTTACCTGCACCCACTTATGCTGCCACGCTTCCCCTCAGGATCAGTGATTGAATACAGAGAGGTTGAACCCTGCTAGCCAATCAAAACGGTCTTGCATGTCCTGTCCACCTATCCAGTAATAGCAATGGTGTTCCACGCAATAAAATGGGTCAGTATTTTCTTGACTTGAACTGTCAGGACGTCCCAACAGTTGGAAGCATGGCTGTTTTTTCGTTCCTTCCGACAGGAACTCGACAGTTGGTATTCAATGTACTGACGGACATTGTGTCAGAAAAGTCTGCAAAAGGACTAAAACAGCTGCGGATTGTTGAAAACACGGCCATGAATTCGACAATCCGCTGCTGTTTCCGACTTATTTTAAAGTGTTTTTAATTGAAACTGCCTTCGGTAACGGCAGCATTGAATAGGCGACGGAAAGAGCAGAAATTCAATGACAAATGACAATTGCTGTAGAACCATCAAAGAGGCTCTGGGGCTGAGTATTTATTTTAATTATTTATTAACAGTTTCTTATATAGCACACACATATTCCGCAGCGCTTTACAGAGAATATTTGAATATTCACATCAGTCCCTGCCCCAGTAGAATTTACAATCTATATTCTCTACACGCACACACAGACATTCTAGGGTTAATTTTTTTGTTGGAAGCCAATTAACCTACCTGTATATTTTTGGATTGTGGGAGGAAACCGGAGTACCCGGAGTAAACCCACGCAAGCATGGGGAGAATATACAAACTCCGCGCAGTTAGGGCTATTTCACATCCTCCGTCTCCTGCCGGGCGGCGAAATCCTGCACGGCCAGGAAGACGTGCCGCACACAGTAGTTTACAGTGGAGGGGATGGCCACAGTCCGGCAGCCGTCCTTTCCAGTGGTCGTGGCCGTCCCGTGTGAATGGACACATTTCTGTCTATTATTAACTGCTGTGTGCGGCACAGCTCGCTGGCCATGTGGGGTTTTGCCACCCGGCAGGAGCCGGAGCGTGTGAAATAGCCATTAGAGTAGTTTCACACACTCCGGTTTTTATCGGACGGCAAAAAGCCGGACGAGCTTTATTTGATTTTTAGCCGGATGTCAGAACCTTTCACATGATCCGGTTTTTATCCGGATAAATTGTGTGCTTATGCATAAGCTGGATGAACAAGCAAGTGACTTTTCAGTGTCACTAGCCCCACCCCTCTCATCACATGGGGGCAGGTTAAAAGTTTGACTGGCATGTCCAGCCAGTGTTCCTGTAGCCCCACCCCTCTCATCACATGGGGGCTGGCTTTAATAGTTGGCAGTACCATGGTGTGTGAAGGCGCCCATTGCCTTCCACACCACACTGAGCAGGGAGGACAGGATTGCCACGGCACGGCAGCCGCCTGCTGAAGTGGTAAGATCCGGCTGCTACCCGGTGGCTGCGCCATGACCATCCTGTATGAAAGGACAGATAGCTGTCCATTTATCACTGCAGGGATGGCACGTCTTTTTAAGCCGTGCTGTATTTTCCTGTCCGGCGGAACCCGGACAGTGTGAAATAGCCCTTCGAGCCATGGTGGAAATCGAACCCATGACCTCAGCGCTGTGAGGCAGTTATGCTAACCATTACACCATCCGTGCGTCTGTAGGCACCAACTGTGGCATTTTGCGACTGTTTCAGAAGAGGCCTTCACTATAAGCTCCTCTGAGCTTGGACAAGGGCATTCCTGCACACTCTCAACTTCAAAATGTTTTTGTAAAGGGTGGTCTCTGTGTCAGGCAATAGAGCCTGAATATGCAGGCCCAAAGTGACGGCTTCCAAACCCATACGGCTGGCATCTGTTAACCAACCCAAACCAAGAACAGGGACACCTTGGATAGGCTTGGAGCATGAAGCTACCACAGAAGTACCTGACACATCTGATGAAACAGCCTGAGGAGCTGCCTGTGCAGAATGGATGCTGTCCTGGCCCAACATTGTGAGATCTTCCTCTGCAGTTCCTCCATGATACCGATACCAGGATAGAGCATCAATTTCTGGGGATACAGTGTGTATTACAATTATATGATTTCCTTCCTTTCAAATCAAGGGGGTAACGTCGGCGTATCTAAATATATTTTGGAGTAAAAAGTAAAAAAGTTCCCTGACCCCTGAATTAACAGATCTCTTGCAGGTATAGATAAATGTCTTTTGTATCAATGTTGCATAACACTTTCGTTACATGAAATTCTCCAAAATAAGTATTTTCCACAATAGAGAATTTATGATAAGTAACAGTTCTCTTGCATTGGTAATTGTCTTTTATATAGATTTTGAACTGTTATCTTCAATAGCACACATACTAACCACACAAAAACTATGAATAGATAAACAGTGACAAGGTTTCAAACATACAGAAATAGTGGTCTGAGCGATATTTCCAATAGTGCAAGTGCTTTGTAAAGCAACAAGCCGTTAAGTGAATTTTCAGCATATTCCAGAATAACAGCTCTATAACGAAACATATCATACATTATAATGAAATGTATAATAATAATAATTAACTATTATAATAAAATGTATAATAGCAATATTAGAATTAAATTATTCCAAAAACCATACATTCCAGAAAGTGAAAAAAAAATGTTGTCTTGCTAACAGCACTACTGAGGACAAGATATGTAACTGGCACTACTGAGGACATGATATGTAACTGGCACTACTGAGGACATGACATGTAACTGGCACTACTGGGGACATGACATGTAACTGGCACTACCGAGGACATGATATGTAACTGGCACTACTGAGGACATGATATGTAACTGGCACTACTGGGGACATGACATGTAACTGGCACTACCGAGGACATGATATGTAACTGGCACTACTGGGGACATGAAATGTAACTGGCATTACTGAGGATATGATATGTAACTGGCACTACTGAGGACATGACATGCAACTGGCACTACTGGGGACATGATATGTAACTGGCACTATTGAGGACATGATATGTAACTGGCACTACTAGGGACATCTCTAACAGCACTACTGAGGGCATGATATGTAACTGACAATACGATATGTAACTGGATCGACGGAGGACATGATATGTAACTGGCACTACTGGGGACATCTGTAACAGCATTACTTAGGACATGATATGTAACCGGCACTAAATACGGACATTCCTCACTTAACGACCAGGTTCCGTTCCTATGACCCGGTTGTTAAACGAATTGGTTGTTAAACAAACCTATATAAAACCACTTAATACTTCTGAGACGCGGGTCGCTAAACAATCTGGGCTGGTCGTAACTGCGACAGGGTAGGCGGGCAGGTCGTAAATCCGAGCAGGCGGGGTCGTAAGTCTGAGCAGTCACAGCATGGACGCTAAATGAAGGCCCGGGTCATAAGTCCGGGTGGTCGATAAACAAGTAGGTCGTTAAGTGAGAAATGTCTGTATGTGCAAAAAAATGATTGCTTAGCATTCAAATTCAGTGCCTGAGATAGGACACAAACTTTGTTTCATGTGTTGAATCCTTGTTTTATGCACAAATAAAATATATTTGTGTATGGCAGCCAACAATTTCCTATGATTTAAGCATACTTCCAAGCCACCGTATTACACAGGGTCTTGGAATAGTCCTTGCCTGGCCCCTGCAAGCAACAATGGGTGGAGCTAGAAACTTCCTCTACGAATCTTGTTCTATTCTCAAAATTAGGTGCATATTACACCTTACGGTAGGGCCCACTCTATCCTTATGGAAGACAATTCGTCATAGACCAGGGATATCTTCAGGAAAAACATCACTTAGGTCTATCTTTGACAATCCACTGTTTCCACCGTATCTTATGGGTGGGATAGCCTCAAGGTGGAAGAAACCTGGCATGACTGGAGTTATGTACACACCAGGACGATTTGGCCCAAAATGAGCCAATGTAGATACAATCTGGACCGATTGTATGTAAATTGGCCGTGTTTTGGCGTGTTTTGGGCCATTTCGCTGCCCTTTTGATGCGATCCCGATCAGATGTGGGTTGGTCAGTCTTTTCTGAGATCCTACCTGCTGCAGGTAGGATCACAGAAATGACCATTGTAGTGGTTGCGGGTCGCGATCGGATCGGGGGCTTTTTCTGTGCCGGTCGGCGGCTCCGTCAGCTCGTGAGCGGGTCGTACGTTCCTGTGATGCTGGTGTGTACCCAGCATAAGTCACTTGATTGCAGATGGTAAAGTCAAAGCTTTCTCAGAAGTTCAGGACAATGAGAATATACACACAAACGATTATTGGTTTTATCTCCAATTGAGACATTTTATTTTCTCTGAGAGAATAGATTGATTTACACAATCTATCATGCCTGATATTACATGGGTGGGTGGTACTACTTGATTACACGTGGACTCATAAGGCATGAGTCCATGTGTAATCAAGTAGTACCACCCACCCATGTAATATCAGGCTTCTACAAAATTTTTATACATGGACATTTCCCTGAGAAACCCTCCTTCTGTGATGCTTGGGACAAAGACCTAGCACATCAGGGTATTAAAATCAAATGGGAAAAGCATTGTGAAAAAATAGCTCGCTGTTGCACTAGTCTAGAGGTAGTAGAAACAGAGTATAAATTACTGACACGCTGGTATAGGTGCCCATCTTTATTGCATAAATTCTATCCCTCGGTTTCCCCCTTCTGTTGGCAATGCGGTAAAGGTAAAGACACAATAATCCATATTTGGTGGGATTGGCAATTAATTATCACATTTTGGAATAAGGTTGTGGAACTGTCTGCAAAAATCTTGGGACTCGAAGTCCCACAGGGTCCCGACTTCTGGCTGCTCTCTTACTCCAGTATTCCCCTGGCAAAGTATAAAAAATCTATCTTGAAACACTTAAATGCTGCGAGAGCTGTCATTCTAGTGCACTGGCGCTCCATAGACCTGCCAACAGTGTGGAGATGGTTCCAGTGTATAGATTTGTATATGTGTATGGAGGACATCTTCTTTGCCGCACTGGACAAACATACAGATTATACTTCTACTTGGTTTAGTTGGTTTGGAATTTAAGGCCTCCAGGACCTACAGTATGCCACTTTTGCACCGTCTTAATTTAAATTAAGATAGGAACACACTACCCTGAAACCCATGCCCAGTGACTTTCCTTCAGTACCTGAATTTACTCCCAACTTACTTCTTTCTCCCCCTTTCTACCCTTGTCTTCCCCATTCCAGTTATTGTTTGTCAAATACCTTGTTTATGCTCCTGTTCTCGTTTTTAGGTCTCAGTAACGAGGTGACCAGTCTGTTTTTTCTACCTTCATACCTCGTATAATGTGTATAATGTGTTTCCAGTTAAGGTTATGATTGAGTACATGCATGTGTATCTTTGTTGTACTTTCTCTTGTTATTGTACAGTGGAAACGCTGATATGACATCACTGTGATATATGTGGACCATCAGTGGCGTAAGTTCGTCCCAGTTGACCAGAGGCTAGATAAATATTGGTGCCCCCCAAATAACTTTATCAGTAAGTTGTCTGTCTCCAGTAAGAAAGGTCATGGGTTCTAATATAGGGTGTGGCACATGCAAAAAATATGCTAGGAGTGTAAGTCAGCCACAGCTTTCAATTAACTGATTCAAACTGGCAAGGGAGAAAAGGTGCCCTCTTGGGAGAAGTAGCCCGGCGGCAGATGACTCCATTGCCTCCCAGAATTACGCCTCTGTGGACCATGTTACGTTTACAAAACAAAAAATAAAGAATATACAGTATATATATATATATATATATATTTGTTGTATTCCGTGTGCTTGATCTGCTTGTACAACATAAATGCAGGATACCTCAAGATACATCATTGAAATATAAAATACGGAATAATCTTATGGTTCCAAGCAATTTGGATAAGGGATACTCAATCTGTACTGTACTTTCAAAAGACACAAGCATATACATTTTGCTGATCAGAGTAAGAATCCAGGTGCACCTCAGGATAAGACATTCAGAATATATATTGTCTGTATATAAAATAGAATATTTCCCAGCCAGAATCTTTATAGTATTAAACATGGTGCAATTTTGGCTTACAATTTATACTATGTCTACTCTCCTTGCGATACAGATGCCATGCAAGGTCGGTATTTCAAGACAATTTTAACTAAGGGGTAATTCAGCCCTGATCACATGGCTGCGACTTCACATGGTAGCCAATTATCAATAGACTGCATAATGTATACAAACACAAGGCCATCCTGCAATAAAATCCTGCTACATTTTTTTATCACTGGCCATTCACAAGGCATGTGGCCATTTAATGGGTGTGCTAGAAAAAATGCTGTGACTGTCAGGGAAAACACAGGTGTGCTCAAGCATTTTAGGGGAGGATGACCAGTGTAACATTTTTTTTTTTTTTGATTACAAGCAGCTTACAAATGGTTTTGAAAATATACGCACGGCTGCAAATAGATTTGAAGCTGCGCACATCTTTTCCCACAGGGATCACACTAATTAGAGAGGCAGGATTTTACTCTTGTGGGACGACATCTACCTGAAAAAGCTGTTATACCAATTTGGGATACCACCACCTGCACACTGAGGATTCCAGTTCCGCATCATTGTTGAGGATTCCCCAGACTCCAAACAGGGGCTTGATTTCTTCCTCCAGCGTGAAAATAATCCGGCAAGGTTCATGGACCCATCCATTTCACAGCTCTATATGGATTGACCCAAGGACATTCTCACACCAGTTTCCTTACTCCAAAGGTTACAAACGGGACTTCAGACCAATTAAGTATCAGACGCACATCTTTTATTTACTCATTAGTAATGTACAATTTTTATTCCTTATTCTGTGCAATTGTGAATTAAATGTGTAAATTATTATATGCTTTGTCCAGTGCAACTGCACGCCACCATAATAATTTTATATATATCATATTAAATATTTTTCATGTTTACATACATCAATTGTAACCAATCATTCATGTTGTAGCGCTCCACTTCTTCTTTTTCCCATTGTACTTTTCTTAGGATTCTGACACCCCCTAGTAGGAGCAGCTTGACAAAACCACCCTAATAGGCGCCCTTCTAACTTTAGGCCGTAAGGCTAACAGTTACCCCCTTCTTTTGTTTCAACACGCTAATTTGCTGAATAACACGAGTAGTTCTTCTGTGTGAAAGGGTCTACCCAGGTTGTAAATCCCGGGTTCTCGACCCTCGTAAATTCCAGGGACGGAGACCTAAGATTTATAACCCAGGTTGACCCTTTCACATAGAAAAAGGACATGTGTTGTAAATTACGGGGTAGAACTGCTTTACCTGGTAATTTGGGGGTTTTTTTTGTGTGAGAGGGGTATTAGTGTGACCGAATCAGCTCAGTCAAAATATGTGGAGGTTCTACAGAATTCTAAAAAATATGTAATTGAATTGTTTTTTGTACTTTGAGAACTGATCAACAGCCCAGCATCCCTCTAAAAACACGTCATTGCCGATACACTTTATGTAAAAAAAACACCCCACAGTATAATTAGGTCTGAAAAGCTGTAGTTGACGTATAAATTAAATTTAATATCATTGTCTGTAGTATTAAGATTTGATTATATAGGTGACAAAAATATCAAATAAAAACACAAAAAAACTATTTAAGGGATAAATGTAATTCAGCGGCGCACACTTCCCACACAGCATTCTGCTAATTAGCCCATATAAAGGTTAGGAATGACAGTTCTCTGTTTCATCTCTGTATGACTATGGAACATTGAAGTGACGTTCATCGTGCTCATCGCTCGCCTGCAGCCAGAGAAAGAAAAAGTGATTAAACTGGATCTCATTCTCCTCTGTGGGACCACACAGCGAAGGAATCTGGCAGTGGTTTCAATTGCATGGCACATTGTGTGCTATACTCATCTCTTGGGCACCCACCATGTCTCCGAATAACTGCACGATTCAACGCACAGGGCGGACGACATTAAAAATAAATAAGACACGGAGTAAAAAATAAAAAAAAATAAACAGCTGCTGCGGGGGACAGAGACAGAAGAGGAGACATTCAGTGAAATCTCCGAACACGACCCTCTTCTTGGCAAGACGAACATATACTTACTAACTGATTATGGCTGATTCTTGCTAATTGGGGAAGGATGCAACTTCTGAGCCTGTCTCTGTGCTGACTGTACAATGCATCGCTACGTTCTGTGGCACTATAACATTGTAGTATCTGAAGTCCTAAAAGCAAGCGTTAACAAACTCCCGGGTTAAGGTCTGTGGGGGCCCTGGACAACAAACTTGTGGGGGCCCCATGTGATGACGGCATCACATGCCGTCATCGCCTGCCCACAATTTGCAGAAGACCATACGTCTTTAAAAGTAAGTCCTGGCTTACTTTTATCTGCGAACAGAGGAAATTCATTCGATGGTGAGTAACCTGATTTTTCCTCTGTGCGGTCGCATGCGAGTGGATGTTTAAGCGCCGACCATCGAAAGATGTGGAAGGTGCACTTATATGTAAGGTTGCTCTGACCATGAAATGCTGGGAGTTCCATGCTAATGGGCCCTGCCCCTCGCTCAGCGGCCGCATACTGTTCGCCATGAATATGTGCTTGCAAATGGACCTGAAAAGGGTCCTTAGTCCACAGATATCTTAAATTTGTGTGGAGTGACCCATTGACAATTTTATGTTATACGTCGGTTGCCTCGGAGAAACACACCACACCATCTACAGTGGGTTAAATCCCATAATCCAGTGCGGTATTGCTCAAAACATCTTCTTCTTTGTGTAGTCCTGCCCAAGCGTTTGCGGGGAAGTCATGTGACGTCAGCTCCGCCCCCCGATCAGCCTGTTGCCTTTGCAGCCGCAGAGTAAGTCCTGGGCTACGCACAGACTGCACACACTGGGAATCATTCCATGGTGAATCCATCCCTATGTCTCAGCCATTCTATACTGCAGAATAACCAGATATTCCTAGACACACTAGTAGGACAGTGATGGGAAAAAAACATGTCAAACGGAAACATAATAATCACAGGTTACTGGCCGCAACTGATCAGAGGAATTTATGGGCTTTGAACTAGAAAATGAAATGGTTTAGAAAATTGGCCCCAGCTCTTTGCACGAAGTTCCCACAGAGGGAAGCTTGACAGCCAGCAGCGCAATATCGCGGCCACACAGGGAGACGAAATGTCAAAGCGCAAGAGTACATATTCCAGGCAACGATGAGTCACCTGCATTTTAGAAGAGGGGATGTGTGCAGGATGCACTACATACAGGACTGTTCTGCGCTTCTATAATACCGGACGTTCCCTAGAACAGCAGATACTGTGGATGATTGGTTGTCATTGTTACAGAATGTTTTTGCACAAAAAGGTTTTTCCAAACACTTATTACAGTAATAATTGGGCGGGATCTTTGATCTTCATTATTAGGCTTCATATAGTCAAACCCGCCGATGCCTAAAGATAGTCAACCGCGTATAGATCGGCAGTAACAAAAGTTAGTCGCAAGCGTTAAATTGACAGGAGTGTGGTCGACGGTTATTCAAAAATTTTTTTTACAGTACAGCGGACTGGGAATGGCCGCGGCGAGTTCGCAGAGAGGAGGGAGGGACAGGGGTGGTGCTTGGCCATGGGAACGCGTATGGCCATGTCCCCTTGGCTTTCCCATGGGTAAGCGGGCGGGCTGGTTCCTGTTTGGGGGGGGGGCAGGTGGCTGACATCACATGACTGACATATTTGCAAGGGCAGGGGAAATTATTCAATGGTCAGCAACCATCGAATGATTTCCCCCTCTGCAGGCACATGCGAGAGTTAGTGGTGGGGTAACGTCACAGGTGTCACGATCCGAGTGTTCAAGCAAGTGTGCTTACCGGCTTAGTGTCTGCGCAGGCTGAGCTTGCGTTTCAGATCCAGACGCGGCCTGCATCGTGTGCGCTGTTCGGCTGTTCAGCAGTCATCTCCCGGTTCTCTCAGTGACGCTGATTCCGCGGATGTGCAGCATCTTGTTCCCCTCACGCTGAATGACAGTGTCTGGTGCCCAGCAATCCTCCAGTCCGCCGCCATTGCTCTTGGCCACAAGCATGGTGGATACAAAGAGACTTTCCCGCCTTAGCCTGACATGGGGGCTACCATACTCCTTCCAGTCACATGTCAGTCTGAACCAATCCTGTGCAGTCTAAGCTCCCTGTCATACATACCCGGCCAATCCTGGCCTTCCAGTGGGTATAAGTATTCTGGGAGCCCACAGACAGGTGCTAGTGCTTCATTTGTCTTTTGCCAATTGTCTCCTGTGGGTGTAGTTGTCTTTCTCTCTGCTGCAGTGTGATTGCTCCAGGTATTCCAGCTCCTGTGACCGTCCAGGTATTCCAGCTCCTGTGATCCTGTGTCCAGTCTAGGACTCACCTCAGCAGTTCCAAGCCTAGCTCCTGAGCATTCGATGTTCCATTAATCATCGTTCCTGAGTATTCGATGTTCCATCATTGTTCCTGAGCATTCGATGTTCCACCATCGTTCCTGAGTATTTGATGTTCCATCATCGTTCCTGAGTAGTCGATGTTCCATCATCGTTCCTGAGTATTCGATGTTCCATCATCGTTCCTGAGCATTTGATGTTCCACCATCGTTCCTGAGTATTTGATGTTCCACCATCGTTCCTGAGTATTCGATGTTCCACCATCGTTCCTGAAGTATCCGATATTCCGTCATAGTGCCTGTGCATTCTATGTTCCAGCCATCGTTCTGCATCTCATCATCAAGCAAGCCACAGTAAAGTATTGGGCCTTATTTTGGTTCATTCTTTCTGACAAAATCCTTCTTAGATGGACAAAACCATGTGCACTGCAGGGGGGCAGATGTAACATGTGCAGAGAGAATTAGATTTGGGTGAGTAATTTTGTTTCTGCAATATAGATCTCACTTTGAAGTAAAACCCCACCCAAATCTATTTCTCTCTGCACATGTTACACCTGCCCCACCTGCAGTGCACATGGTTTTGTCCATCTAAGAAGGATTTTGTCAGAAAGAATGAACCAAAATAAGGCCCATTGCTCTCTCAATATTGACTTTGTAGTCTCTTGGACTTCATCAGTGCTCTGCACTACACCACATACCATCTGTCCTGTATTGTGCCATTCATCTAGCATACTCTACTGCTTGCCATATACAACCTTCAGTTTTCAATAAATATGGTTGTATTTTTATCTTTCCTCATCTCTGCCTCTGGGTGCACTGTCGCGCAAGTGAATGCGCAAGGGGTCTCCTACAGCCTCCCCGATTCCTGTATCGGCCTGAGTCCCCACCAGAGGTCTTTGTCTCTGCGACTCAGACCCCTGGTGTGACAACAGGGACTCGGTTAGCTGCGATCTTCGCAGCTTACCGAGTCGAATGACCCTCATTGTGTTTGCGATTGCTTATGATGGTACTCATGCTGTGTCTGTTGCATTTATGATTGCTTACAACGGTAGCAATTCTGTGTATTTTGCAATTGCTTATGCATCTGCATTCAAATGTTCATCGCAATTCAGTGACATTTGGCAGCCAGTTACCTCCTTTATTAAACACTTACCTGATCTGTGTGAATATCATTATGCAATTATATGGTTGTTCGCAATCTTCTATGTGACAATTAACATTAGCGATCCATAGCCGTTTGCACTTGGAGGAAATTCCCCATAGTTTCCCTAGAAGTGGCGACTTCCTTGCAGGACACATATGCTGATGAGGGTTCAGTGGCACGATGTGTATCTCTGTTCCGTACCAGCAGTTACTGTGTCTGAGGCTGAATGCTTTCCCCCATGCTGGGTTGTCATTTTCCTGCCATCTGGGGTTTAATCTGTTTCTCCATTCCCAAACTTCCAGCCATACAATCTCTTTCTCCCCTTACAGAGTGTCATTAGATTTGGGAACGCAGATTGCTGTATGATTAGATTTGATAATAGAAATGCATCTGTTCATGTTACATGGGCACACCAGGGGAAAGTTGGGTACACACTATCCCATTTTAATGACCAATATGCATGGTAACGATATTGTTAAAGATATCATGGTGCATATCGTTCAGTGTGTACCCCTTATATCATTAACGATGCCGGCTCCAACGGATCATTAATGATAACCCTGATTGTCTGAACCTGCAGTCCAATCTGATGATATTGTCAGTAACTGTATATTTGCCGGGGGGTCCCGGTGATGTCACTGAAGTTCAGTGACATCACCAGGACCCCTGGCAAATATGTTTAGTGCTTACCAGTAGATTGTTGATTTTTCATGGGCACGGTGATATCGTTAAAAGGGCACTACTAAGGCCAATCTGCTATTAGCAATGGGGATTCGCTGCTGCTGGCCTATATAATGCAGATATAGAAGAGAGGATAGAGTCACTCTATGGCCCTTACTCTGGTTGACTCGCAAGTCTGCAAATTTCACAGGCTTTTGAGTCCGCCAGTCGCCGCCCACCGCGTGCACAGCCGACAACCCCCCCCCCCCCCTCACATGGCGCTGTTAATCGCAGGCATGCAAATGGGTCATTAGCATATTTATCCGGCACATCCAGTCACATACCATCGAATAATTTTTCTAGCACTCGCAAATAAAAGACACCTCTTCGGTGTCTCATATTTGCAAGTGCCTGTACGTTGACATCAGATGCCCGCCCCCGTACCCGCGTTAACGGGTAATTCCCATGAGAACGCCCAGATTTTTCATGGGAACGCCCATGAAAATGCTAGCCATTCCGATAGACAGATAACCTGGCCCGCAACCCCACAACCCCTGCCAGCATTGATGTGTGCGAGCGCCAGCAAATAATCTATTTGCCGTGGCTCCTTGCACACATCGGCTGCACATGCGCATAACGAACTATCACAAAATATCGCTCCCCTGCGTGAACATGCAGGGAAGCGAATGAATTAGAATAAGGGCTTTTATACACTGTTGTACCACTGCCATCGTGCCAACATGAATATGGTCTGAATCAGGCCCATGGTCACTCTATATACACTGTTGTACCATTGCCGATGGGCAGGGCCGCCAAGAGGTATGCCAGGCCCCAGTAAAATTTTGGGCGGGTGTCGAGGGGGGGGGGGATGATATTTCCTGACCCTACCCCCCTCAGCAGCATCAGTAGCAGCAGCAGCACACATCGACAGCAGGCTCAGCATGACCTCTCACGCTGATGCTGTCAGTGAGACACTAATGCTGAGCATGCTGTCAGCACAACACATGCTGTTGGTGTGTGCCACTGCTGCTGCCCGGCTGCGGCGGGGGGGGGGGTTTGGACCAGCCCCCCCCCCGGCAAGCCCGGGCCTGGGTAATTAGTACCCCCCCCCCCCCCCACCACCACCACCACCACCCTCTCGGTGGCCCTGCACCCCTCCACTCATTACGCAACACTTGATTGGATTATCTCTGCGGGGCTCATGCCAGCAAGCAGAAGATCCTATGGTGGATCAATGGAGGTTAAGCCATGGGAATACTGGAGGGAAGCTACTAACGAGAGATGAAGTCAGTGCAGAGATAATTTGATCAGCAGCACAGCTGGCTCTTTGGTTGCTATTGGATACAGCCGCTAAGTTGACACTATGAAGGTCGACATACATTAGGTTGACCACTAAATGTCGACAGAGATTAGGTTGACACATGAAATAGATGGGGATACTGTCGACATGGCTAAGGTCAACAGGGTCGGACGGTCAACACAAGCATTAGGTAGACAATGGGAAGGTCGACAGTCAAAAAGTCGACATGAGTTTTTCACTTTTTTTTTTAGCCGACTTGTGCCAACAGGCGGCATTACATGCCCTACCATCCATTATGGCGTGGACCCCCATGAGGGAGAATAGCCCCTCAGTCGGGATCCCAACTATCTGGCATTTAACAGTAAGGTTTCAGCTGTCGGACTAAAGACCATTGTAATGGTCTGTCGGAGCGTCATCTGGCGCCCAACACTGCCAAGTCTACTACGTACCCAGGGTCAAAAACAGAGACGTGATTGAGCGCAAATCGCGCCATATGATCCGCACGAATGCCGCCCCCCCCCAACACCCCTACCTATAACCTATCAGTGCAATTATCTGATAGGAAAAGGGCCCTATGTTATTTCCTAGTCAAGGGCTGCAACACAAGGGACGGACAAATCTATTTTTGGGACGGAAGCGAGGTATTATTGCGTACCTTGTTCTGGATGTAACCATCATGCTGTTTAATGGTGAGACATAATACTTTGCTTACCTTTGAAAATGGAAAATATACAGTCATTTGTCATAAGCAAAACAAACAGCGCTTCTTCTTCTGTACACATGTTGAGACAAGTGACTGAAATGTCTCATTATAACAATAGGAGCAATTTCCCCATTATCCCACAAACAATAGCGCGGCGCAGTACAGGAAGCTATCACACATTCTGTGTTGTCTCTCTGAGTCTGCTGGAGACAAACCAGTGGTAGGATGTAGAAAATCCTTCTGTTCCTGTCACACAAATACCTCTCACTCCAACACATGCTAATGCCGTGCACTCCGCAAGAGGAGGAGGTTAGTATGGATATTAGGCCTGATTCAGTAGGCATATGTTTGCAGCCTAGCAAACAGGTAAACTAGAGATGTGCACCGGCCACTTTTCGGGTTTTGGGTTTTGGGTTCTGATTACCTTGAGGTTTTGGGTTCTAATGGGTTTTGGCAAAACACCTCCTAAGTGTTTTGTGTTTGGATTTATTTGGGTTTTGGGTTCTGATTTTTTTGTTAAAAAAGCCTAAAAACAGCAAAAATTGCAGAATTTTGTGTTTTTTTTTGCTCCTACACTATATTGACCTCAATAACATTCATTTACACTCATTTCCAGTGTATTCTGAACACCTCACACCTCACAATATTGTTTTTATTGCCAAAGTTTGCACTGAGGTAGCTGGATAACTATGCTAAGCCACACAAGTGTGCGGCACAAACACGTGGCTCATGTAAGAGTGGCACTGCAGCGGCAGACATGATGGCAGTTTAAAAAAATAGGCCCATAAAAGATACCTATCTGGCTTGATCATGCACTGTTTACCATGTGCAGCCAAGGAGCGGTGGGCATTTTGTGCAGCACAGAGTTTGTCTGCAAGTGTGTAACTGTTTCGATCACTTTAACATCCAACAAGACCCCTATCTGGCTTGATTGTGTGATAATGTAATCTGATTGTTTAATTTTGTGATTATTATTCATTTATTATTATTACCAGTTGTCTCTTAAATCATTGCCTAATGGGTGTAGGGGAGTGGGCTAATCAATTTTAAGGTGGCAGATGGAAGATGTAATGTAATGTAAACCATCACTAGCATTGGTTGCAGCAGTGGCAGTAACTAACGGACCCGGCTGTGCAGATAAGGAGGAAGCTGACAGCGATGATGTCAAAGGGAGAGCCAGCGAACTGTTGCTCCATGCAGCGCTGGAAAACTTCGCTGCCCGTGGTGATGCCATAGGGCATGCGTAACCATCACTAGCATTGGTTGCAGCAGTGGCAGTAACTGATGGACCCGGCTGTGCAGATAAGGAGGATGCAGACAGCGATGATGTCAAAGGGAGAGCCAGCGAACTGTTGCTCCATGCAGCGCTGGAAAACTTCGCTGCCCGTGGTGATGCCATAGGGCATGCGTAGGAAGACGTAGCACCCAATAGGGGTCATGAAGGCAGTAAGCATGGAAGAGGCTCTGTCCAGAGGGATCTGCCAAAACCCACACTTGGCATTCAGGGTGCTAAAGACCGTTGCACCTGGCATGTCAGTGATCACCTGCTCGATGGTGCAGAGTGTGTATCTGTTTTGGTCAGTTTAATATTTCATAAGACCCCTATCTGTCTTGATTGTGATTATGCTTATTTTTATAATTAATTTCATCTGATTTTTAATTTGGTGATTCATTTATTATTTATTATTACCATTCGTCTCGTCAATCATTGCCTAATGGGTGGAGTGGAGGGGGCTAATCAATGACTAGGTGGCAGCTGGAAGAGTTCTATCTGGCTGCGACTTCTGTAACTCTATTGATCGCTAGGGTGGATTCAGGTGATCTGGCTCGCTAGGCGGGTGTTCCCTTTGCTCACTGCTTCACATGCGTCCCTCGTGAAGCTGTGCGCTCTGTCGAGGAGGATGTCCTTTGCCGTTAGAGAAGTACTGATCTTCTCTCAAGGTGTTACGACTCGTAGCTGCACTCCCCTGCTACAACCTCAAAACAAGCACCAAGACCCCTATCTGGCTTGATTGTGCACTGTTTACACAGTGCAGCCGAGGAGCAGTGGGCGATTGGTGCAGCAATCAATTACTCTCATTAGTGGAATGCAATCAGTTGTATGCATTTAAAAGACAAGTCCCTCATACGAATGACTCTCAGCAGTGGGCACCAGACCAGACAGGTAGATGAAGCAGTACTAGACACCACACGGTAGATACTGCAGTACTAGGCACAAGACCGGTAGATAAGGCAGTACTAGGAAGTACTAGGCACCAGACGGTAGATACGGTAGTACTAGGCAGTGGGCACTAGACCAGACAGGTAGATGAGGCAGTATTAGTTGTGTGTGTATCTGTTTTGGTCAGTTTAATATTTAACAAGACCCCTATCTGGCTTGATTGTGATTTTGATTGATTGATTATTAAGTAATTTAGGCCCTTATTCAGAATCGTGCGGTACGGCCCGCGTGCGGCCGTACCGCCGATGTTTTTTGTCTGCACATGCGCAGAGGTCATTCTGCGCATGTGCAGCCCCCTTCGCCGCAGACGGATTTCGTCCGCCGCAAAGGGGGCGGATAGGGGCGTGAGGGGCTTCAGCCCCTCATTTCCCTATGTGTACGCCCCGCGTTTCATGGGCGTTCCCATGCAAACGCGGGGCGTATGCATGGTAATGAGGGCATGACGCCCTCATTACCATGACATGGGGGCGGAAAGCTGACGTCGCCGGATGTCAGCTTTCAGCCCCCTTACAAGCTCCCACACGGACGATTGTCCGTGTGGTCTGAGCTTGCGGGAGCTGCCGCGGCGTGCGGGCCTGCCTTCGATGGTCGTCGACCATCGAAGGCAGGGGGCAGCTCCCACCATGGTGGAGGCGTAGCCTCCACCATTTTTGAGCGGATCGCCAGCCGTCCGTGTATGGACGGCCGTGGCGATCCGTCTGGTGGGCGGCCCTTGGTTTGTGCGGTCGGAGCCCCGTGTGCGGCTCTGACCGCACCAACCAGAATAAGGGCCTTAATGATGTGATTGATTCATGGTCGAAACCCCGTTTAACAACTTTCCTAATCCTGACCCTGATGTGCAGTTTGTCTCTGTGCTGAAAGATCCCAATCTCAAATGGCAGACTGAACAACCTGTGGATAGCCATATTTAAAAAAATGTGAATGGGCTTGTGTGGCAGCCCACTACAGGATACCCCCTGTGCCCCTGGAGTGCCCCCAAAGAAGTTTAATTGCAGCCAATGCTGCTCAGAGGAAAACTGCAGGGATGTGAGGGGTTAAACAGCCCCAGCTCAGTCCACGTGCAGGGAGCCTGACACCCCCCTGATTGGCTGCCCAGGGAGTGTGGCAGTCCACCCCTGGTGTACTCTTGTGCCCCCAAAGAGATTTTAATTGCGTATTTGAATCCTTTGTTTCACCCAAACTCCACTTAAATGTCATTGTTGATTCTGAAACTGGGTGTTCTTGAATGATACTAAAATGTACACGTTAAAATGTATCTACCCTTTAGGTAAGTCTTTGCAAAAAGAAACACTGTATGCATATGTTGTGTTATCTGTCAGAGCTATTTCTAGGTTGTCTAGTTCATGGGTGTCGGGGTTACCGTGGTTATTATGCCAAGGTATATTTCTGAGATAAAGATCTACCTGCAAGAATGAAAGTGCTTGTTTAGTATTTCTAGAAATTTGCATTTTTATGGGAAAAAATTCAATGTACATTGAAGTTGTAAAGTGTAAATTTTTTGTAAGTAGAATAAATCTCTACAACGGTTAATTTTGATTATTCTCTTATTCATAAATTGTTCACTTTACATATTTTGAGCAAGTGCTTTATAGAAAGCTACATTTTCTAATAAAATCTTGGTTTTGTATGTTTTCTACACAATTTTTTTTTTAATTTAATTTAATTGCTCAGAGGAAAACCTCCTTTGCTTGTGGAAGCTGCAGGTCTGTGAGGGGTTAACAGACTCAGCTAGTGTCCTAGTGTCCCAGCTCCCCTGCACATGAGACAGGAAGCTGGGAGGTCAGAGGTGATCCCAGCAGCAGTGTGTGAGAGAGAGAGAAAGTGTGCAGAGGGGAGAAGAGCTTGTATCCTGAGCCAGGAAGCATGCAGACAGAGATGCTGTGCAGAGAGAAGCACACATCTGAGACCAGGCACTGGGAGCAAGGACCCAGCAGTTAATGACAGCCAGCACTGCTGACCAGAAGAAGGGGTGAGCAGCATGTGAAGGGAAATAGAGCCCAGTAGGAGTGACTGCAGAGACCTACAGCAGGGAACTAGGCAGAGAGGGACATTTCCGCCCATCTGGGAGTCACCCAGAGGACCACACAGCACCCAAGACAGGCAGTGGCCAGCCAGGAGTCGTGACCAGCAGGAGCTGGCAACTTGTTCAGGTACTGGGGTGTTGGATACCCCCACTAACAGGACTGCCTGTTTGCCTCTGATACAGGAGATTGCCCTAAGGGATGGGAATCTGCCTGCCCCTCTTAGAGAGGATTTTTGATCACTTTTGTTATACATAAAAGTAGTGTGCACACTAAGTTATGGCCTAATCACCTTGTGAGGATTTCCTTCGCGGGACCGTTATTCAAATTCAGGAACTGTGTTGTTTTGCACCAGGGACTACCGCGCAGTGTATATAGGGTGCATAGCGCCACTTGGCGGACATGTTGTGACGTAATATTATTCTGTCATATTGTTATTGTTGTGATGTAATTTATTGCGTAATCGTTCTCTCGTTAATCTGGTCATTGATTAGTTATAGCTTTAGTTACTGAATGATATAAAGTGACTGTTTTGCATAAGTACGTGAGTGTATTGCAGCAACCCATTTACATATCTCTTTTAAATAAATATTTGTTGCTGCTAGCCGTAGTAGCCTTGTCTTTTGTGGGTTCTCCTTGGGTTGTGCCATTCCCTGCCACAGGTTCTCCGGAAGAAGCCGTGAGGAATCCAGAAGCTGCCGCCGTAATCAGCTCCAGATTCAGGTACCATTTTACACCACACCGTTACAGGGGCACTGTCACAGGAGCGCAAAAGGATAAATCACCTATGGCACAAGGTTCATCGGCAATAAACCTCACAAAAACCATCCAGATTCCACAACACAAGACCATTTCAGGTCTGAATAACTCTGTCAAGGGAATGCGAATAAATGTGGTCAACCACCAGCCTGTTAAACAGGTCTCATCTCAGGATGATGACTATGATGATGATGATGATGAGATGGAACTTGCTCCCATCCCTTCCAAACAGATGAAATTCACAGCTGCAAATACTTTACAGAAAAGACCAGGAACATTGGGCAACCAATTTTCACTTGGCCAAACATTACCTTTCACTAAAGTTGTACAGAATGATACGTACACTGCTCCCAGTGCTACACGCCTGCCCCAACAGTACCTTTACTACGGACTAAAACGCTGACCAATATGTCACGTACTCTTGTTACAAAGGAGGCCCTACCAGCCGTACCACCTCCAACAGAGTCTGTTTTCAGCCCCCTAGAAGGATCGAAAATGACGGTAAATAATTGCAAAATATTGCGCTCAAGGTCAAGCTCAAGTTTAAGCCCCAGCAGCAGCACCAACACACCCTCTCCCAACCCACTACTTGACTGGAGTGAAGATGGCGGGCGCGTCAGCCGCTTATAAAGCCTCGCGAAATCCGGCGCCAGGAGATGACGTTCTAATCACGCGGATGGACCCGAGTCAGGTGGGAATCTCCGAGCGCTGCTCGGAATCGGGCTCGGAATGATGACGTCCGTGGGGGCTCGGATCTCTGAAATCCGAGCCCGCACATCTCTAGCAGTAACTAACGGACCCGGCTGTGCAGATAAGGAGGATGCTGACAGCGATGATGTCAAATGGAAAGCCAGCGAACTGTTGCTCCATGCAGCACTGGAAAACTTTGCTGCCCGTGGTGATGCCATAGGGCATGCGTAACCATCACTAGCATTGGTTGCAGCAGTGGCAGTAACTGATGGACCCGGCTGTGCAGATAAGAGGATTAAAAAAGGAGGATAAAAAAAATGTAGCCTCCCAAAAAGAAGTGTAATTGCAGCCGCCCAAAAAGAAGTGTAATTGCAGGCGCCCAAAAAGAAGTGTAATTGCAGCCTTCCTGTCCCAGCCATGACTCCCCAGGTCAGGGAGATCACATTCTCACCCATGAAGATGGTGATGGTGACACAAATCCAAAAGAGGACAGAGAACAATCTCTTGCACACGAGACCACTGTGCTGGATACAAGACAGACCAGAGTCCACCTAAAGGTGTCGGCTAGTACAGCATCCCGAAAAGTCTCAAGGCTCCAAAAAAAAAGACTGCAGTGGCAGACTCCCAAATTAATGCAGGGTGAGAGCTGCAACCAGCAGTGGGCGATTGGTGCAGCAATCAAGTGGAATGCAAACAGTTGTATGCATTTAAAAGACAAGTCCCTCATACGAATGACTCTCAGCAGTGGGCACCAGACCAGACAGGTAGATGAGGCAGTACTAGTTGTGTGTGTATCTGTTTTGGTCAGTTTAATATTTAACAAGACCCCTATCTGGCTTGATTCTGGTTATGATTGATTGATTGATTGATTATTAATTGATTTTATGATGTGATTGATTGATTGTCGAAACCCCGTTTAACAACCTGGCTGATCCTGACCCTGATGTACAGTTGGTCTCTGTGCTGAAAGATCCATATTTAAAAAAATGTGCGGCAGCCCACTACAGGATACCCCCTGTGCCCCTGTGCCCCAAAGAAGTTTAATTGCAGCCGCCCCCAAAGAAGTTTAAATGCAGCCTCCCCCAAAAAAGTTTAGCCGCCCAAAAAGATGTGTAACTAATTGTACCCAACTGGTCATCAAAAAGAAACCAATCTTTATTGTGAAAACAAGGTATCAAGTGGCAAAGAAAAGGAAGCCAGTGATGATAATTTTGTGAGCTGTGAAAGTATTATCAAGGAAACATAACTTTACTTAAGTTTTGAGGAAAGGCTTTATCGGACCATTTCATGAATAAAGAACAGTTGATGAAGAAATTAAAGAAGTATTCATCGTTCTTGTCATTAAATAAAAAGGAGAGAGATGCGAAGGTCAAATCATTACAAAGGTTATCTGATAAGGAAAAAGCAGTTCTCTCTAAAAGGCTATGCACATATGACAAATACTACAAAATGTTTGCAAATCAATTAAAAATTGAAAAGGGGGGCCAGAAGGTTTGTACAGCTTTATCTCCTAAAAAATTTCCAACAACTTGTTCCGAAGCAACTGTGTCTGTTAGTAGGTCAGCCTGTACAACTAACGGCAAAGAAAGTGACTATCTTCAAAACAAAAGGATTTTTGCCGCTTCAGAAACTGATCGTGCTCAAGGTGAAGGCAGTCAGTGTACACCTCAGAATGCTAACCAAATACATAAAGTCCATGCAAAGATAAAGGATATTGTAAAAGAAAATTGCACTGACAAGTCTTCAACTTACAAAAACCAAGCTATGTATAAAACTGCAGTAACTGGAAAACTAAAAAAAACTTTAGCCGCCCACAAAGAACTTTAATTGCAGCCGCCCAGGCTTGATTCTGATTATTTATGATTGATTGATTATGATAGATTGATTGATTATGATTGATTGATTATGATTATGATTGATTGATTATTAATTATGATGTGCCTGATCCTGACCCTGATGTGCATTAAAAATGACTCTCAGCAGTGGGCACCAGACCAGACAGGTAAAAAAAAGTGTAGCCACCCAAAAAGAAGTGTAATTGAGCCTTCCGGCAACAGCCCTGACTCCTCCAGGTCAGGGAGATCACATTCTCACCCATGAAGGTGCAGCAATGAGGTGGAATGCAAACAGTTGTATCCATTGAAAAGACAAGTCCCACATATGAATGACTCTCAGCAGTAGGAATAATGAATGGTGATGCAAGATGGAATTGTCCTTGGGCCCTCCCACCCACCCTTATGTTGCGAAAATAGGACATGCACACTTTAACAAACCAAACATTTCAGCGACAGGGCCTACAAAACTGTGGCTGAAATGATTGGTTTGTTTGGGCCCCCACAAAAAATAAACCAATTCATAATATCTCCCTGTATAAACTGGCTCTACAGTAACAAGATGTCATCGTCACTCATCATCATCATCATCCTCCTCCTCCTCCTCCTCCTCTGATTCCTCGCCCCCTTCAGTGTGTACTTCCTCATTCTCAGAGATTATCAATTCGTCCCCGCTGGACTCCACAATCACAGGTTCAGTTATAATCTCTGGAGGCAATTCCTGGTCTTCATTGAATAAGTGATAATTCATTTTTATAAACATAATTTTCTCAACATTTTTCGGGAGCAACCTTCTTCGCCGCTCACTGACCAGGTTCCCCGCTGCACTGAATACTCTTTCGGAGTACACACTGGAGGGGGGACAACTCAGGTAAAATAGAGCCAGTTTGTACAGGGGTTTCCAAACTGCCTTTTTTTCCTGCCAGTACAGGTAAGGACTGTCTGACATGTCTACTTGGATGCTGTCACCAAAGTAATCATCCACCATTTTTTCAATGTTGACAGCATCCAATGCACCGACAGTAGACATGTCAGCAATCGTTGGCAGGTCCTTGAGTCCGGACCAGATGTCCAAACTCCCTCCTGCCTGCCCTGCATCCCCGCCAGCGGGTTGTGTGGGAAATCGCAGCTGTTTCCTCACAGGCACAGGTGGGGGAGAAAATGAAGGAGGAGCTGGGGCCGTGTCACGGTCCCCTTCAGATGACAATCTCCTGACCAGCAGGTCTTTGCACCTTTGTAGACTTGTGTCCGCCGGAAACAGAGACACAACATACGCTTTAAACCGAGGATCGAGCACTGTGGCCAAAATGTATTCCTCTGACTTTAACAGACTGACCACTCTCGTATCCTGGCAAAGCGTATGGAGGGCTTCATCCACAATAGCGACATGCTTTGCGGAATCGCTCCGCTTTAGCTCCTCCCTCACTTTCTCCAGCTGCTTTTGTAACAGCCTGATCAGGGGAATCACCTGACTAATGCAGGCAGTGTCGGAACTGACTTCACGTGTGGCTACTTCAAATGGCTGGAGAACCTTGCACAACACGGAAATCAGCCTCCACTGCGCTTGAGTCAAGTGCAGCCCCGCTCCTCTGCCTATGTCGTAGGTGGCTGTGTAGGCTTGAATGGCCTTTTGCTGCTCCTCCATCCTCTGCAGCATATAGAGGGTGGAGTTCCAGCGCGTCACCACCTCTTGTTTCAGCTGATGGCAGGGCAGGATGCGGAGTTTTTGCTCCCGCTCCAGCCTTCGGCAGGCTGTGGCAGAATGCCGAAAGTGTCCGCAAATTTTGCGTGCCACCGCAAGCATCTCCTGCACACTCCTGTCATTTTTTATGAAATGCTGCACCACCAAATTTATTGTGTGGGCAAAACATGGCACGTGCTGGAAATTGCCCATGTTTAATGCCCGCACAATGTTACTGGCGTTGTCCGACACCACAAATCCCCAGGAGAGTCTAAGGGGGGTAAGCCACAGGGAGATGATTTCCCTCAGTTTCTCTAAGAGGTTGTCGGCGTTGTGCCTCTTCTTGAAACTGGTGATACACAGCGTAGCCTGCCTAAGAAGGAGCTGGCATGCAGGAGATGCTGCTGCTGCTGCTGCTGCTGCTGCTGCTGCGGAAGGCGATGCATCTACCCAGTGGGCTGTCACAGTCATATAGTCCTTAGTTTGCCCTGATCCACTTGTCCACATGTCTGTAGTTAAGTGTACAGTGGGTACAGCCGCATTTTTCAGGGCACTGAGGACACTTTCTGACCTCCCTGTACATCGCGGGTATCGCCTGCCTAGTGAAGTGGAATCTAGACGGGATTTGGTACCGGGGACACAATACCTGCATCAACCGTTTAAATCCCACTCCATTGATGGCGGACACCGGACGCACGTCTAACACCAACATAGCTGTCAAGGCCGCAGTTATCCGCTTTGCCATAGGATGACTGCTGTCGTATTTCATCCTCATGGAAAATGACTGTTGGACGGTCAATTGCTTAGTGAAAGACGTAGCGGTCTTACGACTTCCCCTCTGGGATGATGACTGACTTCCCCTCTGGGATGATGACTGACTTCCAGGAGCAGCAGCAGCAGCGGCAGTAGTAGTAGTAGTAGGCGTAGTGCTGCAGGATCCTCCGGAGGAATCTATGGAGTCATTCATGCAGGTGAGATGGACTGCAGGACTCCCCCCTATCCGGATCGAGGAGGAATTTGTCGAGGAGGGAGTTGGTGGTGTGCTTTTCAGGCATTTGGCTCCAAAAGGAGGACCAAGTGATTTAGGTGTCGCTGGACTGCTAGCCGCACTTTCTGGACTAAACACTGAACCATGACGCGTCTTTAGGTGACGTTGAAGGGAGGTTGTCCCTAGGTGGGCAAGATCCTTACCCCTGCTTATTGGAGTTTTACATAAGCTACAAATGGCAATACTTTTGTTGTCCGGATGCGGATAAAAAAAATTCCAGACTGCAGAGGTGGATATATTGGTCCTTTGTCCAGGCATGACGATGGGCTTTTTCATCCCATGGACAACAACTTTTTCCCCCACAGGTGCCTCATTCCCCCCTGGTGCGTCATTTAAGCAAACCAAGTCTCCATCCTCCTCGACAACTTCCTCCTCAGTGCCAGCTACATCAATATCCTCCTCCTGGTGTACAACATCACCTTCACTAATAAAATCTGGAACTAGACTGTGGGTGATCCTTCCAGCATATGCAGAGGGCGTACTGCAAATGGCGGAAGGAGACACCTCTTCACGTACAGTGATGGGAAGGTCCGGCATCACAACCACCGCCACCCTCGGACTCTCCGTGGGGATTTGGGATATGTCTTTAGAAGGATGAGTTTTTTCCAGATTTATTTTCTGAATTTTTTTCTTTTTTTTTTTCTGAAATTTTGTCAGACTTTTTTGAGTCGGTGTCAGCCTAACTCTCTTTGATTTCCTATTGGGTGGGGAGAGAGGAGGAGGAGGACTTTCCTCGTCATCTGAAGCTGCACCACTAGTCATGAAGTTAGGCCATGGCCTTAGCCGTTCCTTGCCACTCCGTGTCGTAAATGGCATATTGCCAAGTTTAAGTTTCTCTTCCAACGATTTACATTTCATATTTTTATTCCTTTTACGGAAGTTTGGTTTCAATTGTACATGCCCTCTGCTTTCACACTGGGCATCGGCCGTGGCACACGACGTTGTTGGCATTTCATCGTCTATGTCATGACTAGTGGCTGCAGCTTCAGAACTATGAGGAAGTGCATCTTCATCTTTCCTTTGTTTGTTAACCTCCATATTTTGGATCTCCATTATTATTGTGGAGTTATGTCACAGAACAGCGCCACTGGAGTGCAATTATATATGTCAGTGAGTATGCACCAGCAGGCAGTTATACAGATACAGCAGTATTGGGCAGTGAGCCACACACCAGACAGGTACGGCAGTATTAGGCAGAGAGCCCCAGACCAGACAGGTAGATAATGATATACGGCAGTATTTAGGCAGTGAGCCCCAGACCAGAGGGTAGATACGGCAGTATTGGGCAATGAGCCACACACCAGACAGGTACGGCAGTATTAGGCAGAGAGCCCCAGACCAGACAGGTAGATAATGATATACGGCAGCATTTAGGCAGTGAGCCCCAGACCAGAGGGTAGACACGGCAGTATTGGGCAGTGAGCCACACACCAGACAGGTACGGCAGTATTAGGCAGAGAGCCCCAGACCAGACAGGTAGATAATGATATACGGCAGTATTTAGGCAGTGAGCCCCAGACCAGAGGGTAGATACGGCAGTATTGGGCAGTGAGCCACACACCAGACAGGTACGGCAGTATTAGGCAGAGAGCCCCAGACCAGACAGGTAGATAATGATATACGGCAGTATTTAGGCAGTGAGCCCCAGACCAGAGGGTAGATACGGCAGTATTGGGCGGTGAGCCACACACCAGACAGGTACGGCAGTATTAGGCAGAGAGCCCCAGACCAGACAGGTAGATAATGATATACGGCAGTATTTAGGCAGTGAGCCCCAGACCAGAGGGTAGATACGGCAGTATTGGGCAGTGAGCCACACACCACACAGGTACGGCAGTATTAGGCAGAGAGCCCCAGACCAGACAGGTAGATAATGATATATGGCAGTATTTAGGCAGTGAGCCCCAGACCACAGACCGCCAGACTGGCAGATTCAGTGCAGGCAGCAGTGCAGCACCAGTGGACTATATATATTTATATTTAATATAATTAATAATTATTTATATATATAATAAATGGCACAGCACAGCACCAGAGGTATGCCCCAGCACAGAGGAGACAGTAGTACTACAGGCAGGTACACACACAGTTAGACTGTTCTCCTAAGCAGAGGAGAACATAGTACACAGCAGCACTGAGGGAGACAGCCCTAACAAATAAAATAATTAATTACAGCACAGGTCACCAGAGGTAGACCGCACAGAGGAGACAGTAGTACTGTACAAGTACACAGTTAGACTGTTGTCCTAAGCTGAGAACAGAGTACACAGCAGCACTGAGGGAGACAGCCCCAGCAAATAAAATTATCAATTACAGGCAGCACAGCACACCAGAGGTAGACCGCACAGAGGAGACAGTAATACTACAAGTACACAGTTAGACTACTACACAGCAGCACTGAGAGACAGCACCAGCGATTGCAAAAGCTCAAGGTCAAGCTCAAGTTTAAGCCCCAGCAGCAGCACCAACACACCCTCTCCCAACCCACTACTTGACTGGAGTGAAGATGGCGGGGCGCGGCAGCTGCTTATAAAGCCTCGCGAAATCCGACGCCGGGAGATGACGTTCTAATCACGCGGACGGACCGAGTCAGGCGGGAATCTCCGAGCGCTGCTCGGAATCGGGCTCGGAATGATGACGTCCGTGGGGGCTCGGATCTCTGAAATCCGAGCCCGCACATCTCTAAGGTAAACGCAACTTCAACAGAACTCCAATCTTAATAAACCCCAGTATGTGTCCCAGTGGCGGAACTTGGGGGTTGTGGGCCCAGGTGCAAAAATCTAGTTTGCTTACCCCACCCCCTTCTCCACGGCAGTGGGTGATAGGGAGAGACGGGGGGAGGCAGAATGTGACAGGAAAACATAGTGGGTAACAGAAAGACGTTAGCAGTATATGCACTGCACCTGCTGCACCAATGAAAGTTCTGCCTTTGGTGTGTCCTTTTCTACTTTTATCTCAACAGCTGCTGCTCTAAAGGTGAAGGCGCTACCTGAACCCACCTACAGTGGCAGACAAGTAGGGAACTGCTCAGCTGCTCCCCGGATCCCTGGAAAAACTCCAGCAATCTCACCTACTCCGGTCACTGGGAACTAGGCCACCACCCAGTGGAGGAAATTATGGATGGTGAGCCCAGGTGCAAATATATAATTTGGGCCCCCCTCCTCCAACCCAACCCAAAATATGCAACATGGCAGTGGGTGACAGGGAGAGGCAGAATGTCATAGAAAAACAGGTGGTGACAGGGGCAGCAGTGGGCCCCTTAGTCTGAGGGGGCCCTGGTGCAATGCACCTGCTACACCAATGGTAGTTCCGCCTCTGCCACCATCCACAGTGCAGCTCTCCAGAGAAGACAAGCTGCAGCAAGTGGGCGCTGACAGTTCGGCAAGGCACCTGTAAATGGAGGGGGTGTGGCCTCTTGGTGGGGGTGGTGCCTTTGGGCCACGCACCCGTGAAAAAAGTAAACGAGATGGAGAGAGAGGACTGGCTGCCATTGCAGCTGTTTCTCTGTACAGCTCAGCACACGGCACTGAGCAGCATTTGATGAGCTGGAGTGAGATGCTGTGCTGTGGCTGTAACCTGGGAAAGTCACAAAGCATTTAACTAGGCTTCATTTTGTAACGGGGCACAAAAGTCCATAACACATCCGTGCCAGCTCAGATGGTATGCCACATTTCTGCCAAGGGTGTGAGTGATGTCCTAGCCTCCATTTCTCCTCTGCAGACCACTGCGGCTTGCAGTATTTCTAGAAATGAGGTTAATAAATGTGAGCATGAACATGTGCCCAGTAACTCCGCAAACACTTTGTGGGTCCCTGGGAATATTCACACTCCTGGAAGATGCCGTCAAATAAAAGATGAATATGCAAAATTGTTTTAGTCATTATCTTTCTCTGCAATCCATAGGCTATCTGGTATATGACACAAGGAAGATTGGGCCCACACACCTATCACATGCTTAATAGCCATACTGCAATTCTGAGATCTCATCAGATATTTGTGACTGGTAGATAATGAAATGTCTCCTTGGTTGAACATCAATCATTCCTCATCTTAAGCTGCTATAAAGATTCTCCTTACCTTTTTGGTATTACATATGAATAATGGGAACATGTGTTAAACCCAAAGCAACCATTACCGCTGCAGAGCATAGTCCCCGTCTCAGGTACCTGGCTGTGAAGACGTGAATGGGCCCAGTTACAGAGGGGGTGTGGCCATATTTTTTTGTATGGCCACGCCCCCTCAGTAAACAACAAACAACCAAAAAACGCACCTCCAAGAGGCCTGGACCTCTCGGTGCCCCTGTTGGCTCTGACCAGTAGCGAAAGTTCATCCCATTTGCCCGGAGGCAAGATATATATTGGTGTCCCCCAAACACACCACCTTATATAAATATATGTATGCATGTATATAAGTTTATATGTATTTTATATATATGACCACTCTAAAATATAATTTACAATTTCACGATACAAAAGTACGATTTGTGCCTTTTCACAATATTCTTGACGCAATAAACCGATTAATCTTGAGAAAAATATCAAATCATATATCATTTACTTATGATTCCAATCTGATGCCCAGTCCCGTGCGCATTGGACCGGATCCGGAGATTGTAGCTGCTACAATAAGTATACATCGTATCCCGCAACGGTGAATGAGATTGCATGCGGTACATCGCATGCAAAGTGACCTAGCCGCCTGTTCACAGCACCGCACTGTAGGGCCCCCAGTTCACATTATACAACACAGTGCTTCTCCCTGCGCTGGTGCTGCATTTATGAGTGTGGGGGGCTCTGAGGATAGTGGTTCCCAAGCTCAGTCCTAAAGGCACCCCAATAGGCTTGGTTTTAAGGAAATCCATGCTTGTGCCCAAGTAACTTAATTAGAACTCAACAAGCAATCAGTGGCTGAACTTGGCCCAGGTGTAAAAATATAATTTGGGCCCCCCTCCTCCATCTCAACCCAAGTTTAAAATATGCAACATGGCAGTGGGTGACAGGGAGAGGCAGGAGGAGGCAGAGAAAGTGGCTGACAGGAAGAGGGTGACACAGGCAGCAGTGGGCCCCTTAGTCATCAGGGGCCCTGGTGCACTGCACTTGCTGCACCAATGGTAGTTCTTTCAAGCAATGATATCCTAAAACCCTGTACTGTTAGTGTACCTTGAAGGTGTGGTTTTGGGAAAACATATAATGAGACCAGGGTGTGCAGTGTGGGCACTGATCCTTAAGCCCCGTACACACGGGGTGATTTCAGCCTGAATCACCGGGAATATGGTCACTGAGGGCCTTATACTAGTTCACTCTTTCTGACAAAATCCTTCTTAGATGGACAAAACCATGTGCACTGCAGGGGGGCAGATGTAAAATGTGCAGAGAGAATTAGATTTGGGTGAGTTATTTTGTTTCTGTGCGGGGTAAATACTGGCTGCTTTATTTTTACACTGCAATATAGATCTCACTTTGAAGTAAAACCCCACCCAAATCTAATTCTCTCTGCACAAGTAACATCTGCCCCACCTGCAGATGTTTTAAAAAAAACACTTTTTTTTTTAGGGTGCTCAGCAATGGCTCAGGAGTCCTAGGGCATTGTAGATGGCAATTAAATAGGGGCTTCATCAGACTTCTTGACATTATTAATGTACTGTATACATTTCTGGGGAGAAACCACCCTTAATCTCAGGGGGGGGGGGATAGAAGATTGTGATGTGTGATGACACATCTGGGCCTTTGTGATGGGAGCAGATATGGATTCATCCAGTTTTCACATCCTTAAAACTGGCTAGGACAAAAAGAGGCCCTCTAGGAATCATTGAAGCTATAACAGTGACATACTGTATATCCTATTGTCTATTTATCAATATGTTATACATTGTTCAATACCTATTGTTTATCAATAAACTGCTGTTTATATCATCTATATATATATATATATATATATATATATATATATATATATATATATATAGAAGTCCAGAGTCTGCCGGCACTCTATAATACTTGAAGCAGCATGCTCCCAGTGCCAGAAATGAGACACATGCAATAATCCAATGCACCCGGTGGGGTGAAGAAACGGCACTCAGGAGACGGTTTTAAATGCAAATAAAGGGGTCTTAATGAGAAGATCAACTGGAACAGCTTAATGTAGTCTCTGTTTATGTTATCTTATCATGTATATTTGCTGTAGGTGTATCTTTAATACATGGTTCATACTGTATCGTGGTTTGCGCCCTCGTCTGTGGGGCTGTCCATGAGCCCCGTTCGGGACATAGTGGGATACTGATTCAGTTCCCCTATGCCTGTCCGGGTGACTGGCAGCCCTACGGCCGATCGGGGTACCCACGTATTTTTCTTACATGTTTCTTCTTATATGTCTTTTTATATATTTTTTTGCATTCATCCTTGTTTTAATGTCTCTTTTTTTCTGTACCACAGGCAGCCCCCAGTCCCCCCGCTACTGAGGTGTCCTTTGTGTGGACGTTGAGGAGGACAGATCACCGGAGTCTGCTTCCGGGAACTGAGACGCAAGCTGGCAGTTGCTAAGCAACACCCCTCTGGCGTCCGTGACCGGAAGTACACAGTGATGACTTCCTGTCAATGGCTCCAGGACCGTGGCGTGGGACAGCGTGCTGGGAGGCTGTGAGTATAAAAATGTTTTGTGTTTATGTATGTGGTGCTGTAGGTTTGGGCTGAAGACGGGGCTAATACCCCGAAACGTCCCCATAATACATTTTTATTTGCATTTAAAACCGTCTCCTGAGTGCCGTTTCTTCACCCCACCGGGTGCATTGGATTATTATATATATATATTATACATACATATATATGTCTAGTGTCCGTGAGTCTCCAAAACACTGCCATCTGCTAGCAGAGAGTGACACTGCATCTCTTTTTCACACACAGTCTAGCTTTCAAAGCTTTTGCTTCGAGTCAGCTTACTAGTTACTGTATAATGACATTGTGCCATGTCCAGAGCTGGTTCATTAGGTAAGATATATTGGGAAAGAGACATATGTACTAAAACCTGTAATACTTCACCATGTCTTAAAGTGAACAATGTAACATAGGAACAAGGAGATGGGTAACTGTATCAACCAGTGGCTCAATTCACAATGAAACCATAAATAATTAAACAAGTTATTAATCAAAACATTATAAATGATACATTCCCCGCCCCCATGTCCCCACGGCCCAATCAGTCAAAGAAAATGGATGACCATCGATAGGTAAAAACATCTATGGTCCTCCATTACATAGTATGCCACTATGGACGGCCAGTAGCACTATTGCCATTGATAGCAACCATCGATGGCAATGGCAACGATGGCCAGCCCTACCTCACGGTGACGAAAATGGTGGAGTGTTGTGATTTACTGGACACGCCCCCACATTTTGAGTCCCAGTTTCATGAATTCTAAAGTTGGGAGGTGTTCATTGTTTTTTCAATAAATATAAATATGCAGTCAAAGGGTCTGGCATTGGTTCATGTCCTGAAGACAGGCTATGGCCCGAAACACTGGGTAGACAGTAAAAGATTATTTTTACAAAGTCCTGGAGTGACGCCTTTTTTTCATAATTATATATGTGTGTGTGTGTGTATGTATGTGTGTATGCACAGATCAGCTGAATAAAATATTGTATTAAAGTACCATGACAACATCCAGGTGACCAGCACATAATAAGACCATATACTGTAAGTCCTTCTATGGCTCTATGTGAAAATAGAGTGTGAATTGCCTCAGCCTCCTGCTGGATGTTCTGCCGTTGGAAGCGCGCTGCCTGCAGCACCGATCTCTCTCTGATTGTTTCCCTAACCTGCTGGCTGATGCTGAGCTCACGCTGAATAAATGTGACTCAGAGCAGGGAGACGGCCTATTACCAGTGAAATGGGACAGAAGCTGCATCTCGCCAGATCTTAGTGTTCCGCTTGTTACCTAGAGCCTGGATCTCTAAGAATGATGAAATCCTCCATCTTCTGCATATATATCTATCTATATATATATATATATATATATCATAGCTGTCTACCTTCCTGCATTCTGCAGGAGACTCCCTGAAATGAGCAATCTCCCTTTCTCCCTCATTAGTCTAGCAATCTCCCTCATGTCACCTAGCCCACATTACACTGTTACATTTTTTGGGGAAAAAGGAATGAGAGATAGATACATTAACATTGAATTATCAGCGCCATTTCCCAGCACTATACCAAGTACAGCAGCTCTTACTAACTGCTTTGGGCTCATCTACATTTGGATATAAGTCATTTTAAAATATTCCTCTCATATAGCAGTACACACCCACGCTTCTAGGTAACACGTGCACAATCTCCCTTGAGAATTCTCTCCATTCTCCAAAATTCTACTACCAACTATAATCTCCCTGAAACTAATCTTCAGAAGTAGTCAAGTATGTCTGAATGTCTTATCCTGAGGTGCACCTGGATTCTTGCTCTGATAAGCAAAATGTATATGCTTCTTTCTTTGTAAACCATTCATTATTGCTGTTATTTGAATCCACTTGCATTCAGGAAACCAACCTGTAATTGGCCCGCCTCTTGCTGTAGTTTGACCTTGGTGGCTTAATAGTGACATACTGTACTTACAACATGCAGAAACTGCCTATTCCAAACATCTTCTTAAAAAGGGTGCCGGACGACTGACAGACAGTAGGGATCCCGACCGTCATTACACCGACGTCGGAATCCCGACTGTTAAAACCCTGACACTCCGCATCCTGGTGGCCACCGGCTATTCTACCTCGTGGGGGTCGGGATTCTGACGTCGGGCTAATGACTGTCAGAATCCCGACTGTCGGTGTGCTACACCACACCCCTTAAAAAGGCTCCATATCCTGTGTGTCCAGATTACCAGGGTCTGGGTCATAGGGTCAACTGCATGAAGGTCAACATGAATTAGGTCGACCACTGAAAGCCTACACAGCTTCGGTCGACACCTGATATAGGTCAACATGGCTAAAGTCGGATGGTCGACACAAGCATTAGAGCGACAGTCAAAATGTTGACATGAGTTTTTCCTCTCTTTTTACCCAAATGGCGACATAGTCGACATGGAAACCGTATCACGTTCAATGCGCTCGGCACACTATTTTATTCTCCCACCACACCCTATTGGATGGTAGTGTATGAAATACCACCTGTCGGCACATGTTGTCTGAAAACAAACATGAAAAGCTCATGTCGACCCCATTTTCGACCTGATGCTTGTGTCGACCTTCCGGCCCTGTCGACCTTAGCCACTTCGACCTATTTCAGGTGTCAACCTAAGCCCCATCGACCCTCAGTGGTCAACCTAATGTATGTCGATCTTCATAGGGTGAACCTAATGACCGTGTCCTGTTTACCATGCTCCAAAAAGCTAGAGGCCCATACACTCTCGGCAATTTTGAGCTCACAAGTACTGTAGCTCACTTTTCCAGTTTTCAGGTAAAAATCTCCTAGTATGTATGGGCGGGCGAGGAGCGCTGAGCGCTGATGCACGCTCCCATATCATCCCTGGCCGCCGCCACCCGTTGCCCTGTGATTATCGCTCAGTGTGTATGCCCTAATTCGATTTATCGGCAAGTAATTTTTATGGCATTGCTCTGTGTAAAAATGCCCAGTGTGTACGCAACTTAAGAGGAAGATTTATCAAAGTTTGGAGAGCGATAAGGTACAACTACCCAGCACCCAAATCATATTGCAAACACAGCCTGCAACATACAGTAAAGGCCCCCATATATTAGTCCGACTTGTCCTAGGGACAAGTCGGACCTGATTTCACCCTGCAGCTCCCCGGGAGGGGGACAAACGATTAGGCACTTGATGTACCAAGGTTTGCATATGATAAATCACATGGATTTATCATATGCAGTCCCCGGGGAGCTGCAGGAGGAGGGAGCCGTGCGGGGGGCATCAGCGGGCGGGGGATGCCGGCTAATAGAGAGCTGAGCAGGGGGAGGCTGCATAGCAAGCCGGGCAGGAGGAGGCTGTTGTGGTGGGGTGACAGCGGGAGCAGGGCGCCGGGCAGGGAGGATGAAGCTGGTTGCCGGGCAGCGGCGGGAGCCAGCCCGGGAGAAACAGATAATTAAAAAAAAAAAGCCCATACAGATGACTAGCAAGCCATTGATTGGCTGAGAGAGGACTCAGTTAATCAATGGCTTGCTAGTCATCTGTATGGGCTTTTTTTTTTCAAGTTATCTGTTCCTCCCGGCTCGCGCCGCTGCCCAGCAGCCAGCTTCATCCTCCCTGCCCGGTGCCCTGCTCCCGCTGTCACCCCACCACAACAGCCTCCTCCTGCCCGGCTCGCTATGCAGCCTCCCCCTGCTCGGCTCTCTATTAGCCGGCATCCCCCGCCCGCTGTCATCCCCTGCACGGCTCCGGGGCTGGGCTGCACATAAGATTTAGCAAATCTTATGTGCAGCCCATCCGACCCCGATCCGACGCGCACGGGGCCGCTCATCGGATCGGAGGGGGTGTCTGCAAGTGCGATTTGGGCCGATTTCATGGCCCGATTCATCCGAATCGGGTGAAATCGTGCCCAAATCGCATAGTGTATGGGTGCCTTAACAGTAAGGAGCTGATTGGCTTATACTTTGCCTCTCCACTTTATCTTGCGCCAGCCTTGGAGTTCTGAGTTGAGAGATATTTCCCCACGTTTTCCCATTTGGATAAGCAAGCTTCCAGAACTATTAGCTTTGTATAATAGACACAGCCAGACATTCTGAGCCATGAGCACGTACAGTACATAGGGGTCCATTTATAATTTCCCACATTTTAAATGTGGTCTGATAATTACATTATTGTCTTAAGTGAAAATACTATATATGTTATTTCACATGAATTTACTAATATTCTCCTGCCGAAACACTGACTCTGATAACAGCCAATCTCAATGAGGTACTGGAAACAGAGTGATAACTTAAGCTATAAATTAGCTCCCAGGTTCGGAACCAAAATACATGCATAGGTGCGACCATCTGTGTGTTTATGCATCAGTGAGGGCAATTGGAGAGGATTCAGGAGGAGAAGCGACTATATAAGCTAATAGTATACTTCCCCTACACCTTAACCCTTCTTACCCACAGTCTAACCCTAACTCCTAGCAGCCCTAGACACCATCAAGCCCCGCTTGTGAGGGTGGGGCTAAAATGCAGTGATTTGCATCATTTAGTCCATCCCTTCACAAAGAGCTGCAAATTGCGGTATTTGAACAGCAAACATGGATATGCGGGAGAGTCCGGGGGCCTGCATGATGCTCGCCCACCTTTCGGGGGGGGACCTGATTTTTGGGAGCGTCATGGCCATTCCAGTAAGGCAGGCAAGTATGCTGAAGTAAAAGATAATAAGTAAGCTTTTGTCAAACAATTCTCTACAAAAATATGTGGTGCATGAAAATGGGTAGAAGTATATATTTGGGTCAAGTAAAGGCACTTTTTAAAAACCTATAAGCCTAAAACACGTGTCCTAATACCTTGTACCCCCATTTCTAGATTATTTTTTGCACCCCAAAACTGACATCTCATTATTGGCTAATAAGAAATAATTAAAAACTACAAAGTGCCTATTGAGTCATTAAGGGTGTTCTAGACCAAGTCCCGTCATTTTTACCTAAATACCTCCGCGAGAGGGCAGCCATATAGAGGAAGCATGGGGCGGAAGCAGAGCTTAACATCTGAGCCTTGTAGGGGCGTGGTCTTGTAGATTGCATCATTGTGGCCACATCCCCCCCAGCCGCTGTGAAATTCCTGTATTACAGGCATTATACAGCAGGTGGGGCCACAGTGGTGCAATTCGCACAATCAGGTCTCTGTGGACTCCCCACTGAGGGAGCAGGGCCGGATTATAATGGAGGCACAAGGGGTCAGTGCCCCTGGGCCCCCCTCTAGCTAGGGCCCCCCTGTGGTTGGCATGTATTTTAAAAATATATATTTTATTTTTTAGCTAAAGGTTTTGAGCATGGGAGTGGGGTAGTGCTGCAGCTTCACCAATCTGCCAATGTGACAATGATTAATGGAGCTGAGCATCGGGAGCCAAGGCACACTGATTGCACAAGTGTGCTGTGCATTACTAGGAGTTGACTAAGTCCCATGACACTTTGCACCAGAGGGCAGAAGCTGAGAGGTTTGTGCTGAGCTCTGATTGGTGGAGCTCATTACATGCTTCTCAGGTCCATGGAGAACAGCAGCAGCAGCTTAGTCATGGGAGGGTTTTTAATCAGAGGCAGCACTAGGACTGTGAGGTCTCCTACAGACTAAGGGGCAGAGGGACAAACACAGGCTTTTCATGTGGTATGTATGTATGTATGTATGTGTGTGTGTGTGTCTATATATATATATATATATATATATATATATACACCCTGCAGTTAACCATTGACCAAGTTTATTCTGCCTTTACTCTGTGTTTTGACAGTATAATATTCACCCATGCAGTTTGCGGCCAGTAATGACAAGTGCAAGGGGGCCCCCCTGTCTAAAGTACCCCGGGCCCCCCGAAGGCTTAATCTGGCACTGCGAGGGAGGATTGCGGGAGGCAAGGATCCCAAAAATCTGGGAGGGTAGGCAAATAAGCTTAGCGTAGGTGAACAGAAATTCCTGATAAACCCTAGGGCGAATTAGTGCATGCAAATAATCGCATAGCTACAATAATGCGCTCTATGGAAAAAATGGCATTTTAACAATGTTTACCCCAAAAATATTGGTTATTGCATCTAATAGGATTCCCCCATAATGTGAATGCTGCACATCCAGCGTTCTTGTGAATTCCTACAAACTGCAAGTGCTGCCATCATGCACTGAGCCGTATCTAACTCCATGACTTTACCACAGGACAGTTGTTACTGTGGCACAACGTCCGAAGACGCACCGTAGATAAATGCTGACTGACCGTAAAGTGTCCGTTGTTTGTGGAATATATGAGCATTTGTTGTGTAACTCGCTGACATGGGGCGCGACTTCTGAGCTGAAATGTTCGTATTAATGATGCAGAGAGGGTTTATTTTCTTCTCCGTTTTCTCCTGCAGTCTCTGGAGTTCTAACACCTGGAGAATAACCAGCTATTTATAGACACCAGTCGCTCAGTATTCTATGATCCTACCACATTCAAAGCATTTCTAGGACAATTGCAGCAGAGACAATAGGGCCTTTTCCTTTGATCATGTGAATGTCTCAGAACCAGAGCAGCTCTCAGACTCATACTATGCAATAGAGAGCTCCCTCACTGGGGATATGCACTTACATTTTGGGAGCAGAAATGGATATATTTTAATATTTGTTCTGTTAATATGGAATGTGCGAGTATGTGTGTGCGTGTGGGGGGATTACAGCTAGGGATGGCCATCGGTAGTTTTAGCTATCGATGGTCATCCATTATATTTGACTGAATGGCCTGTGGGCCAATCAGAACTCGGGACTTCCTGGTTTCGGGGGCGGAGCTATGCTCCATGTCCTGGCACATTGGGGAAAAAAACTGAAACATCGGTGCTCCTTTGCCATCAATATAGGGAACCATCTGGTTCTCCCACATCAATGGCAAAAGTATTAAACATCGGCCATAAACCATTGATGATTTCAAATCATAGCCATCCCTAATTGCAGCGGGACAGTCCCGCAAATTGGACACTGTCCAATTGTCCCACCCACGGGTCCAAGTGTCCCGTGCAGGAGGGGAGGGGGGTAGTTGAAGAAAGGTGATCACTTACTAGTTGCCGTGCTCATGCAGGGGAGCCTACATAACAAGGTTGCAGAGTATCTGTCCGTATGTGCTTAGAGACCCGTGCCCCTCCAAAATGGCTGCTGCAGCAACAAGTGATACCACCAGCACCGGTAGCAGCACCCAACGGCGCTCAACCAGAACCACCCGTGGGAACAACAAATGCCCCCATAACGCTGCAATATTACTTTGGGGCCTCGTGGTTCACGACCTACAGTGGAGATGGACAAGTGCCCTTGTGACCGCCAAAGACGGCCAGGTCCAGTGGCAAATGCAGGATTTTCAGAAGGGGGTTTCAGAGGGGCGGAGCAAAGCACGGAGATGGACACTTAGGTGACCCAGTATATGCCGGGTCAGTTAAAGTATTATAGATAGACCAAATGTATATAAATAATAAAATATATATATATATATATATATATATATATATATATATATATATATATATATATATATAAACAATCCAAGTCTGCCGGCACTCAATGTATAAAGAAGCAAATAAACAGCGGGCCCCGGTGCCCAATGAAAAATTCATGCACAAACTCCAAGAGAAATGGCACTCCAGAGGCAAGAATACAGCATATAAAAAGCGTGTATTAAGAATTCAAGCTTTCGGGGTTTGATCCCCTTCGTCAGGATACACTACAGCAAAGAAACACCACACCAAACAAACATAAATACCTGATACCTGAAGTCCCTCCGCCCTCCGCCGTCCACTGCACAGGGAGCACGCAATCACCGCCGGAAGTCGGGTTCTAGTGACGTCATCGCACTGGGAGTGTGCTGAGGCGCCGTTGCTAATCAACAGGCACCGCTTGCGTTTCACTCAGCGTCCATATCGCCACCATCCACGCTTCCTGGTAGCGTCAGCAACCCTGCAGACAGGCAGAGAGGGGGACAAAAGCACATAATACATTATAAATAAAAACAAACAAACAGAAATGCGAACCAATGTGGGACATAATACATGAAAAAAGGAGGAGGGAAGAAAAACACAGAGAAAAATGCATACATATTAAAATAACTGACGTGTAACCAAGCAGCAATCAATGATAGATAAACTATACTGCAATCACGTAACAGCATTCCAACATATTTTATCATTTAACCCATTAGGGTGAATTGTATTTAATCTGAAAATCCAGCGTGATTCGGTGATAAGCAGGCGTTTAGCCCTATCACCGCCACGCAACGAATCTTTGATGTGATCTATGATAAAATATTTGAGTGAGGACAATGGATGTCCAGCACTCTTAAAATGGCGTGCCACAGGCTGATCTACAGATCTACCAGACAAGGATAGATCTATAGCGGACCTGTGTAACGCCATCCTAGTGCGGAAGGATTGGGTAGTCTGACCCACATAATAATGGCCACAAGGGCACATTAAAATGTAGACGACATACTCTGACCTGCATGTCAACACATGACGGATGTCATAGTGTTTATCCAGATGGGGATGCTTAAAACTTTTACAGGGCACCAAGTATCTGCATGTGGTGCAGTTATAACAGCTGTAACAGCCAGGAGGTTTAGTGTACACATTAGGTGCTCTAGGAGCATTCATACCCGTGATGTCTGCTCTCACCAGACGGTCACGAAGGTTACGACCTCGTTTGAAAGCTGCCAGTGGACGTATCGTTTTAAGCACAGGTAGATCTGGATCATTTTTTATAATGGGCCAGAGGGCCTTGGATGCGTATTGCAGAACCGGACTTGCCACAGAATATGTGCTGGTCCATGGGAGTATGTTTTTAGTGTTTTTAGGCCTGGTTTGGAGTAGATCAGTGCGAGCAGTGGAAAGAACTTGTTCTTTCTGCTTGAGTAGTAACTCATAGTCGTAACCTCTAGCACAAAATTTGCCCACCAGATGATCCAATCTCTCAGGTAACAGCAGCGGATCGCTGATTAGCCTGGCCACTCTCAACATCTGAGACCGAGGAAGGCCCCGTTTGAGAGCAGGGGGGTGGTGGCTGGAGGATAGCAGAAATGTGTTTCTGCCAACATCTTTATAGTATACATCAGTTGACAATTTGTTGTCAATAATTGACACGGCCACATCCAGGAATTGGGTGGTAGCAGTATTACAAGAATAGGTAAACTTAATAGTAGAATCCCTGGAGTTTACATCAGACATCAGCTTATCAAATGCCTCCTGCCCACCCGTCCATAGCACGAAGATATCGTCTATGTAACGGGTGTACAGGAGTAAATGCTTGTTGACCTCAGGGCAATTAAGAAACATTAGGTCTTCCTCGTAGAACATAAAGATATTAGCATACGAGGGTGCTACCGCGGATCCCATGGCGCACCCTCGCAGCTGCAGGTAATACCCGCCATCAAATAAAAAGAAATTACGTTCTAACGTAAGGCCCAGCAATTTAAGGAAAAGCCGATGATTAAAGGTCAAATTGTCCAGATGTTGGTTAAGAAACACTTCAACAGCCCTAAGGCCTCCACTGTGGGGTATCGATGTGTATAAACTTGATACATCTAAACAACACATGATCGTGCCAGGCGGAACACTCGGAATGTCCAGCAACAATTTTAAAAAGCTTGTTGTGTCCTTCAGAAAAGAAGATCGGAGACTCAGCAGAGGTTGTAGGATATGGTCCAGCAGCTGTGACACAGGCTGATACAGAGAATTTCTTGCGGAGATTATAGGACGCCCCGGTGGTTTCCGGGCGTCTTTGTGTAACTTTGGCAAAGTATACAACACGGGCACCACCGGGGCTGCCGTAAGAATCCTATCACGGACTTTGGATGGTAACACACCCTCAAATACTGCTGTGGACAGTATCGAGGCTAATTCCTTCTGGTATTTTTGGGTTGGGTTGCCTGGCAGCTTACAGTAAACTGCTTCATCGGCAAGTTGTTTGTAGATTTCTTCACGGTAATCATCGATGTTTTGTATCACGATGGCCCCGCCCTTGTCGGCGGGCCTAATCGTGATGTCATCATAACTGCTCAGTTGTTTCAAGGCCCCAGCTTCAGCAGTGGATAAATTTTTAGATATTATGCCAGGTGCTTGCACAAATCGGTTCATCGAATCGTCTAATAACCTACCAAAGGTTCTAATAGACGGATTAATAGATATCGGGTCAAACTTAGATCCCGATCTCTTTTGCATGAAGTCATCAAAAATACCAGTAGAGGGTGGACTAGGTTTACTTTTAAAAAATTCCTTAAGGCGCAATTTCCGCATAAACCTGTGATGGTCACAGCGCCAGTCAAATGCGTCAAAAAAATTTGTAGGTACAAAAGAGAGTCCCTTAGTCAATACTGCAGTTTCGATAGGGGACAGAGTACGGCTGGACAAGTTGAAAATCATGGTTTCTTGGTCCCTACCACGCGAGGGGGATTGCGCCTTATTTCGCTTATTTTGTTGGCCCCTGCGGGTGGCCGGCCTCTTCTTCCCTTTGTAGAGGTAGAGGCTGCTTGATCTAAAGGGACACTTTGTTGCTCGGTGGCATCATCCGACTCAGATACCCCAAAGTCACTATCACTAGTGGCATTGGTAGTGGCATGACGGTTACGGTATTTGTGTTGCCACGGTTTACGTAGTCTCGGGCCACCTTCTGAGCGTTTGTTAGAGGGTTCACCCATTAGCCAGCCATACACCCTATTTTCTTCATAATCAGTATCAACTGTATGACGCTTATTACGTTTAAATTTTAAGAGGTCTCTTTTGTAGGTTTCGCACTGTTGTTCCAGCTTTGCCATGCTGGCAGCGTTAATGGGGTCAGACAGAGTCTTTTGATGTTCTACCTGAAAGGCAGCAATTTTATTCTTTGCGATCTGGAGTTCTTTCCCAGACTCTTCTATAACAAGGACCATCAGGTCAAATGATGCCCGGTTGAGAATCCCGATCCACTTCCGGACAAAGTCCGGGTTGTGCCTTCCTATAGTTGGAGTATTACGGATACGAAATCCTCGTGGAATTTTATGTGCACGAAAATAATCTGATAAAGAGGATCCATGCAGGTGGAAATCAACTTCACGTCTGCGCAGCTTGAACAAGTGGTGTTGTAGTTCATCCATATTTTGTTCAGCTTGTATCAGTGTAGGATCTTCCTCAAACAGAATATCGTTGATCTGTGCTGCAGAATAAATGAAAGTTTCTCCAATGGAGATAGACAAGTTCTGACATCCAGTCAGATCTTGTGATGGCATTAACCCTGTGGGCTCCATGATGCTATTGGGTATGGGCCAGGGATAGAGATGTCAGGGTGGCTGAGGCAAATAAAAAAAGTAAAATACTATTAAGTTTACCTATTCTTGTAATACTGCTACCACCCAATTCCTGGATGTGGCCGTGTCAATTATTGACAACAAATTGTCAACTGATGTATACTATAAAGATGTTGGCAGAAACACATTTCTGCTATCCTCCAGCCACCACCCCCCTGCTCTCAAACGGGGCCTTCCTCGGTCTCAGATGTTGAGAGTGGCCAGGCTAATCAGCGACCCGCTGCTGTTACCTGAGAGATTGGATCATCTGGTGGGCAAATTTTGTGCTAGAGGTTACGACTATGAGTTACTACTCAAGCAGAAAGAACAAGTTCTTTCCACTGCTCGCACTGATCTACTCCAAACCAGGCCTAAAAACACTAAAAACATACTCCCATGGACCAGCACATATTCTGTGGCAAGTCCGGTTCTGCAATACGCATCCAAGGCCCTCTGGCCCATTATAAAAAATGATCCAGATCTACCTGTGCTTAAAACGATACGTCCACTGGCAGCTTTCAAACGAGATCGTAACCTTCGTGACCGTCTGGTGAGAGCAGACATCACGGGTATGAATGCTCCTAGAGCACCTAATGTGTACACTAAACCTCCTGGCTGTTACAGCTGTTATAACTGCACCACATGCAGATACTTGGTGCCCTGTAAAAGTTTTAAGCATCCCCATCTGGATAAACACTATGACATCCGTCATGTGTTGACATGCAGGTCAGAGTATGTCGTCTACATTTTAATGTGCCCTTGTGGCCATTATTATGTGGGTCAGACTACCCAATCCTTCCGCACTAGGATGGCGTTACACAGGTCCGCTATAGATCTATCCTTGTCTGGTAGATCTGTAGATCAGCCTGTGGCACGCCATTTTAAGAGTGCTGGACATCCATTGTCCTCACTCAAATATTTTATCATAGATCACATCAAAGATTCGTTGCGTGGCGGTGATAGGGCTAAACGCCTGCTTATCACCGAATCACGCTGGATTTTCAGATTAAATACAATTCACCCTAATGGGTTAAATGATAAAATATGTTGGAATGCTGTTACGTGATTGCAGTATAGTTTATCTATCATTGATTGCTGCTTGGTTACACGTCAGTTATTTTAATATGTATGCATTTTTCTCTGTGTTTTTCTTCCCTCCTCCTTTTTTCATGTATTATGTCCCACATTGGTTCGCATTTCTGTTTGTTTGTTTTTATTTATAATGTATTATGTGCTTTTGTCCCCCTCTCTGCCTGTCTGCAGGGTTGCTGACGCTACCAGGAAGCGTGGATGGTGGCGATATGGACGCTGAGTGAAACGCAAGCGGTGCCTGTTGCTTAGCAACTGCGCCTCAGCACACTCCCAGTGCGATGACGTCACTAGAACCCGACTTCCGGCGGTGATTGCGTGCTCCCTGTGCAGTGGACGGCGGAGGGCGGAGGGACTTCAGGTATCAGGTATTTATGTTTGTTTGGTGTGGTGTTTCTTTGCTGTAGTGTATCCTGACGAAGGGGATCAAACCCCGAAAGCTTGAATTCTTAATACACGCTTTTTATATGCTGTATTCTTGCCTCTGGAGTGCCATTTCTCTTGGAGTTTGTATATATATATATATATATATATATACATACATACATACATACATACATACAGGGGCGTCAACAGCAGTGTATTACCCGTGGGCATAGCAATGTATTGGGGCCCCTACCGATCCTCCAGCGGTAGGGGTGGGGGAAGATTTGATGTCCTGCGGGTGGTAGGGGGTATTATATCAACCGCTCAGCATGTAGGGCCTGGATAAGTAATTTCCACTAATTACCTGCACAGATGGTGGGAGATGGGGTGGGAGAAGGGGGCATTGGGCTGAATGAAGGGGCACTGATACATAACTTCCAGGGTGGTAGAGGATATTTAATATGCAGAGGAGGGGTGTATAGGGGAGTGGGCTTATTATTCATAATTTTCTGGTGAGAGGACAGCTTGCTTGACTGCAGATATCTCCAATTCCCGGAAATAGATTTCTTAGATTTTAATGGAATTAAAAACTAGAGAATCCCACCTACCAAATGGTATTGGGGACTAGGAGATCAGATTTCAGGAGGCAGAGCAATCCGCCAACGAGTATATAACACTACATACCAGGTGTGTGGAGCTGGAGCAGTAACCAGCTGCTGGAAGGCTGATATCTCTGGTTCTGGGAACAGTAGAGACAAGCTACTAGTGTCCATCAAAGGGGGAGAGTCCCAGCTTTTGGAATATACCCTCAGAAAAACTCTGTCAGACAGAAACTGAAATATCTGACTGGGAATAACAATTAACAGACTTGGATGGGGACCACTGCTTTGAAGTCAGATATCTCTGGTTCCCAAGGGCCGATTTTTACAATTCTTATACCCATGGAAAGAAGGCACCCTCAGCTTTCAGGCACGGTGTCGGTAGCGGGAAGGAAGATCTTGATCTTCCAAGATTTCTCGGCAGCCGTGTCCCAGAAACGAAGGGAGTTTTCTCCAATCTGTAAAATTCTCTTTGAACGAAGGTACCAATTTACCTTGTTATTCCCCGCCAAGCTTAAGGTAACTGTGAATGGGACCACCCACTTCTTTGAAAACCCACAACAAGCTAGATCCTTTGTATCTCCCCTGGCTGTGTCTGAAAATCCCCCCCCCCCCCCCATTACCCAACGGGGGCGGGCTGAGAAGGTTCTAGGGATCACATCACAAAACCATCTAAATAGACATAGATGGGTCTAAACTAGGAAAAATTAATAAATAATAAAAAGGAGAGACACGCGGTACCGGTGCCGTACTTCTCTATTTCACAACAGTTGTTCAATAGTTTGAACATGTTTATTTTGTTTCTGTTATTACATTGTTTTATTTCACAATTGACCACAGCAACTAGCCAAAATTCCTGTGTGCTGGTTGCCACAGGTTATTGTTGCATAAAGTTGGAAAAATATGAAAATTGTGAGGATTGGAGCAAAATAGAATGTAATGTTACTGTAACATGGTTAATAATCTTGTTCTTGTTGAATTCTTTCGCCAAGGATGGACGCGGACGGAGGGTCCGCATGTCACCACATATGGGACTCCCTGGAGGCTGGGCCGGGGACTCCTGCAGGCTGTTCACGGAAACCCTTGCACCTCACCGTGACAAGAAAGGTATTGGCTGATGCCCATGGCGCAACTCACTACACCTACACACCAAAAACACGATAAATTACACATAGTTTCATGGAATGTCCACGGCCTAAACTCTCCTGTAAAAAGGAAAAGAATATCAACACACCTGAAACGCCTTTCTCCTGACATCACATTCATGCAGGAGACACACTGGGCGTCATCACAAAATATGTCTTTGAGAGACAGGTGGATTGGCGAATGCATATCGGCACCATTCACCTCTAAATCTCGAGGTGTGGCGATCCTCTTTCATAAAAGACTACGATACACCATTGTAGACACACTAAAAGATGAGGAAGGCAGATTTCTACTATTGGATCTCTTAATTAACGATGTGCCTTACACATTACTCAACTTATATGCCCCGCCTACCCCAAACACAGGCTTCTTTCAGGCAATATCTAACCTACTGTTACAACATACTATCCATAACCTGGTAGTAGGAGGCGATTTTAATAGCATAGCAGACCCCTCCTTAGATCGTTCACATCAACTCGCAACATCCTCGTCTAGCGGAGATAAAGGACTCCACCTTTTACAACACTTACATGGCCTACACGATGCTTGGAGAATACTTAATCCCAACGATAAAACCTATACCTTCCACTCACACGTACACCATACGTTTTCCAGAATCAACTACCTTCTATTCTCTAACTCCCTATTCTCTAGAATAGCCTCGGCAGTGGCGTAACTAAGCCTCCGCAGCCCCCGCCATGGCGGGGAGGCGCAGAGTAACTATGGGCGCCTGGGGGGCTGCGGTGCTATAGTTACCCGCTGCGCTGCTGCCTGGCCGCATCTGCGGTCACTGTCCCGTCACTCGCTCCCGGCGCCGGCTCGTGCTGATAATGAAAAGTGACACTTAGAAAATGGCTGCCCCCGTATTTGAGACAGTTTTGGCAGCCATTTTCTAAGAGTCACTTTTCATTATCAGCAGGAGCCGGCGCCGGGAGCGAGTGACGGGACAGTGACCACAGATGCGGCCTGAGGGAGACTGGACGGGACAGTGACCGTCAGGTATGAGTATGGGGGGGGGGGGGCGCCGGCACACATACACAACATTCTAATTTCTGACCATGCCCCCATCTCCACGTATCTTTGGTCGACGACTCCCACGTCATCGACTAAATTCTGGCGATTCCCAACAGCACTGCACAAATCGGAACACTTCACCCAATTTCTCAATAACAAATAGCAATAATTCACAGATGATAACATAGAACACTGGGACGACCCAGCATTATTCTGGGCCACTTCCAAGGCTGTAATTAGAGGACATATCCTTGCATACCAGTCAAGGAAACACAAAGAGTACAGAGAAAAATATTCTTCATTACACCAATCTGTAACGGAGACATTTCAATCATACGTGGCACACCCCTCAGACTCCACATTCCAAATTTACAAACAACAGCGCCAGCTCCTGGAAAGCTTCCTACTTGCCGAAGCAAAAAAGCAAGTAGGCTTTACTCCCTTCCTTATTAACACCTAACCAACTCGGCTTTACGCATGATAGATATTCAGTAAAAGGGGTACGTACTGCTCTAGCAGCAGTAATACGGACAGCTCAATTCCCCTCTAGATCCCCGCCAATGCTTCTCAGCCTTGACGCTGAGAAAGCGTTTGATACAGTCTCTTGGACACATCTAAAAAAAATCTTCAGAATAAGAGAGTTTGGGGAGGAATTTCTAAAGTTTTTTTAATATCTATATACCACCCCTACCACTTCAATAATCATTAATGGCGAAAGAAGCACGCCCATCAGGATAGCAAGGGGTACCAGACAAGGCTGCCCCCTGTCCCCACTCCTTTTTAATCTCGCGCTCGACCCCCTTCTGCGTCTCCTTCAATCCTGGCCCGTCTATGGGACCTCAAGAGACCAAGGTGATGGCTTATGCAGACGACCTGCTCTTATACATCTCCAACCCTGAAACCACCCTTACACCTATTCTTAAAAAAATAGAGGAGTTTGGCTCTGTCTCCGGATTTTCAATAAACCAAGATAAATCCCAATGACTATATTTGGGCTCTCAGACGAGACCCAGTTGGGCAAGAGAAAGCCAAATCAAATGGGCCTCAAGTGCAATTAAATATCTAGGGATATACGTACCCAAAAACATACAAGCCCTATATAGACTCAACATAACTAAAATTGTAAAGACGGCACTCGGCGAGCTAGATAACTGGAAACATCTAATGTTATCCTACCTGGGCCGTATTCACTTATTACAAATGATAACATTCCCTAAAATATTATACCCACTACAAATGTTGCCAGTACTATTATCCACAACAGACGAGAAACAAATAAACAAAGTATTCCGGGAGTTTATATGGCAAAACAAACGACCAAGGATAAGCCTAATAAAGTTGCAGCAACCCGTAACCAATGGAGGCACAAACCTCCCTAATCTGCGCATCTATAACCAAGCGTGCATCCTAAGATATATCAGGGACTGGATACATGAAACTTCCAACCACACAGACACAAACATAGACCAATCTTTCTCACCCCACCAACACTTGATATCATTTTTACATTGCCATAAACAAGAGATACCAAGCCAAATTACCAAAAAAACCCTTCTGATAACACCCTGGAAGGTCTGGCATCTCACAAGAAACAAACATAGCCTGAACAGCCATCACTCCTTATTTCTACCATTGACAGCGAACCCTGAATTCCAAAACGGTCAGGCATCACAACCGTTCCAGTCATAGAAAAACAAAGGACTCATGCACGTCAAGGCCCTTGTAAACGAAGCAGCATCAGCTCCCCTAAAAGTTCACGACATAGCAGAAAAATACACACTTCCCCCGCAGGCTTTGGCCATGTATCAAGCACAACACTACGCAAGCTCAGTCCTTAAATACCTCTCACCTACCGACAAGATCAATGCTTTAGACACACTCCTTTTTAGACCAACCTCAGGAAGAAGAGCCATCTCGACTTACTATCAACTACTACACACCCCTATCGCCTTAGACACTATACGAACAGGAATGTCCACATGGACGCAAATCTTCCCCCAATACTCAATAAAACATCTATTACGATCATTCCACTATTCCTGGAAGACATGTATAGGGAAATGACATACAACATATATCATAACGGTTATCTCTCCCCACATAGACGTTGCGCTATGGGCATTGCCGAGACTGACACGTGCCCGAAGTGTGGTTGCTCGGGAGCAACATATAAACATTGTATGTGGGACTGCCCCCTCAAAATCCGTTTCTGGAAACAGGTTCAGGGGTTCTCTATTACTTATTTGTTAAACAGCCTCCCCCTGACGGCGGAGTGGGCCCTGTTGGGTATATTCCCCCCTAACAAACCGATTCTACCCAGCGGTGTAGCTAGGTGCCATGGTGTCCGGAGCAAGGGCATATTCCCCCCCCCCCCCCCCCATTAATGAATTGGGGGCGTGGCTAACATGAGTTGGCATGTTACATTTGAAATATATAAGACACTGTAACGGAATCTGCTGCGCTATATAAGACACTGTAATGGAATCTGCTGCTCTATATAAGACACTGTAACGGAATCTACTGCACTATATAAGACACTGTAACGGAATCTACTGCACTATATAAGACACTGTAACGGAATCTGCTGCGCTATATAAGACACTGTAATGGAATCTGCTGCTCTATATAAGACACTGTAAAGGAATCTGCTGCGCTATATAAGACACTGTAACGGAACCTGCTGCGCTATATAAGACACTGTAACGGAATCTGCTGCGCTATATAAGATGCTGTAACGGAATCTGCTGCGCTATATAAGACACTGTAAAGGAATCTGCTGCGCTATATAAGACACTGTAACGGAACCTGCTGCGCTATATAAGATGCTGTAATGTAATCTGCTGCCCTATATAAGACACTGTAAAGGAATCTGCTGCGCTATATAAGACACTGTAAAGGAATCTGCTGCGCTATATAAGACACTGTAACGGAACCTGCTGCGCTATATAAGACGCTGTAACGGAATCTGCTGCGCTATATAAGACCCTGTAACGGAATCTGCTGCGCTATATAAGATGCTGTAACAGAATCTGCTGCGCTATATAAGACGCTGTAACGGAATCTGCTGCGCTATATAAGACACTGTAACGCAATCTACTGCACTATATAAGACACTGTAACGGAATCTGCTTCGCTATATAAGACGCTGTAACGGAATCTGCTGCGCTATATAAGACACTGTAACAGAATTGTCTGCGCTATATAACATGCTGACAGCTGTAAATAAATAAATATATATATATATATATATATATACACATATAAAGATATATACAGCACAACAGGCCAGGGCAGCAGCAGAAGCCAGAGAGATTCACAAAGAGCAATGGAAGGCCGTGAGTAGGATTGGAGAGACAAAAATATGAGAGGTTAGATGGAGAGCGGGAAAGGGAGTGCACTTTATACCTCTTAATGTCATCCTCCCCCACACCACCTCAGTACATGCTGCTCCACATCCCCTTTCCCTTAAACATAAGTGCACTGCTGCAGTTTACAGTACCTTCAACATTGAGGGAAGGTCTTCCTTGTCGGCGCTGGGTCTTAGCTACTGCAGACAGTCCCAGCTGCCGCCCATGTCTACCGCAGCGCACATCGCTGGCAGCGCAGCAGCATGGGTCCTCCTGACTCCTGCGTGAGTCAAGCCGGGGCTAGTCACTAGATAGTGACGTCGAGCCCCGGCACCATCAGAGGTCAGAGGGGAGAGGGGAGGGCGGCTCCATCACCACTTGCTTCTCCGTTCTCCCGGCTCAGTCACACACAGTGCCGAACTGCTGCTGCGCTGTACGGGACAGCGCCGCTGACACTCACGCTGCGCTGCCCGGAAGCCGGACCGGGCAGCAGCAGTAATTCAGAGAGAGGAGGTCAGGAGTACATAGGTCAGAGTGTCAGCCCGCCGCCTAGCCCCACCGCCCGTGACGCTTGGCGGCAGGGACCGGGCGAGCAGGGCAGGAGCCAGGCGCTGGGCAGGGCAGCCGCTTGCACTGCGCAGTCACAAGGCCCGTGAGTAAGATGCTTCAGAGTGACACTTGCAGTGCAGGGATCATTTGCGGAGGGGGGGCGGGCTGGCGGCGCCATTCGACCAATCGGCACCCGGAGCATGAGCTCCGATGGCTCCGCCCTCCCTACGCCTCTGATTCTACCTGATAGTAAAAAAATGATGCTCATAATCTCAGCTGTAGCCCGTAAATGTGTTTTGCATCAGTGGATCCATCCATATTTTTGATATGGGAGACTCAACTTTCCTAAACACAGAGAAACATAGAATTTGATGGTAGAAAAATTTGACAAAAAAAAATTGTCAGTGACGAAGTCCATACCGAAACGTGTAGGGGCGTGGCCTAACTGACGCTATTCTGGAAGCAGGAGACGCGAGCTAAGACAAGCGGCTGTGCTGACCGCTGGAGTTCACTCGGGAAGTGCCGCCAGCGGGGGAGACCTTGCTGTGGTAACCGTGAGTGATCCGCAATCTAAAGCTTATTTGTTCCTGCATTGTTGCCAGTGTGGATTGTTTTTATACCATGTGGTTTTAAGTCCACCACTGAGGACTTTTATGGTATGCTCAATGTACTAGTGATATATCTCATTTTTATCTAATAAATACACTGTCCATTTGACTATAGTACACTATTGGGCGCCCCTTCTTCATCTTGTTATATATATATATATATATATATATATATATATATATATTTATCGTATGATCATGTTACACCTGTGATTGAAGTCCTGTACTGAACCATGAAAATTAGTGCAAAACGATTTCAAAACTTGTACTCTTTTAAACTGTTTTATTGTAAAAAATAAATATTTTGTATTTTTACAAATTGTGGACTGGTGAAACCACCCTTTGAGCGCACCTCTATACCTTTCTTCTCCATATATATATATATATATATATATATATATATATATATATATATATATATTTATCGTATGATCATGTTACACCTGTGATTGAAGTCCTGTACTGAACCATGAAAATTAGTGCAAAACGATTTCAAAACTTGTACTCTTTTAAACTGTTTTATTGTAAAAAATAAATATTTTGTATTTTTACAAATTGTGGACTGGTGAAACCACCCTTTGAGCGCACCTCTATACCTTTCTTCTCCATATATATATATATATATATATATATATATATATATATATATATATATATATATATATATATATATATATATATATATATATATATATATATATATAGGAGACTTGCAGTGAGGCACTCGTGGCAATTATAATCCAGAACAAAGCTAGCCAACAGGAGATAGCTGCTATCTCCTGTTGGCTAGCTTTGTTCTGGATTATAATTGCCACGAGTGCCTCACTGCAAGTCTCCTACTAATCCTTTGTGTAGGCACCGGCGCCGCTGTTTTTGCTGTTACAAGGAGTGCCAAACCCCTGTCCTCTATATATATATATATATATATATATATATATATATATATATATATGTTCACCCCTGTGAGTCAACCAGAACCCACTCTGCAAATGGTGGTGCGACTGCCCCCTTGAAGTATGTGTTCGCAAGCAGGGCATGCGAATGGATGTTTAACAAAAAAATCCATTCTCAGCCTTTGGGTGAACATCCACATTATTCGATGGTCACCGACCATCAAATGATGTGGAATGTGCACTCATATCTAAGTAACTTTCAGGTCACTTAGATTTGAGTGCCCCCTCGGGAGGAAATGTGGAGCATGCACATCAGGGACGTGCAGTCAGGGGAGGCAGGGGAGGCAGAGCCTCCCCTGTCATAGATTATAAAAAAAAGAAATACAAAGATATTTATATCACATATACTGTGAAATTAATATCTTCTTGACATTTTTTTTATAATCTATGTGGTGAGCCTGGTGAGACGATGTGCAGGAGGCTACGAGGCAGTGGGAGCCGTGCCTCCCGCTGACAATTACAAACTGTCAGCAGTGGGGGGCGGGGCTAAATTGCAGGGACAAAAAGAGGCAAGAAGCTCATTGAAAAGCAATGAGGAAACGGCACCTACACATTTGCTTCAGTGACAGGGACGTGCCTTCAGCCCACATCAAAGCACGCCCCTGTCACTGAGGCAGATGTGATAGGACAGCGGATCAGGCTGTCACACACTGACAGCCTGTATCCGCTGTCACTGAGTCTGCGGTGCACGGACAAGTGGTGCAACCGTGCTGGCATCTGCTATATTACAGACAGCGCTGTCCGTGAACTATGCAGCGCCAACCCTTCCCCTTGTGTCCCCTCATACTCTGCTGGCGGCCGCCGCTGCTCTGATCAAGCTCTATGTCAGACAGCGGCGCCAGGTATCCCAGCAGCGCCAACCCTTCCCCTCATACTCTGTCCCCTCATACTCTGCTGCTGGCCGCCGCTGCTCTGGTCAAGCTCTTTGACAGAGAGCGGCGACGGGTATCCCTGCAGCGCCAACCCTTCCCCATTTGTCCCCGCATGCTGTGCTGCCAGCCACCGCTGCTCTGGTCAAGCTCTATGTCAGACAGCGGCGCCGGGGAACCCTGCAGCGCCCACCCTCGCCCTCCTTCCCAGTTATATGCATACTATTACTTTGCTCTTACGGAGCTTTGGCTCCTCCCACTATCTACAAGTACCGGCAGCCAGGGTGACGGGCCTCCGCACGCCTGCAGCCCCTGTCATGGATGTTAGCAGGAAGGTGAGGAAGCTGACCCGCACAGCTGTCCCACGCTGACTGCCTAACCACGGCCAGCTCCGCCTCCTGCCTCTCTACACTACACCTAAAAACGGTAAAGATATATGGGCATGGGTAGGGTGATGTATATACTGTAAGGTTATTTTTTTGGGGGGGGGGATGATAAATGATAGGCTTCAGGTGTGTGAGGTTTTTTTATGTATTGGGGGGGGTGTGCACAAAATTGTAATACAATGTGTGTGTTTTGGGGTGTACAGTATATATACTGTATATATCATCATATGGGATGCTTTGCTCTGCCAGCCTCACCAACCCCAATCTTTGCTCCTATACAGAAAGTGGCATATATTTTAAATGTGGTGCAGGCAGGCAGCCTATCAGAGCTCGCAGACCAGTAGCCACAGTTTGTGATTGTCCGCCAGACTCTGAGCTCCGATTTGCTCATGACCTGGCGCTCCCATATTTGAAATATCCACCAGCCACAGCACCTCTGCATAATGTGACATGGGCATTACGGTGTGCAATATAATGTGATATGGGCATTACGGTGTGCAGTATAATGTGACATGGGCATTACGGTGTGTAATATAATGTGACACGGGCATAACGGTGTGCGGTATAATGTGACATGGGCATTATGTTGTGCGGTATAATATGACATGGGCATTATGTTGTGCGGTATAATATGACATGGGCATTACGGTGTGCAATATAATGTGACATGGACATTACAGTGTGCAATATAATGTGACATGGACATTACGGTGTGCAATATAATGTGACATGGGCATTACGGTGTGCGTTATAATGTGACATGGGCATTACGGTGTGCGATTATAATGTGATATGGGCATTACAGTGTGCGGCATAATGTGACATGGGCATTATGTTGTGCGGTATAATATGACATGGGCATTATGTTGTGCAGTATAATATGACATGGGCATTACGGTGTGTAATATAATGTGACATGGGCATTACGGTGTGCGGTATAATGTGACATGGACATTACGGTGTGCGGTATAATGTGACATGGACATTACGGTGTGCAATATAATGTGACATGGACATTACGGTGTGCAATATAATGTGACATGGACATTACTGTGCAATATAATGTGACATGGACATTACGGTGTGCGGTATAATGTGACATGGACATTGCGGTGTGCGGTATAATGTGACATGGAAATTACAGTGTGCAATGTAATGTGACATGGGCATTACGATATGCGGTATAATGTGACATGGACATTACGGTGTGCAATATAATGTGACATGGACATTACGGTGTGCGGTATAATGTGACATGGACATTACGGTGTGCAATATAATGTGACATGGACATTACGGTGTGCAATATAATGTGACATGGACATTATGATGTGCAATATAATGGGACATGGGCATTACGGTGTGCGGTATAATGTGACATGGACATTACGGTGTGCAATATAATGTGACATGGGCATTACGGTGTGCAATATAATGTGACATGGACATTACGGTGTGCAATATAATGTGACATGGACATTACGGTGTGCGGTATAATGTGACATGGACATTGCGGTGTGCAATATAATGTGACATGGGCATTGGGGTGTGTGGTATAATGTGACATGGGCATCACGGTGTGCAATATAATGCGACATGGGCATTACAGTGTGCAATATAATGTGACATGGACATTACGGTGTGCCACATAATGTGAAATGGGCATTACGGTGTGCGGTATAATGTGACATGGACATTACGGTGTGCAATATAATGTGACATGGGCATTACGGTGTGCAATATAATGTGACATGGGCATTATGGTGTGCGGTATAATGGCCCTTATTCTGATCGGTGCGTACTTTCCTGAATTCTTACGGTGCGGGCCGCACGCCACGCTGTGCGGTGGCGTGCGGGCATCGTCCGTAGAAACGCCCGCGTGTCCTCCGCATTCGGATGGACTCACTCTTTAAGAACAGGGCGTGTGTACGGACGACATACAAACCTTGCGTGTGCGGTGGACACGTACAGATTCTGCACGGTCTTACAGCGTAAGCACGGTCTTACCGCGTCAGAACGGACGGGAATCTGGCCGTACGCACTGATGCAGAGTATTTACGCTAAATCCAACACTATTTCTCTGAGCACACACAGCGATCACATGATCCACTTATGCAATTAGGCAACCTGATTAAAAAGGGATTGTTATCTATTTGAATCAATTAAATCCTAATATATACTGAAACACATTCCTACTACATTCATTACACACAGTAACCCTTACATCATGTGAACCTAACATACATCTATATACAGTATGTACATTTTACAAATTTAAAAAAATCTAAACAATTTACACATATACTGTTTCATGTAAAAAAAACACACAGACAACTTCGAACTATTGGCAACTATTTATTATTAATTTTTTTAATTTTTTTATTCAAATATTAAACAAAAATTAAGTTAGCAGGTCCGTGAGGTCCTGTATAGCTGCAAGGGCCAGCTGCATGTGTGTCCTCACTCGTATAAGGGCCCCACGGATACCCTCATCTGCTTGGGGTGGCTCATCTTTGGGCATGTTAAAAAGGGTACAATTAGTAATGATAATCATACATATATTTAACATAGTCATACATCAATACAATAATCTCAGGAATGCACAGTACATTTGTGCAATCAAGCATGGCTTGCCTGCTGATGGTCTGCTCCATAAATCATTGTCATATTGCCAGTTCGGTGAAGCTGCATCACTAACCCACTCCCATGCACAAAATCATTATTAAGACAAAATCAACCAACAATTATGTTAGCAAAAATACATTCCAACCACAGGGGGTGGCTAGCTAGGGGAGGGCCCAGGGGCACTGACCACTTGTGACTGCAGGGCCGGCTCTACCACTAGCCAGCTTTAGGCAGCTGCCTAAGGTGCCAGGATCTAGGGGGGCACCACCAAGTCTGGCTAGGGAAAAATCAAGGATGTCTGTTAGGATCCTTGTTGTACTTAATGCAGGAGGTTGCTGTGGAACATCTACGACCTCACCTCCATACTTCCTCTTGAGGCAGACTTTCTTATTTTGCTACCTTCTCTTCCTGTACTCTGTTGTGGGTGGCAAAGGGGAGGGTGCTGGGGGCCTCCAGAGAAAACAGGGGTCTTTCTCAACTACCAGAGGGGCTGGGCAGACCACTCAATTGTGGGAGGCTCCCTGCCATTACAGAATGTTAGGCAAGTATGCATTGATGTTGGAATATGGTTATTGGTGGCATTATGGGGGGGGGGGGGGGGAGGGAAGTAGTTTGAACTTTTGGCTAGGGTGATGAGAAGCCTTAGACCGGCCCTGTGTGACTCCATTATAAGCCACGCCTGTCCATTTATGCCATACTTAATCTTGTTTAGAAATAACATTCCACTATAAACTCTATTCACCTATATGAGGCTACAGATTGCACGCTTGCAGCAGGGCCCTCTAACCCTAAAGCATACCTCCCAACTGTCACGATTTTAGAGGGACAGTCCCGATTTTCGGGTCCTGTCCCGCTGTCCCACCCGCGGCAGGCATTGTCCCGCTGCGGGGGGGTGGCAGTTGGGAGACCCCCAATCTAGTAGAATAGACGCTGTGCGCATGCGCACAGCGTCTATTCTCGTATGAAAATGAGGTCGCGGCTAATTAGCATAAGCCGCGCCCTCATTTGCATACGCCCCAACCCCTTTTCGGGCGCGCGCGCGGCTTCGCCACGCGAGTGTCCCTATTTCATACGGACAGAAGTTGGGAGGTATGCTAAAGTCACCAACTCATCCCTTTAATCCAGGATACCGATGAACTACACAGGATCTGTGGCAGTTTCAATGGTGCTGAAAGCCATCCCCCAAACCTGTGTCATTAAGATGTGTCCCGGATGAAATGGATGACTTGGTCACCCTATCTAACCCCTGTGTATGTTGTTACCCACTTTGTTTTTTTTACTGAATACTATAGTAATACACAATTGATTCTGCAGTGCTACATTACAAATAATTGGTCTACTAATTATTAGTGATGCATTATGTATACCTACCACTTTCAGCCACCTGCACCTCACAGGCCTCCTCCTCCGTCAGCACCTCCTCTCCCACTTCCTCCTCTGCAAACTCCACCTCTGCAGCCTCCTCCTCCACAAGCACCTCTGCAGCCTCCTCCTCCACAAGCACCTCTGCAGCCTCCTCCTCCACAAGCACCTCTACAGCCTCCTCCTCCACAATATATTCCTCTGGCACCTCCTCCCGGCCCTGCTCCTCCTCGGCCTCCTCCCGGGCCTGTCTTGCGCGTTCACGTGCTGTAAAAAAAAAAAAAATAAAGAGTGTTAATGAAGGCACATGATTTTTACATGCATCATTCCATAAAAAAAAATACATATACCTACATTACAGCATGTCAAACAGGAAGTCACACATATATAGTGAATGATTTTTCTAATCATTACCAGCCATTTACCCACATTAACTGAAATAATCTATTAAAAACATTCACTGGTTAATATGTAATATTTGCATTAAAACTCACATCTTGCGACCTGTAGCCTGAGGCATTGCAGTAGCTCAGGTTGCCGCCGCCGCAGATATGACCACCTTCGCTCCAATTGTGCCACGGACCTCCGCACCTGTGTGCGTGCGAAGATCCGTCTGCGGGCTGTACGATAGGCCTGGCACTTTTGGGCATTTGTAATAAAGGGCCCCGCACGCCCTAGCCTGGTCTCCATTACAGACACCAGGACCCTTAGCTCAGCAGTACAGAATGGTGCTGCACGATGGGAGGTCGCCATTTTCCCAATGGGGCTCCACAAGCAATCATGGACTGTAATTGGTTGGTAAGATTGTTATTTGGAATCAACTTTATTGTTCATTTTTACAGTAACAGCGTGTATGCGCCAGAACAGACGGCTAACCCTTTGCATCGCAAACCCACACTTGCTGTACCTTTGCATAGTTTAGCAGACCATTATATATAATCTATAACATTCACCAAACATGGCTATAAGCAACAGGTGAAATAGTCTGCATCACTAGCCACTTACACCTAACTCAACACGGTACTAAACAGCTATTTTATAATGAAAGCTATGCAGCAGAAACATAGCAAATGGTGCCAGACCTTTTACCAATATTAGGCCATGCTGCCATGTGTACACTTACCTTCTACAGGCCCATACTAGAGAGGTAGAATGAAATGAAGCTAGCATCAAGGCTGAATTTGGAGAGCTTTCACATGTGTTTTGGATGCTAGCACTGATTACTTGTGCCTAAGTGGTGGACTGGATTTACATATGGAATGGGTATTGTCATTTCTACTACATACCAAACAAGTGCACACTACAGATGTACATTCACATATACATTTCATGTCTTAACTCAGTTTTATTTGGTCATTGGTGTACTAATCTGCATTTACCTAGTAAATCAGACTTACTCAGTCTGCCTGGTTTTATTTGAATTTTTGCTCGCAGCAGGGGGCGTGGCCTATGCGCCGCATGGCTAGGGAAAAATCAAGGATGTCTGTTAGGATCCTTGTTGTACTTAATGCAGGAGGTTGCTGTGGAACATCTACGACCTCACCTCCATACTTCCTCTTGAGGCAGACTTTCTTATTTTGCTACCTTCTCTTCCTGTACTCTGTTGTGGGTGGCAAAGGGGAGGGTGCTGGGGGCCTCCAGAGAAAACAGGGGTCTTTCTCAACTACCAGAGGGGCTGGGCAGACCACTCAATTGTGGGAGGCTCCCTGCCATTACAGAATGTTAGGCAAGTATGCATTGATGTTGGAATATGGTTATTGGTGGCATTATGGGGGGGGGGGGGGGGGGGGGGGGGAGGGAAGTAGTTTGAACTTTTGGCTAGGGTGATGAGAAGCCTTAGACCGGCCCTGTGTGACTCCATTATAAGCCACGCCTGTCCATTTATGCCATACTTAATCTTGTTTAGAAATAACATTCCACTATAAACTCTATTCACCTATATGAGGCTACAGATTGCACGCTTGCAGCAGGGCCCTCTAACCCTAAAGCATACCTCCCAACTGTCACGATTTTAGAGGGACAGTCCCGATTTTCGGGTCCTGTCCCGCTGTCCCACCCGCGGCAGGCATTGTCCCGCTGCGGGGGGGTGGCAGTTGGGAGACCCCCAATCTAGTAGAATAGACGCTGTGCGCATGCGCACAGCGTCTATTCTCGTATGAAAATGAGGTCGCGGCTAATTAGCATAAGCCGCGCCCTCATTTGCATACGCCCCAACCCCTTTTCGGGCGCGCGCGCGGCTTCGCCACGCGAGTGTCCCTATTTCATACGGACAGAAGTTGGGAGGTATGCTAAAGTCACCAACTCATCCATTTAATCCAGGATACCGATGAACTACACAGGATCTGTGGCAGTTTCAATGGTGCTGAAAGCCATCCCCCAAACCTGTGTCATTAAGATGTGTCCCGGATGAAATGGATGACTTGGTCACCCTATCTAACCCCTGTGTATGTTGTTACCCACTTTGTTTTTTTTACTGAATACTATAGTAATACACAATTGATTCTGCAGTGCTACATTACAAATAATTGGTCTACTAATTATTAGTGATGCATTATGTATACCTACCACTTTCAGCCACCTGCACCTCACAGGCCTCCTCCTCCGTCAGCACCTCCTCTCCCACTTCCTCCTCTGCAAACTCCACCTCTGCAGCCTCCTCCTCCACAAGCACCTCTGCAGCCTCCTCCTCCACAAGCACCTCTGCAGCCTCCTCCTCCACAAGCACCTCTACAGCCTCCTCCTCCACAATATATTCCTCTGGCACCTCCTCCCGGCCCTGCTCCTCCTCGGCCTCCTCCCGGGCCTGTCTTGCGCGTTCACGTGCTGTAAAAAAAAAAAAAATAAAGAGTGTTAATGAAGGCACATGATTTTTACATGCATCATTCCATAAAAAAAAATACATATACCTACATTACAGCATGTCAAACAGGAAGTCACACATATATAGTGAATGATTTTTCTAATCATTACCAGCCATTTACCCACATTAACTGAAATAATCTATTAAAAACATTCACTGGTTAATATGTAATATTTGCATTAAAACTCACATCTTGCGACCTGTAGCCTGAGGCATTGCAGTAGCTCAGGTTGCCGCCGCCGCAGATATGACCACCTTCGCTCCAATTGTGCCACGGACCTCCGCACCTGTGTGCGTGCGAAGATCCGTCTGCGGGCTGTACGATAGGCCTGGCACTTTTGGGCATTTGTAATAAAGGGCCCCGCACGCCCTAGCCTGGTCTCCATTACAGACACCAGGACCCTTAGCTCAGCAGTACAGAATGGTGCTGCACGATGGGAGGTCGCCATTTTCCCAATGGGGCTCCACAAGCAATCATGGACTGTAATTGGTTGGTAAGATTGTTATTTGGAATCAACTTTATTGTTCATTTTTACAGTAACAGCGTGTATGCGCCAGAACAGACGGCTAACCCTTTGCATCGCAAACCCACACTTGCTGTACCTTTGCATAGTTTAGCAGACCATTATATATAATCTATAACATTCACCAAACATGGCTATAAGCAACAGGTGAAATAGTCTGCATCACTAGCCACTTACACCTAACTCAACACGGTACTAAACAGCTATTTTATAATGAAAGCTATGCAGCAGAAACATAGCAAATGGTGCCAGACCTTTTACCAATATTAGGCCATGCTGCCATGTGTACACTTACCTTCTACAGGCCCATACTAGAGAGGTAGAATGAAATGAAGCTAGCATCAAGGCTGAATTTGGAGAGCTTTCACATGTGTTTTGGATGCTAGCACTGATTACTTGTGCCTAAGTGGTGGACTGGATTTACATATGGAATGGGTATTGTCATTTCTACTACATACCAAACAAGTGCACACTACAGATGTACATTCACATATACATTTCATGTCTTAACTCAGTTTTATTTGGTCATTGGTGTACTAATCTGCATTTACCTAGTAAATCAGACTTACTCAGTCTGCCTGGTTTTATTTGAATTTTTGCTCGCAGCAGGGGGCGTGGCCTATGCGCCGCACGGTTGACGCTGCCGTACGGAACGTGGCCGTACGGAACGCGGCTGTACGGAACGCAGGCTGGCGCTGATGTACGCCGATTACAGAAATAGTATATAAAGGTGTGTTTGCCAAATGCAATGTGGTTGCACACATGTCTGCATCTGCATCTGAGGAAGAGCAGAAGTTGCAGGCCCTATTTGCTCAGATGGACTCCAGCACCACCTATGTCCCCATCAACCCTGAACAGCCATTGGGGGAAGAGCAGCCAGATGGGCCATCGACATCAGGCCAATCGGCAGCTGGCCCATCCTCAGCATCAGCAGAATCATTGGGAACACAGCAGGTGGCTTCCCAACAGAGTAGCCTGGCCAGCACTTTAAGTACAGCAACCGGTGGTCGTGGCCGTGGCAGTGGCGGTGCCAGTGGCAGTGGCGGTGCCAGTGGTCGTGGCCGTGCCAGTGGCGGTGGCAGTGGCGGTGCCAATGGTCGTGGCCGTGGCCGCAATCGGGCAACAGAGGAACCAACCACCAGAAACATGGCATATGAACCGCAGAAGCTTGCCATCCTGGTGACCCGGGCACGGGATTTGATCGAGTGCCCACCGGAAAAGTTGACACACACAAGGAGATGAAAGATCTGGGAGGACATAACGGCGGAGATTAATACGGTGGCTCCACAAGTTCGTGAGGCGGAGCACGTTAAGAAGAGGCAAGTTCATGTGTGTTACATTTGAGCAGTACAAGTCCAGTAATGTTTACATTAGATATTAGATGGAGTTGGTCAATGGGCGGTCACGTTGCTTGGAGGCACAGACATGTTTGCCATGTCATTAAATTGATAGTTATTGTAGGGTGAGTGTGATTGTATCTTCTAAGGGTTGTTTTTCAAAATGAATATAATCTAAGTTTGGTGTCAGGAGGCACATGTTGTATTATGTTTCAGATTGCAATAGTGCTACAGCAAACATGAGGAGGGACATGTATTAATATGTACACTTTGATTGCAGGTGGCAGGACTTCAAAGGGAACCTCAAAAAGAAATTGACCCAGCGGTGGGAACACAGCCACACCTCTGGGGCTGGCCCCATGCCATCAAAGCTGCAGCTCACCCCCCTGGAAGAGATGGCAGAGTGCTGCATTGCAGTGGAGGAGGTCCGGGGGGTGAGCACCATAGACAGCGAGTCCCCAGCGGAAGTGATGGCTTCTTTGCTTGAAGGTAATTATTTGCCAGGCCATAAGTAGATGTTTTGAATTTTGCATGGAATGTGTGGTAATTGGTATTTTCTCTTTCAACAGCATCCCCACCGCTTGGTCAACAATCTCTTGAGGAGGTTGTGGAGTCTGTGCCACCTGGCCCCAGTAGCAGGCCCGTGCAGCAGCAGCCACCAATGTCCGCGGCTGAATTGGCCACGTGGGGGCATGTGCTTGAAAATATTGTGCAGCAGGGAGAGTCGGCATCAGAGCGGGTGCGTAGGGCCGAGGAGGTGCTGCAGGGTTTGACCACCAGCCAGCAGAGTATTGCTGCGAGCCTGCAGGCTATGAGTGCCAGCCAGCAATCTATTGCTGCTAGCCTGCAGGTGCTGGCTGATCAAGCCCTGCGGCAAAATGAACTCCTCCTCCGCCATAATGATCTTATGGTGGAGCTAGTTGCCACCAATAGGGTCCTAATGTCACCCGTTTCTGGTGCATTACCACCATCAGCACTCCCTGCTGCCAGAGGGGGAAGACGATCCACCCCCTCCCCAGCATGTGCTCCACCTGACCCACCATCTGACCGTGGCCGTGGGCGAAGAGCTGCTGCACGTGGCAAGGAGCCTGCCAGGGGCAAACGTGCCCGCAAATGAACTTGTGTCCACATTAATCTCCACCCTTATGTCTTCCCAAATCTTCCATTGAGCTGTGTGTGTCAGCATCCTGTGTCCAATTCCGTGCCGAGGGTCACCACATTTGCCCTCGGTTCAAATGTCACGTTTGGTTCCCCTGTTGCCCTGTTTCGGCTAGCATTACTGTGTGCTGTACTTGAAGTGTTGGTGCTATGCTTTTGTTGTGAAGCCACCTGATGTGTTCCTAATTCTGCTGTGGCTATGTATGTGTATAATACATGTATTTATTATATATTATTTACTTTTAGTCCTGCTATGGTACCATTTATTTTGTGATGGTTTCGAAATTAATTTCTAAGTTCATTTAATAAATGTTATTTTTGTCCCCCAAATGTGTGGATTAATTGATACATGTAGAAGTGACATGTGTATTTGTATTATTAATATTAAGTTGTGGTCATTATTTGCAGTGTAAAAGTGTGTGAAAACTGCAGCATATATGTGTGTGTTTAGTAATGGTCCATTTAAGCTGCAATGGTTCCAATTGAAGCAGTGAGAAGCGTGTAATTAACAAGTAATGAGTAAATTAGGTGATTGTATTGTGTTCAGCTGACATTGGTTGAGGTGCGTCCGTCCTGATTAGGCGTTCCGATTCCCTAGTGCATGACCGAGTGGTGTCCGCCAAGCAATACTTGCTTATGGACACCGCACATTTCTTCCCTTTTTGTTCGCGTGCATTCGGCGTGCTATCCGAATGCACGCCTACCAAAATAAGTGCACTCCCCCGTGTCCGCCATGTTTCCGCCCAGTTTAGCCCACTTTGAAACTACGCCCCTGTGTCATTCCGAATGACGCCCATAACACGCCCATATTTCCCGAGTGATTGCGGTGCACATTTCTGTACGGTATTAGTGAGAACAAGTACGGAGACCATGCGTGGCACATGCGCATGGCGTTCCCCACGCATGCGCAGACGGCTAAAAAACGCTATCCGAAAGAATTCGGGAAAGTGCGCACCGATCAGAATAAGGGCCAATGTGACATGGACATTACGGTGTGCAATATAATGTGACATGGGCATTACGGTGTGCAATATAATGTGACATGGGCATTACAGTGTGCGGTATAATGTGACATGGACATTACGGTGTGCGGTATAATGTGACATGGACATTACGGTGTGCGGTATAATGTGACATGGACATTACGGTGTGCGGTATAATGTGACATGGACATTACGGTGTGCGGTATAATGTGACATGGGCATTACGGTGTGCGGTATAATGTGACATGGGCATTACGGTGTGCAATATAATGTGACATGGGCATTACGGTGTGCGGTATAATGTGACATGGGCATTACGGTGTGCGATTATAATGTGATATGGGCATTACAGTGTGCGGCATAATGTAATATGAGCATTAAAGTGTATGGCATAATGTATGAGGGGCATTATGGTGTTATTGGTACTATTATGTGACCATGCCCCTTTTCCATGAAGCCAAATTAATTCCTGTTTTTCAGTATAGGGGGGCACCGAAATGTCTAGTTACGGCACTGGCGGGACTTGTTCCCATTTCGCAAAAGCTCCTGCCTCACCTGTCACTTACCTCACTGCACGTCACTGATGCACATACACCAAACATCTGCGAATGGACCAGAATAAGGTCCATAGTCTTCCCCTTTTTTTGCCATATTGTTACCTCACACCCTATTTGATCCTTACTTCTTGATGGGAGGCTATTCCACTTGCCCAATACCTATTCTATGCAGTCATTTTTCCTCAGATTTCTCCTGAACCTCCCTCCCGACAGTGTCAGTGTATGTCCTCGTGTTCTAATACTTCTCTTCATTTGAAGGTAGTTTCCCTCTTGGGCCTTGTCAAAACCCTTGGTATACTTGGAAATTTTTATCATGTCCCCCTTTCTCACTTCTGCTCCAAACTATACATACTGCAATTTTTAAGTCTTTCCTAGTAGGTTTTGTGATGTAGGCCATGCACCATTTTAGTTGCCCTTCTTTGTACAGTCTCTAATGTATTTATATCCTTGTAGAGATATGGGAGGAGATTCTCTAAGCTAAAAATGCGGTAAAACCCCCGTTATCTGGGTTTTTACCGCATTTTGGGATGCACCAAGCATCCCCCGCTGGGTTACCGCGGCGGGGGGCATCGCTAGAAAACTCTGGCGATGCCCCATAGAAGCCTATGTGCTTCTAACGCGACCCCCCGCCACCCCACACCGACCAACCGCCACCCCGCATGGACCCCCACCGCCCGGCATTGCCCCCCCCCCTTTCACCTGTGTCGAGGCAGCACAGAGCTGTGCTGCCTGGACCTGTGACCTCCTCCTCCCTGGACTTATCCTCTTACGGGTGCAGGGAGGAGGAGAGCCAGCCCCCTGCAGCAGCAGCCAGCAGCCGGGTAAGGGAGGGAGGGGGGAGCCGCCGGGTCACGATGGGACCCGCAGACTCACCGCAAAGGACAGCTCTTAACACAAGCAAAAGTTCAAAGGGAACATGGTCGACAGTAACAAGGTCGACATGACTTATTCACACTTTTGGTGTGACACCTTATGGTTGTTTTGTGTCCCCTTTTATGGCTCGCTACGTTCACCATGCATCGGGCACGGTGCCTCGCTGTGCTCGGTACACTATTTTATTCTCCCTTTATGTCCACAGGGATGGTAAAGTATGAACAAATCGGTTAAAAAATTCCTGAAAAACCTTGTCACTATTGACCACGTTCCTGTCAACCTTTTGCTTGCATTAATCTTCTGTTAATGCCATTTTTAGGCATCTAAGTAGCTGCGTTTGACCATGAATAGTCGACCACATGATTGTCATTCTAGACATTGACCATCCTTCCACAGATATGAACTGGATAACAGAATTCTAGATGAGGTCGTACCAATGACCCATATAGTGGCATTATTACTGCTTTCTTTCTGCTGCTGCTGATTCCTCCCACTTGCAACTAAAGATCTAACTTGCAATCTTTGTTACATTGCTTACCCGCTCTAAGTCACCTGATATAGTGACTCCTGGATCCCTCTCTTCCTCAGCAGTTTCCATTATAGTGACATTAAGACCGTATTTAGCCTTTGGGTTTTTGAGACCTAAGTGCATGATTTTGCATTTTTGGCATTAAACTGTAATTACCATGCTCTACCATTCGACCTAGATCATCCACCATTTATTTTACACTTCCTGGTGTGTCTACCTTGTTGCATACCTTTGTGTCTTCTGCAAACTGGCAATACCATTTGCAATGTCACCAATAAAGATATTAAAATGCACTGGTCCAAGTACAGATCCCTGGGGTACTCCACTTGTAACCTTTCCAACCCGTTACTGTACTCCGTTTACTTCAACACTGTTTTCTGTCCTGCAACCAAGATCGCATCTATTAAACTATCTTAGAATCCAATCCCATGATTTTGAATTTATTTAGCAGTCCGCTATGTGTCAAAAGCCTTACTAAAGTCTAAATATCTATATATATGGCTATTCCTTTATCTATTCATTTAGTCACCCAGTCAACAAAAAGTCAACAAGGTTTGTTTGACATGATCTCCCCCGGTAGACCCATGCTGTTTGGGATCCTGTAAATTGCTGGATTTGAGGTCATCTACAATTCTTTCTTTTAAGAATGTTTACATCAATTTCCCTACTACTGATGTGAGGCTCACTGGTCGGTAGTTGTTTGCGTCTTCCATGCTTTAAGCTCTTTTAGTATCCTTGGATGTATCCCATCTGGCCCCATTGATTTATCCACTTTAAGGCCCTTATTCTGATCGGTGCGGATATTCCCGCATTCTTACGGAGCGGTCCGCACGCCACGGTGTTCTGCCGCGTGCGGCCATCGTCCGTAGAAACGCCCACGTGTCCTCCGCATTCGGACGGACTCACTCTTTAAGAACAGGGCGTGTTTACGGACGACATACAAACCATGCGTGTGCGGGAGAAACACTCCGATTCTGCACGGTATTACAGAGTATTACAGAGTATGCTCGGGAATACCGCATCCGAACGGGAGCCAAGCGGTGCTACCGCCCGTAAGCGGTGTATTTACGCCAAACAACCCACTATTATGTCAATTCTGCAATACATCACATGACCCACTTATTCAATTACCTATCCTCATAAAAAAATGCTTATTTGGAATTGGAATCAATTAGATTCCAATATATCCTTACAAGCATGCCTAACACATGCATTGCACACATTAACCCTTACAGCAATTGAAGTGCAATGGTTTCAATTAAAGCACTGACAAGCGTCCTATTAGTGAGTAATGAGTAAAGGAGTCGATTTTATTGGGTTCAGGTGTTAATGCTTGTAGTCATTAGGCGGTCCGTTCGCCTCCCGCAGGAACGAGTGGTGTCCGCAAAGCAATAGTGGCCTTTTGGACACTGCACATTTCTTCCCTTTTTGTTCGCGTGCATTCGGAGTGGTATCCGAATGCACGCCCCCCAACATAAGTGTACTCCCCCGTGTCCGCCCATGTTTCCGCCCCGTTTTGCCCACTTTGAAACTACGCCCATGTGTCATTCCGCATGACGCCCATAATACGCCCATATTTCCCGAATGATTGCGGTGACCAGTTTTGTACGGGATTTGCCCGAACAGGTACGGAGTCAAGGCGTGGCACATGCGCGTAGCGTTCTCCACGCATGCGCAGACGCCGTAAAGACGCGATCCGAAAGTATGCGGTAAAGTACGCGTCAATCAGAATAAGGGCCTAAGTTTTGAGTGTTCTGTTAGGACCTTCTCCTCTGTAAATGTACTCCTTCTGTCTAACAAAATACTATACTGAGTAGGTGGTCCTGCAGTATCTCCCCAGTATCTTCTGTCTCACTGCTACAGCCAATCCCAGTGCTCCTGAGTAGCTACCCCTGCAATACCTCTGTGGTATACCCTGTCTCACTGGTACAGCTAACCCCTAGTGTTCCTGAAGGGCTGGTCATGCATAAATCCCAGGTATCTTCTCTTACTGGTATACTCAAAATCCAAGTGTTCCTAAATAGCTGGTCCTTCATGTATCCCAGCAATCCTGTCTCACTGGTACATCGAAACCCCAATGTTCATGAATAACTGGTCCTGAAAACATCCCAGAGATCCTGTTTCACTGATATATTTAAAACTCCAGTCTACCTGAACCGCTGTTCCTGTTCTTTCACTGGACACAGCATCTATTCAGGATTCACAAACAACTACAGCCATGACACAAATATTATAACCCACACCTCCTACCCCCAGTATAATTTTATACAACATAACCCCCAGACATTATATTACACCCCACACCTCCTACCCCCAGACATAATATTACACATCATACCCCAGACATTATATTACACCCCACACCTCCAACCCCCAGACATATTATTACACATCATACCCCCAGACATTATATTACACCCCACACCTCCTACCCCCAGACATATTATTACACATCATACCCCAGACATTATATTACACCCCACACCTCCTACCCCCAGACATAATATTACACATCATACCCCAGACATTATATTACACCCCACACCTCCTACCCCCAGACATTATATTACACATCATACCCCCAGACATTATATTACACCCCACACCTCCTACCCCCAGACATTATATTACACCCCACACCTCCTACCCCCAGACATATTATTACACATCATACCCCAGACATTATGGGGGACATTTACCAAAATGGATTCGTAGAAAAAAGGTGTATTCGTAGGGAGAAATACACCTTTTTTTTACGAATTTGTATTTTCGGGATTTACAATCCCAAAAATACAAAAATTCGTAGTCCTAAAGATGGAACATTCGTATTTGTATTTACAAATACGAATGTCTACACCATCGATAGAATACGACAGAAATCACCATTCAAAAGAATGGTGGTTTCTGATTTACTAAGCAGCCGTACTGATAATACGGCTGCTTAGTGGTGTAAAACACCCACGCAAATACGACAGGAAAATAGAACACCATTTTCATGTCGTATTTGCGTTTTAGCCTGCACGGATCAGTCAGATCCGTGCAGGCTACAGTGTAAAAAAATAGAAAAATTAAATAAATAAAAAAAAAAACGGCGTGGGGTCCCCCCCACAGCCGAAACCAGCACCAGGCTGACAGAGCCTGGAGCCGGTAATTAAAAATCAGGGAACCCGACAAATAGGGGTTCCCCGATTTTTAACAACCAGCCCCAGGCTCCTGCTCTGGGGCTGGTTCCCAAAATACGGGGGACAAAATGACTAGGGGTCCCCCGTATTTCAAGAACCAGCCCCAGGCACAACCAGCCGGCAGGCTAATGCCACAGCCGGGGGGAGACTTTTTATGCAAGTCCCCCCGGCCAAAGCATTAACCCTACCGACCAGTCAGCCTGGCCAGGGGCCCTGGGGGAGTGGGGACCCCCCCAATAAAGGGGTCCCCCCCCTCCAGGACTTACCTGACCAGGCTGAAGCCTGGTGCTGTCCTCGATGCCCCTGGGCGGTGGGCATCGAGCTGATAGTGTTGTAAAAAATAGAAAAAACTATTGTTTTTTACTGTGGCACTACAAGTGCCAGCAAGCCTCCCCAGCAAGCTGGGACTTGGAGAACCACAAGTCCCAGCCTGCTGGGCATTAAAGGGCCCGCTGGGTCTTGTAGTGCCACAGTAAAAAAAATAGTTAAATAAAACACACTGACACCCGTTTTAAATAAAAGTTTAATACACACATTAAACATACTGATACTTACCTTTCTTGATCCCGTAGGTAGCCCTGGTCCTGATGTCCTGTGTCGTCCTCCAGGTCCATGTCGGCTGTCTGCGTCGTCCTCCAGGTCCATGTCGACGGTCCGTGTCGTCCTCCAGGTCCATGGCGGTGTCCGGGTCCGAAGAAATCCATGTTGGAGCTGTGGAAGGAAATCCTACTCACCTGTTCCTGCGCTGAAGAAGTCTTCTCTTGATCCGACGTAGTCCAGGTAATCTTCCTGCTGTCGCCGGTCCCCGCTGTCTGCACTGTCTCTGCATCGCGCTGAGGAGAGATGCTGAAGTTTCATATTCGGCGCCTCTCCTCAGACTGAATTCTATTGGCCGCCTAGCGGGCCAATCAGGAGCCGAGAAAGTCGGCTCCTGATTGGCCCGCTAGGCGGCCAATAGAATTCAGTCTGAGGAGAGGCGCCGAATATGAAACTTCAGCATCTCTCCTCAGCGCGATGCAGAGACAGTGCAGACAGCGGGGACCGGCGACAGCAGGAAGATTACCTGGACTACGTCGGATCAAGAGAAGACTTCTTCAGCGCAGGAACAGGTGAGTAGGATTTCCTTCCACAGCTCCAACATGGATTTCTTCGGACCCGGACACCGCCATGGACCTGGAGGACGACACGGACCGTCGACATGGACCTGGAGGACGACGCAGACAGCCGACATGGACCTGGAGGACGACACAGGACATCAGGACCAGGGCTACCTACGGGATCAAGAAAGGTAAGTATCAGTATGTTTAATGTGTGTATTAAACTTTTATTTAAAACGGGTGTCAGTGTGTTTTATTTAACTTTTTTTTTTACTGTGGCACTACAAGACCCAGCGGGCCCTTTAATGCCCAGCAGGCTGGGACTTGTGGTTCTCCAAGTCCCAGCTTGCTGGGGAGGCTTGCTGGCACTTGTAGTGCCACAGTAAAAAACAATAGTTTTTTCTATTTTTTACAACACTATCAGCTCGATGCCCACCGCCCAGGGGCATCGAGGACAGCACCAGGCTTCAGCCTGGTCAGGTAAGTCCTGGAGGGGGGGGACCCCTTTATTGGGGGGGTCCCCACTCCCCCAGGGCCCCTGGCCAGGCTGACTGGTCGGTAGGGTTAATGCTTTGGCCGGGGGGACTTGCATAAAAAGTCTCCCCCCGGCTGTGGCATTAGCCTGCCGGCTGGTTGTGCCTGGGGCTGGTTCTTGAAATACGGGGGACCCCTAGTCATTTTGTCCCCCGTATTTTGGGAACCAGCCCCGGACCTGGAGCCTGGGGCTGGTTGTTAAAAATCGGGGAGCCCCTATTTGTCGGGTTCCCTGATTTTTAATTACCGGCTCCAGCCTCTGTCAGCCTGGTGCTGGTTTCGGCTGTGGGGGGGACCCCACGCCGGTTTTTTTTAAATTATTTATTTATTTAATTTTTTTTTACACCTTGCAGCCTGCACGGATCTGACTGATCCGTACAGACTGCCTACAAATAATTCGTATTAGCAGCCGTATATACGGCTGCTAATACGAATCATTACACCATCGGAGGGTTACAAAGCAGTCGTATATGACTGCTTTGTAACTGATCCTCCGGAACACGACTTTGCATACGACTTAAACAGTCGTATGCAGTCGTAGGGAAACTACCAATACGAAAAACTAGGTTTTTCATATTGGTAAATTTCCCCCTATATTACACCCCACACCTCCTACCCCCAGACATAATATTACACATCATACCCTAGACATTATATTACACCCCACACCTCCTACCCCCAGACATAATATTACACATCATACCCCCAGACATTATATTACACCCCACACCTCCTACCCCCAGACATAATATTACACATCATACCCCAGACATTATATTACACCCCACACCTCCTACCCCCAGACATATTATTACACATCATAACCCCCAGACATTACATTACACCCCACACCTCCTACCCCCAGACATTATATTACACCCCACACCTCCTACCCCCAGACATAATATTACACATCATACCCCAGACATTATATTACACCCCACACCTCCTACCCCCAGACATAATATTACACATCATACCCCCAGACATATTATTACGACCCACACCTCCTACCCCCAGACATAATATTACACATCATCAGGGCCGAAACTAGGGTTTCCGGCGCCCGGGGAAAGGCAGTCATTTGCTCCCCCCCCCTTCCCTGACTGGGGGGGGGGGGGGCAAATGGCCCCTGGCCCCGGAGGCTGAGCGAACCCTGCGCCCACATACCTCTGTTGTGCAGCGGGGTCCGGAGACTGCGGAGTATTCCATAATACGGGATATACAGGGGGTCGGTGCTGTGTCTGCCGCAGTTTCTCCTGTGTATAGCGTCAATCACCTGACGTACACAGCGTCAGGCTCTGGGACATCCCCACAACGCGCCGACGTACCTCAGGGAGCCGGGCAGTGAGCGGCGTGTGCATGCGGGGTGCTGGAACTCTGTGTCTGACCTTTGCGGCTGTGGCTGGTATAGTCACGGCCGCAAGACCCCCCCTGAGAGAGCAGCAGTTGGTCTGTTCTGGGCTCGGGCTGCACGCAGGGAAGCTCCAGCAGCAGCGAGGTCTCCGGGTTTTCATCACCTGCTCTGTCTTCCTCCCAGTGTCCATGGCCTGTGCAGCTCCCCGTCAGCAGGGGAAGGCTGAGATCACTCTCACCGCCATGCAGATACCGGTAACACAAAGGGAACGTTACTCCCATCGTCCCCGGATCCCCGCTGCCTGGCCCGACAGCGCCCCGACCATGTAGCGCCCGGTGCGCGTGACCCCCCAGCCCCCTCTAGTTACGGCCCTGACATCATACCCCAGACATTATATTACACCAACACCTCCTACCCCCAGACATATTATTACACATCATACCCCCAGACATTATATTACACCCCACACCTCCTACCCCCAGACATAATATTACACATCATACCCCAGACATTATATTACACCCCACACCTCCTACCCCCAGACATAATATTACACATCATAACCCCCAGACATAATATTACACCCCACACCTCCTACCCCCAGACATAATATTACACATCATACCCCAGACATTATATTACACCCCACACCTCCTACCCCCAGACATAATATTACACATCATAACCCCCAGACATTATATTACACCCCACACCTCCTACCCCCAGACATAATATTACACATCATACCCCCAGACATTATATTACACCCCACACCTCCTACCCCCAGACATAATATTACACATCATACCCCCATACATTATATTACACCCCACACCTCCTACCCCCAGACATATTATTACACATCATAACCCCCAGACATTATATTACACCCCACACCTCCTACCCCCAGACATTATATTACACTCCACACCTCCTACCCCCAGACATAATATTACACATCATACCCCAGACATTATATTACACCCCACACCTCCTACCCCCATACATATTATTACACATCATACCCCAGACATTATATTACACCCCACACCTCCTACCCCCAGACATTATATTACACCCCACACCTCCTACCCCCAGACATAATATTACACATCATACCCCAGACATTATATTACACCCCACACCTCCTACCCCCAGACATAATATTACACATCATAACCCCCAGACATTATATTACACCCCACACCTCCTACCCCCAGACATAATATTACACATCATACCCCAGACATTATATTACACCCCACACCTCCTACCCCCAGACATAATATTACACATCATAACCCCCAGACATTATATTACACCCCACACCTCCTACCCCCAGACATAATATTACACATCATACCCCAGACATTATATTACACCCCACACCTCCTACCCCCAGACATGTTATTACACATCATACCCCCAGACATTATATTACACCCCACACCTCCTACCCCCAGACATTATATTACACCCCACACCTCCTACCCCCAGACATAATATTACACATCATACCCCAGACATTATATTACACCCCACACCTCCTACCCCCAGACATATTATTACACATCATACCCCCAGACATTATATTACAGCCCACACCTCCTACCCCCAGACATAATATTGCACATCATACCCCAGACATTATGGGGGAGATTTACTAAGATGGGAGTTCTATTTCAAATAGGATGTTGCTATGGGCAACCAATCAAAATCTACTTCTTATTTACTTTGTACCTACTGGAAGATGTTAGATAACGTCTGATTATTTGCCCATAGCAATATCCCATGTGAAAACTCCCAACTTAGTACATTTCCACCAATGTGTCAGTAGGCCAGTATTAAACACATATTTCCCTGTACTGCTGTACATTAATGGTCCTATGATGTCACAATGGTCCTATGATGTCACAAGGCCAGGGCAGCACTCTAGAACTCATTCTGTTGCTTGGTTCCGATTATAGCAGTCAGAGTTGTACTGAGTTCGCTGATTTTTCAGAAATTAAAATTTCACTTGTTTTATACAAGAAGTGAAAGGAGAAAGGAGATAGAGAGGAGGGAGGAAACACCCGGGGGCAGCCATGAGCTGCTCTATGAAAACCCTGTGCCGTTTATTTGGCAAAATGACGGTAAGTGCGCTGCTATGTGTATATGTACTATGTTGTACGGATCCTACTAGTTGTAACTCGGGTTAATAAATATGGGTCTTAATTTAATGGTTATATCGCATCAGATCGGGGGATGATATTTAATTGTTCTTTTTATTGTGCAATGGTTTACCCGAGTAAAGTAGCAAACCCGACTTGTAAGTAATGCAAATAGTTCTGTGTGGGTGACCAAATGGGTCACTTTTCGCACATTTGAGCTCATCACCTCAAATAAAATGTTGCTATGGGCAACCAATCAAAATCCACTTCTTATTTACTTAGCACCTTCTGCAAGATGTTTGATAACGTCTTATTATTTGCCCATAGCAATATCCCATGTGAAAACTCCCAACTTAGTAAATTTCCACCAATGAGTCAGTAGGCCAGTATTAAACACATAGGAGCAGATGTATTAAGCCTTAACAAGAGATAAATGCAAGGGTGATAAGGAGAGATAAACGTCCAGCCAATCAGCTCCTTACTGACTTTTTTCAAACACAACCTGTAACATGGCAGTTGAGATGTGATTGGCTGGATGTTTATCTCTCCTTATAACCCTTGCATTTATCTCTTGTTAAGGCTTAATACATCTGCCCCAATGTTCCCTGTACTGCTGTACATTAATGGTCCTATGATGTCACAATGGTCCTATGATGTCACAAGGCCAGGGCAGCACTCTAGAACTCATTACGTTGCTTGGTTCCGACTATAGCAGTCAGAGTTGTACTGAGTTCGCTGATTTTTCAGAAATTCTAATTTCACTTGTTTTATACAAGAAGCGTAAGGAGAAAGGAGATAGAGAGGAGGGAGGATAACACCCGGGGGCAGCCATGAGCTGCTCCATGAAAACCCTGTGCCGTTTATTTGGCAAAATGACGGTAAGTGCGCTGCTATGTGTATATGTACTATGTTGTACGGATCCTACTAGTTATAACTCGGGTTAATAAATATGGGTCTTAATTTAATGGTTATATTGCTGGTTTAGCCACAGCACAATCCGACCTGAGTAATGCAAATAGTTCTGTGTGGGTGACCAAATGGGTCACTTTTCGAAGCTGAAAATCCTGCGCCAGCAGCTGGTCACGCCTGTAAGGTGAAATAATTGAATAGCGCTGCTGGATAATATGACTAGAAGGGATGATTGCATATAATTTACCTTCATTATTAATTATTATTCTGAATTTCTGTTTTATCTTTATTTAATTTAGGTGACAGAGAGGCCACAAGCAAAATCAATAACTCGGGTAAAACAAGCGCCCCCTCCACCTCGGGCTAGGCAACCGCCCCCACCACCCCGCAAGAGAAAAAAACAGCTAGCACCTTGCGACAACCAGGCACCACCTAAAGTAAGGAAGGCGCCACCGCCACCCCGGGTAAGGAAGGTGCCACCGCCACCTCGGGTGACACAGGTGCCCCCACCATAGAGGCACAAACACTACAGGCTTGGGAACCTTAGACAAAGAGACCCACAAACAGGCTTGGGAACCTTAGACAAAGAGACCCACAAACAGGCTTGGGAACCTGAGACAAAGAGACCCACAAACAGGCTTGGGAACCTTAGACAAAGAGACCCACAAACAGGCTTGGGAACCTTAGACAAAGAGACCCACAAACAGGCTTGGGAACCTTAGACAAAGAGACCCACAAACAGGCTTGGGAACCTTAGACAAAGAGACCCACAAACAGGCTTGGGAACCTTAGACAAAGAGACCCACATACAGGCTTGGGAACCTTAGACAAAGAGACCCACAAACAGGCTTGGGAACCTTAGACAAAGAGACCCACAAACAGGCTTGGGAACCTAAGACAAAGAGATCCACAAACAGGCTTGGGAACCTTAGACAAAGAGACCCACATACAGGCTTGGGAACCTTAGACAAAGAGACCCACAAACAGGCTTGGGAACCTTAGATAAAGAGACCCACAAACAGGCTTGGGAACCTTAGACAAAGAGACCCACAAACAGGCTTGGGAACCTAAGACAAAGAGACCCACAAACAGGCTTGGGAACCTGAGACAAAGAAACCCATCCCCAACCCCCACCCCCACCCCCCTCCCCACCCCCACCCCCCTCCCCACCCGTGGCTGTTATTGCATGGCTATCGGGCGTGGCCCCTTGGCGATGGGGTTACCAGTTCTTTAAGAATTGGTAGTGGCACAGCCACCATGGACCAATGCAATATTCATTTTGCTGTTAAGTTAGAACCGTCTAGACTTCCGGTGGGCGCAGCTCTGAGGAGGGCGCATTTTTAGACAGCTCCCGACTCGTGGCCTAACGGCAGAGCAAAGGGGCAATTTCAACAAGCCCCACAGCCCCCCGCGACTCGAGACACCCAGGAGATAAACGCTGGGCAAGCGTCCAGCAAAAGGACCGGCTCCCACGAAAGAAGACACCCCGGAATCCAGCTCCACGAGCATGGAGCACACAGCGTGGCCGCCATCTTGATAGCGCGGCTCAGCATACCTTAAAGCCCGGAGACCTCCTGGATACCCCGTCCGGGAGCAGAGCTTCCCCCACCGCACGCAGCAGACCGGCTCCCTCAAGTCGCGGAGGCACCCCGTCAGCAGACTGGCTCCTGCAGAGACCCTGAGGCTCAGCTCCGGGAGCGGGGAGCACACGGCGCGGCCGCCATCTTGCCAACGCAGCTCGGCACGACCTCCCGCCGGGCCACCATCACGGCATTCACCTAGAGGTACTATCCCCCCCCAAAACAACACGCGCTGGGGAGCGCCTCTCACCCGGACCCCACCGCGATAACAGCGGCGGGTCTGCACAGGCACACGCAGACACACTGAGCCGGGGCTGGCTGCATGAACAGCACACACTGCACATAGCCCTCTGCGACACTGCGGGAGAGGCAGTACAGGTGGCACGGGACTTCCATAACAGCGTGGGCGACTCTGTGGCCCCGGATCGAGGATCAGGGAAGGGCCCAACATCTGCTCTAGGTCTGCCCTGTTGTGTTGACTTGCCCTCCCCCCTGCTGTTTATCTACTGCACCCCCTCACCCCCTAAAGCTGCCCTGCACAGGGCACCTAGTGACCCCCCACTCAGGGTGCCTCTTGAGAGGAGAACAGGCCTCAACCCTCCTGCCAGGGGCAGCCCATCAGGGATATCATCCCCCAACCACTAAACACTCATAACAGTGAGACCGACCATCGGACCTCACGTAACCAATTGGGGGCCGCCTAAACTCACCCGGACTACAGGGGACTGACTATTGAATTCCTAGTTGAATATCTGCTCCCCCTATTCAAATGAAGTGTACAAGGCAGCAGTCTGTGATCCACCACCGGGACACCATATCTATCAACATCCAATAGACTGCACGCTCTGGGCCCTCCCACAGGCGGGCGAAGGACAGTCCCCCAGTCCTCTGCTTGGAAAACAATCTGAGCTACTGCTTTACTACACACTTTCTATCACAAGTAGGAGATACTGAATCTGCCATTCTCCAATGTCTAGAAGGTAGGGGTAGCACAGAGCTTGACAGGCAAATACAACTAATTTCATATATGCGTTAAATTAAAACTAAAGCGTGTCTTTCCACGACCAGAACAACATCTAAATTAATTTCTGTTTGGCAGGTTATGAACAGGTTTTTTGAACCTTATCCCTCTTTCACTATGGCAAAGGGTAAATCACAGGGGACTAAGACTCCCCAGGCCGGCTCCACCTCCTCCGCTGTGTCCCTTCCTGCCCAGTCTCCCCCCCCCCAACGCCTTGCCTTTACCAGCTGGTCTCCCAGACTCCGGACCCTTCAGCATCTTTGGTTGCTGTGTCGGCCGCGGATACAGCGAAGGAGATGTTGCTGATACTTAAACCAGCAATGGATCAACAGTTTACTCAGTTCAAGAATACACTGACCTCAGTGGTTGCGCAGCTAGATTCCAATACTAAGAGAATCGCCTCCTTAGAACAAAGGGTTAGCGACAACGACGACGGCCTAATGTCAGTACAAACCTCTGTAGAAGACCATACCGCCACAATAAAATCCCTTATGGATAAAATTGACGATCTGGAAAACAGGAGCCGTCGGAGTAATCTGCGGTTCCTGGGAATCCCAGAATCAACAACAGGCCAGTCCCTGATACATTACCTCCAATCCGATTTGCCCCACGCACTGGGATTGACGGGTACAGTCTGGTCCCCGTCAGGGTACTTAATCCACACAACAGAGTGGTCAAGGTTTACCGAAACTAACCCCTTGCAACCTTAACGTGGGGGAGACAGGTTCTAGAGTTACTGTTGGACCTCTAGCATTTGCCAAGAAAGCACAGCGCTTACATCGCTACCCGGAACTATGGATTCCAGGAGCGCTGGCATTCTGTGCAACTGCAGCCTCTGGCAATGAGCATGTAACACCCTGGTAGCAAGCATGTAACCCTGTTGGCAATGAGCATGTAAACCCCCTGGCAACACGCGTGTAACCCCCTCAGCAATGAGCATGTAACCCAGCCTAGCAACCAGCATGTAACCCCGATGGCAATTAGCATGTAACCCCCCTAGCAATGACCATGTAAACCCTCCCCCTGGCAATGAGCATGTAACACTCCCTAGCATTGAGCATGTAAGCCCCCTAGAAACAAGCATGTAACCCTCCTGGTAGCAAGTTTGTAACCCTGTGGGCAAGGAGCATGTAAACCCCTGGCAACAAGCATGTAAGTGCCACCCCCCCCCCCCCCAGCAATAACCATGTAAACCCTTCCCCTGGTAATGAGCATGTAAGCCCTCTAACCAATTCTCTGGTGAGACAGGTCCCAATTCTATCAGGACTAAAGTTGGGAGGTATGATTATAGAAGACAGCCTGCAGACAACATGGATACTACAGTGCATAGTCAGTTCATCCAGGTTCCTCCATATGGAATCCAAATTATTAGCAGAGAAATACATTTTATAGTTGTTTGCGTATATTCGCCGCTGCAAGCCGATAATCGGCGCAGTCTGCGTGTATACGCACCGAATACAGCAGAAACTTACCAGGCACAAAACAGAGCATATCTACAACACACAACGATACAATGAACCCCTAGCAGAGAAGGAATGCCAACACCAATACTTGGTTTTTAATGCTGTGGTCCGAAGCAGCAGCATATGTTTTACTTAGGGAAAGACAATATACAGTCTTACAGTCAAGTACAAAGAAATAGCTACAACCAATATACATATGTGATACGCAAGCCAGGGACGTAACTAGGGGGGGGGGGCTAGGGGTCACGTGCACCGGGCGCTGGAGGGTGGGGGCGCTGGGGTGAGGTCCCGGGGATGGGCAGCGGGGGTCCAGGGACTGGTAGGTTAACGCTGGCTCCTACCGGGGTCCCGGGGATGGGCAGCGGGGGTCCAGGGACTGGTGGGTTAACTCCGGCTCTTACTAGCGCTGCCGGGCGGTGGGCGGGAAGCAGGTTTTGAAAAGACTTGCCGGACGCTGATTGGCTGAATTCAGCCAATCAGCGTCCAGCAAGTCTTTTCAAAGTCATCGGTGCTTCCTGCCGCCAGGCAGATAGCGCTAGGAGATGGAGTGAGAGAAGGCTGCCGCTACACCAGTCCCTGGACCCCTGGACGCTGCCTACCCCTGCTGGCTGCACACAGGTATGTTGGCAGCGGGGGTCCAGGGACTGGTGTAGCGGCAGCTTTCACATACACAGCCGCTCGCTATTTGCCTGGAAGCGCTGATGATTTTGAAAAGACTTGCCGGACGCTGATTGGTTGAATTCAGCCAATCAGCGTCCGGCAAGTCTTTTCAAAATCTGCTTCCCGCCCACCCGCCCGGCAGCGCTAGGAGCCGGAGTTAACCTTCTCCAGTCCTCGGACCCCCGCTGCCTGTCCCCGAGTAATTTGACCAAGTGACTGCCGACCCGGGCACCGAAACACCTAGTTTCGGCCCTGCGCAAGCGCTCCCAGGCCTGGGCCTCAGTCTAGCTTAGCAAGATGACCTCAGAAGAAGGTGTGTTTTACCTGGGCTGGGTGTGCTCTTTTATACAATAGTTCAAAGGGTAGTACAATAGAGAATGTGTGCTCTTCTTCCATTGGTCCGGGGGAAATAACTAGTACATTGGTGGGAAATAACTAGTACACTGGGGATTATTGGTCGGCTCGAATGATGGGCGATGTCTGAGTCTTGAGATGTGATTACAGTTGTTTATTTCTGGGTTCCCCACCCCGAGACTAGTCAAACCCACCACATTATCATACAGTAATATACATGAACCTGATATTCTTAATAACTTGTTGCTGCAATATGTGACTATATTTTCACAACCACCAGATTACTGCTTATAAATTACTGAACATTTTGATCCCAAGAATGATGCTCTAATGTGGTCCCATTCCCTCACAGCATGTCCGGCTCGATACCTCAGTCACCATGTATTGGAAGTGGATGAGACTCGCTGACCAGATGGGTGAGGACTATATGTAGGGGGAAATGTATTTTATACATTTGAAATACCACTATTTATATATACATTTTCTTAATGTCTTATATCAATGTCTTACAGTGTACATTTAAAAGTTAGTAATCAGATCCAATGGTTACAATCAGGAATCTGCATATCCATTAAATCGTGTATGGTGTATTGTATTCCTAGTTGTTCTGACCTATAGTGTATACAATGACCAACCGAAATCTATGGACCTATCTATTGATGAACAATTCTCAATTGTTCATGCTTGCAGTTTATGCTGCCCATACATATTTGAGATATCGAATGCAATCATTCTATTTCGGCCACATCTGGCTGATAAATCGAATGATTGCATTCTAACTGACATTAGACACGATGCGCAGGCACGCCATTGAATGTCGCATCGATAGATATTATGAGCTGCACATGCGATTGCTCGAATGCAATCAGGTTCAGGGAGCGGGGCCGGGATGGGTACCAGAGTGCTGGCGGGGAGCCGGTACCTTAATGCTGGGGACCGGAGGGACTCAGCAGCAGGGGAGGCATGGCGGTTGTGTAGCATGGAGCTTTCAGGCAGTGGGACGCGGCAATGGCAGCAGATGAGAGAGAGTTCTCTCAGCCAATCAACGGCCGCCTGAATGTGAGGCCGCTGACTGGCTGAGAGAGCGCTCTCTCATCAGCCTCAGCCAATCAGAGGGTCGTCCCAGTGTTTCAAAGTCAACTGCTGCCGCTGACAAGTCCCGCCGCCTGAAAGCTCCACCGCTATGGTCCCCAGCTCCGGTTCCGCCTACACAGCGTACACACCACCCCTCCAGCACCCGATGTCCATCGCAGGATGGCATACGACATCGGGTGCTGCACTGGCACCACTTGATCTGATCAGATTCAATGGGACATTGCATTGCGATGTCCCATCACATCTGATCGCACATATGTATGGGCAGCATTAGACAGAGGAAAACAGAAACTACATTGTATTTTTCACAATGGCTGTTTGCAAAAATGATAGTACAGTATCTGTCATCTACAACAGATATTGGGCAACTCTAGAACAATGGGGGGGGGGGGGGGGGGGGACGAAGGTATTTACATTTCCAATAGATCAGGTTCTATTTTCCATGATTTACAAAGCCTTGCATAAACAAGACAGTCTGATACATTCAAGACACTGTTTATACTTGAGTTCTTAAAAGTATCACCTTCATTGTGTGTGGGAGTGATTATTATAATGTGTGCGCACAGTAACTTGCCATGGAAGAGTGTATAGACTGTGTAGGCCTTATGCACTATATGGATAAAATATTGAATATGGCTTTTCTATGCAAATGCGTATGTTACCGTATTTACTCATACCACGTGCTAATACTTCTTCATGAGCGAATGTACGCAGGTTTGCGCATGCACGGCTGGTACACAACCACACAGAGGCCACTCTGAATGGCGTTTGCACGTGATACATGTGGCTATAATATTTTCGACTTCCACATCCACTACCAGGCAGTGGCGTAAGTCATCCCAGGCGCCCGGAGGCAAGATGAATGATGGTGCCCCTAAAACCCCCGTATATATTTATCTATCTATATCTCAATAGCAAGGCGTCCCTCAGGTTCTTGATAAGAAACGTGAAATTCAAGTGTTTATTGTCATCAGCATTTCGGGCCTGTGTCTGTCTTCAGGCGAACTACAGTACGTGTGGACGCCCGGCAGTGGAGCAAGTAGAATTTTTTCTTAGTGGTACTATTAGCTTGCACCGCCAAAAGTTGGCATGGTCATGTGTCATGATGGGGGTGGTCATATGAAACTAGGGGAGGGGCTACATGACAATAGGGGCATAGCCACATTATACCACACATTGTAATGAAAATTAGATATTATGCCACACATGTAATGACCATTACACCACATGCCATAATGCTCATTACACATTATAGCACACGCCGTAATGCTTATTACATATTATACCACACACCATAATGCCCATTACATATTATACTACACACTGTAATGCCAATAACACCTTATGCCATACACCGTAATGCTTATTATATATTATACCACACACTATAATGCCATTACATATTATACCATGTACTGTAATGCCAATTACACATTATGCCACACGCTGTAATGCTTATTACATACTATACCACACACAATAATGGCCATTACATATTATACCACACACTGTAATGCCAATTACATATTTTGCCCATTACATATTATACCATGTACTGTAATGCCAATTACACATTATGCCACACGCTGTAATGCTTATTACATACTATACAACACACACAATAATGGCCATTACATATTATACCACACACTGTAATGCCAATTAAACCTTTTGCTATACACTGTAATGCTTAATACATATTATACCACACCATAATGCCCATAATATATTATACCACACACTGTAAACACATTATGTAACATGCCGTAATTCTTATTACATTTATTACATATTATACCATACACCGTAATGCACATTACATATACCACACACCTTAATGCCCATTTCACATTATGCCACACACCTTAATGCCTAGAACATATTATACATAACATAAGTGCCACTTACCTACATGCTCTTTGCCAGGAGTTATATGCTTGATGCCAAGGGTTCCATGCTCTTTGCCATGGGGTGGGGGTTCATGCTTGTTGCCCGGGGGATTACATACTTGTCGCCCAGGTGGGGATCACATGCTCATTTCCCAGGGCATATTATATGATTATTGCCCAGGCGATCACATTCTTGTTGTCCAGTGAGTTTACATGCAGTTACATAGGGGCAGATGTATTAAGCCTTAACAAGAGATAAATGCAAGGCTGATAAAGGCCCTTATTCTGATCGGTGCGGCCGGATCCGAATATGCGGCCAGGACCGTGCGTGCGAAACCCCGCCTTCCATACGGATCGGCAACTTCGTCCGTACGCGGTAAGAAGCTGGCCGAACGGACCGCACGTGTATTTTTCATGGAATACGCCTCCTCCATCTCAGGGAACCTCCCCCATCATTTGATGGTCGCAGACCATCGAATGCAGGACCGAGTGGTCCACCAGCTCCCGCAACCTCAGACCACACGGACATTTTTCCGTGCAAAAGCAGGGATCTGGGCGGGCAGCTGACATCCGGCGATGTCATATGTCCGCCCCCTACACGTGCGTCACGACTGCATTACCATACGTACGCCCAGCGTTTGCATGGGAACGCCCATGAAACGCGGGGCGTATGCATATGGTAATGAGCCAAAATAGTCCTTCACGCCCCTCTCCACCCCCTGTTCGTAGTGTTGACATTTCATGCAGAATTTGGCCGTACGCCCCGCTCGCACATGCGCAGAGACGCCTCTGCACATGCGCAGACACAAAACATCGGCGGCACGAACGCACGCGGATATTACCGCACCAACCAGAATAAGGGCCAAAGAGAGATAAATGTCCAGCCAATCAGCTCCTTACTGACTTTTTTCAAACACAGCCTGTAACATGGCAGTTAGGATGTGATTGGCTGGGCGTTTATCTCTCCTTATCACCCTTGCATTTATCTTTTGTTAAGGCTTAATACATCTGCCCCATAGTTACATAGTAGGTGAGGATGAATAAAGACTTGCGTCCATCTAGTTCAACCTATGTTTATAATAGTTTATCCCTTGTTGTATAGTATGTTATGATATTTTAAAGACAGATTATGTTACTTATTCATACCCATGGATGTTTTTAACCAATAAATGTTTATCCAATCTTATTTTAAACGTATTTATAGTGTCTGCCGACACCACTTCTCCAGGAAGAGAGTTCCAAAGTTTGACTGCTCTGACTGTAAAGATTTTTTTTCTTCTAGATGAACAAAATCTATTTTCTTCTAATCTAAACTCATGCCCTCGCGTCCTAGATTCCTTTCTAAGGAGGGGGGGGGGGGGTAGTTCCATATATGTGTATGTATGCATGTATATATATATATATATATATATATATATATATATACACATATACTTACCTTCTCCATATGTTGTGTGAGAACTTCAGAACCCACATACAGATTAGATCCCCAGTAGCGCACGCAGGGGGGGGGGGGGTTCTGGGTACCCAGAAACCCCCCCAGTAGTCTAAGATCACCTCTTTCAATGGGTGCAAGAATTTTAAAAATCGGCCCTTGGGAACCGGAGATATCTGACTTGTGGTCCCCATCCAAGCCTGTTAATTGCTCTTCCCAGTCAGATATTTCAGGTTCTGTCTGACTTAGAGTTTTCTGCGAGTATATTGCTGGGACTCTCCCCCTTTGATGGATACTAGTAGCTTGTCTCTACTGTTCTCCGAACCAGAGATATCAGCCTTCCAGCAGCTGGTTACTGCTCCAGCTCCACACACCTGGTATGTAGTTTTATATTCTCGTGGGCAGATTGCTCTGCCTCCTGAACTCTGATCCTCTAGTCCCCAATACCATTTGGTAGGTGGGATTCTCTAGTTTTTAATTCCTTTAAAATCTAAGAAATCTATTTCCGGGAACTGGAGATATCTGCAGTCAAGCAAGCTGTCCTCCCACCAGAAAATTATGAATAATAAGCCCACTCCACTATACACCCCTCCTCTGTGTATTAAACATCCTCTACCACACCGGAAGTTATGTATCAGGACCCCTTCATTTAGCCCAATGCCCCCTTCTCCCACCCCATCTCCCACCATCTGTGCAGTAAAGGGGTAATTAGTGGAAATGACTGATCCAGGACCTACATGCTGAGCGGTTGATATAATACCCCCTACCACCCGCGGGACATCAAAGCTTCCCCCACCCATACCGCTGGAGGATCGGTAGGGGCCCCAATACATTGCTATGTCCAGGGGTCTACACTGCTGTTATATATATATGTGTGTGTATATATATATATATATATCCAAATTCCAGATGACGGGCACATTCCCCAGCTACTCACTACAGCCGCGGTGCTCCAGCAAGCATAGAAATACAGGAGACTTCCAGAGGCGGGCACCCACGAACTTTCAGTAATCAATGACTCACTCTGGCGAGAGTTTGGTAGCAAGCTTTCGGGCCTTTATTGTAGCCCTTCGTCAGGCAACACATATACAAAAATATATGTATATTTTTTTATTATTATTATTTATATACATTTGGTCTATCTATAATACTTTAACTGACCCGGCATATACTGGGTCACCTAAGTGTCCATCTCTGTGCTTTGCTCCGCCCCTCTGGAAACCCCCCTTCTGAAAATCCTGCGTTTGCCCCATATCCCCTGGGATAACAGCTACTAGGGTACATTAAATGGACAAGAAATAACAGCCCCATAGCAACTACAGCAACCAACCACTGTCAAGAAGATGTCAGATCTTCTGATAGTTGATAGAGTGCGGTAGATAGGGTAATATCTCTTATTCTAGCTGACCTGCAGATTTCACCTAGGATGGCAGCATCTTCAAGTACTGTGCTGAGGCGGCTCTCTTCTCCCTCCGACACATTGTAAGACATGGAACTGGCTGGAAGCAGGAGTATGAAATTGGGGGACAGCGAGCATCTAGCACTTCATCTGTGGAACCTGCCAAGCTGACCCCCTGAAAGCCTCCTCCGGCCCTTCACTAGAGATCGACTAGTCAGTGCTAGAATAGACTGGCGCTGGCTTTCATGCATCTCTACGGCCGGCCACAGTACACCGAGAGGAGGGAGGAAGCAGGCCACATCTGAGCGGTCATCCTAGCGGAAGTCGACGGAGCTCAGACCCGTGATCAGAGCTGCCTGGCTGCTGTCACTGCTCTGCATCAGGTGGTTTGGTAAGGTTATGAAAGCCATTTGATGCGGTAGCACTGACAGCTGAACTGGCAGTAGCCGGGTAGCTCTGAGCGCAGGTGGTCTGTTTCTGGCAACAACAAAAAAACTTGGTCCATCAGGGGGAGTTACCGAGTACTCAGAAACCCCCCTCCCCTGTGTGTGCCACTGTGTCCCCCCTTAAACGTCTCTTCTCTGGTGTAAATAGTCCAAGCTGCTTAATCTCTCCTCGTAGCTTAAATTCTCCATTCCCCTAATAAGCTTTGTTGCTCTTCTTTAGATTTTTTCTAATTCTATGATGTCCTTTTTATAGTGCGGGGCCCAGAATTGTACCTCGTATTCGAGGCGCGGTCTAACCAATGATTTGTACAGAGGCATAATTACTTTTGAGTCCCTACTTTCTATGCCCCTTTTAATACATGCTAGAATTTTGTTGGCCTCTTTTGTTGCTATATTACATTGAGCACTACACCCCAGTTTGTTGTCTATTTGGACTCCTAGATCCTTTTCGAGTACTGAATTACCCAATTCATCCCGCTTAGGATATAACTAGCACACTGGTTATGTCTCCCAAGGTGCATAACCTTGCATTTGTCCACATTGAACCTCATCTTCCACTTTTTTGCTCACTCATCTAGATTGTGGTGACATCTTCTGATGATTTAATAACTCTGCTCAGTTTTGTATCATCCGCAAAGATGGATACAATCATTGCAGCAGCCGAAGGACTGGATATCCTATCCCCATGCCCTGAGAGGGGGGCAATTAAGCATGACCTGAGGGGATTATCTGAGAAGGATCTCTGTTGGTGCCACAATCCAACCCATAGTTGAAGCAGCCCCTAGGCATGCAATGCATGGCCCTAGGCAATGCAAATTCCCTAGGCATTTGCCTATGCCTGGCTTTGCCAGTGAGAACAACCCCACATGATCCTGATGTCATAATAGTTGTGAAGTGAGTGATCTCAGCTTCATATGTGCAGCCGCTCATGTGCAGCCGCTCCTACAGTGACACACATCGGTTCCCTGGGAAGGAGGGGCCTGAGGCAGCGTGGTATTTTGTCAAATCCGGGAATGCATATTTTTCTGGCACAAAAAATGGAGAAACGCTCTGCATTTGCTGTAATGCAGACATGCCTGCATCTTGGTCTAGCTACAATATTGCAATCACACACAATCAAAGCATTTTTTAATGAACAGATCTGGCTTTCCATTGGGACTAAGTAAAAACCAGACCAATCGGGGGGCCTGTGATAGCTTTCACCTGGAACATTGGGAAGGGGAGATGTCAGCCTCCTTGTGTGGTCCAGACCATTCCGGTTTTGCTACATGCAGGCTCCTCTACCTAGTGACAGCTGTCACATGAAGCTGTAACGTGGCACTCCAAGATCTTGTCCGGCTCCGGTTTTTACCCATACCCCATGTTTTAGTGAACACATCTGGCTTTCCAGAGCCAGCATCTGAGAAGGTATCTTTAGGAGGTGTTGCAGAAAGGGACAAGAATGCAGTGTGCATTGCAGTGTGCAGCTCCCAGCTCAACGTCTTCGGTACCCAAGAACTGTGTGTGTGATGTCAGCTGTCTGTTCATATTCAGAGTTGTGCTGTAGAACGCAGGAAAAGTCATCCATCTGCTGTTAGATATCATGGAACGGAATTTGTTCTAGCAGAGACGTATAAAGCGTTACATGACGTAGCCTCTGATTTGTATCATGCAGGTAGGAAAGGCTGACCCTACAGGAGGGAGTTACAAGTGAACACGTGAGCCTGGAATACAGGGCGTGAATTGCGTCAGCAGTCTGATCTCTCTCTCTCCTACAACTGTGTTACATGAGCACAAGTGTGAGAATCAACTTAACCCACTGGCTGCTAAACAAGAGGGACTCATTCAGGCCTGTTTGCTAGGCTTCACATGTTCTCAGCCTAGCAAACAGGTAAACACCTCGCTGAATGTCCAAAGAATGCCCGTGAATCTCCGCACCTCGCTGAATGCACGCCTCGTGAATCCCTGCATTTGCATGCGAGTGGCCGTGTTCGCTTACACCTCCACACGCATACGGCCAAACGGGTGAAAAATCATTCAATGGTCGCTGATTAAACTGACTTGTATGTTGGCCAGAGATGGCTGAATTTGGGGCGGGCTCTGACATCATGTGACATCAGCCACCCACCCAAGTGGGCATCGACATGCCTGATTGGCAGGGGAACACCCTCTGTTTCCATTGGCGTGCCCAAAAAATGCTAGATGTTGTGCTGCTTCCTCCATCTTCCCTCCCCTTACTGAGTGAACGCCACGGCTAGTGTGAAAAGCACAGAAGGCACTCAGGGGGTTTGCACATGCCCATATTAGCGCAAGCGCAGATCCCCACCATTGCCCGGGGACCGAATTCGGACCGCAACAAGCAGGGTCTGAATCTCCTCTTAAAGGTGCCCATACACTTATACAATTTGGGCACTTTTCACCCGATTCCGATGGATTGGGCCGCAAAATCGTGTTAAGTGCAAAATCGCATCCGATTCTGATCCGATGCGCAGTTCCGTGTACATCGGATCAGATCCAGAGATCACAAGTGCTGCACAAAAGATTTATCAGATTGCATACTATACATCAATACAATTTATGCGGTCCAGCTGCCGGGGAGTCCAGCAGCTCCCTGGTGGGCAGCTGCCGAGGTACAGTATTGCATGGGAATCCCTGGCCTGGTGCACGTCTCCGTGTGCATCGGATCGGACAGGTTGCATATGATACATCGATACGATGTATCGCATGCGGTCCATCCACCAGGAGTCCAGCAGCTTCCCAGTGGGCAGCTGCCGAGGTATTACATGCGAGTCCCTGGCATGGTTCAGTAAGGATCATATATACGAAGCTAGGCATACTGTATACCCCCCGACTGTCTCGATTCTAGAGGAACAGTCCCACTAATTATAGACTACCAAAGAAAATGGATCACTGGGCGCAATCTAATGGTGCCCATACACTAGGGTGGAACATGCATACAATCCGTCGATTTCGACTGCATCAGTGCAATAAATGGCATGAATGTATGCAAATGTAATGTGTCCGCCCCCGATGCTATGCGCGGGCATGCTGGTCGAATCTCACATCTCAAGATATATATTTACTATATAAAGAAGTCTATTCCTCATATAAAATGCATTCATGTACTGTACATGTACCTTAATAAGACATGGCAATTAAAACATACATGTGTATACACAGCTCCCAATGGATATTTATAACGGTATGTGTGGCAGAGCACCCCTCCTGGTGGCTGGATATAATATTTGTGCTGGTGCACAATCAAATATACATTCATGTATCATGCATTGTAAGGAGGAATGGGTATTAAACTTACCATCGGCAATCTTTATGCCCCACACTTTAATAAACTTATCTAAACCTTATATAACTTAACACTAAAATAACGAGACAGACACAAGTGCTGGCGTTTCAATATGAATGTCAAATTTATTGATTGAGAACTATATATATTGATCTATAAAAGGGGTGGCGGCCCTAAAGAACGGTCATAGAGAAAAGAGGGGTAAGATCACATTACACCGTTCACACATCGTTGGTGTTCAACTCTCCCCTCGCAACCTGGTGTAGCCCATCCCCCGTCCAAGGGGCATGGGCTAGTGACACTATCCTCATACTACTTCCATTTGAACAAGGACCGTTCTTTACCGCCACAAGCCAGGCCATAGGCCGCAGCACCGCCACCACTAACAACGCACAGCACTTCTAACTAAAAACAACTAAACAAGTCGTCCAGAAAGATGGCCATACCTTCTGGACTCAGATGGACACCGTCCGGCCTATACAGGGAGCCCCACTTATAGATGATGGAGTCATGCCTGATGACCCCTCCGCCATTTGCCAACAGGTAACGCTGCACCGTAGAATTCACCTTCCTCCGTGCTCCATCCAAGCGGGGTCCTGACCTAGCATTCCTCCAGACCCGCCTGGGAATCATCGAGCACCAAACTAACCGGAAGCAAGGGAGCGTCTTGGCCACGATGTGCAGGTCTCTGATAATAATAGACCTCAGCTCCAAAGCAGTGCACCGGCCTAGATCGTTGCCGCCGAAGTGCAAAATTAGTACCTGTAGGATTCTATGTGTACATAGCTGTCTTTATTATATCCTAAACGTCTGTTGTGTAACTTCTTTGTCTTTTGTCTGCTCCTTGACCTCCCCCCTCCCATCCCTGTTTATGTCGAGTGCAAACTCTATTTGTCCAGTGTGCAAACTTCTTGCTGAGTACAAAAGTTTACCAAACATGTAGTTCTGCTGATGCAGTATCCCCCTACGTCAGAGCCACCCCTATGCACCACTTTTGGTCCAATTAAATGTATAGTTCAATGTTCATTTTCTTGTCTACTGATATATATACCTATAATCTGTACCATTAAAGGCAGAGTTGTACCCTGCATACTTGGTCTTCGATTATTGATCATTCCTATACAGGGTCTCTCTCACGGAATTCTAAGGAGTCATCACATTGAGGTCTATCAGGTAAAGGAGAGATAAAATTACATCTCCGAACAGTACCTCAGGGACCCCAAAGTCCCGCACCGACTTCAGCAACAGGCCCTGCAACGCTCCCCAAAGCATGCCGTGCACTCCCATCCATCGGACCCTCTGGGCCTTTGCACGCGTACACGCATCCAAACTCCCACATGATTTTGACGCCCAATGGAAAAACGAATGTCCCATCGCCCACACCGTCTTGGCGTCTCTGCAACCTGCAAGATGTCAAACAGGTTAGGCACATGACATCATCATCTCACCACTCTCAACAATTCAGGCACACTAGAGAAGGGGAGAAGAAGAAGGAACCGTAGCCGACCAGACCTTGAGGCACACTGCACAGAAAACCCCCGGAGTAAACTAGCCAGGACGCCATGTCAGATTGAAATTGAGCCGAATTGTGCCCCCGGGGGAAAGTGAACCACCTCAAGACTCCCGATAAAGTGAGACGAGTACTTATGCGTTCAGTCGGCTACGGTCAGGCAGATGGACAGATAAACCAGGCTGAATGTATTTGCAGAATGCTGCCGAACGCCATCGACCCAGAGATTGACTATTGTGTCCATGGGAACTATATTTATGGGATACAGTCCTTGGGTCACCAGCAAGTTGTTAGACAGTCATTAGGTCGACACCATTAGGTCGACATGCATTTAGGTTGACGTGTCTAGGTAGACATGCAGAAAGGTCGACATGGTCATTAGGTCAACATGTGTTTGGTCGACAGTCAAAAGGTCGACATGGGGTTTTTCACTGTATTTTTGAGCCAACATGTAATGACAGGCGATATTTCATGCCCTACCATCCACTAATGCATGGTGGGAGAATAAAATAGTGTGCCGAGCGTAGCGAGGCACCGAGCCCGAAGCATGGCTCACGGTGCACGGTGCTCACGGGTTTGAAAACACTTGCCGCATGCTGATTGGCTGAGATTCAGCCAATCAGCGTGCGGCAAGTGTTTTCAAAATCAGAAGCGCTTCCCGCGCCGCCGCATAGCGCTAGTTATTCTCTATTCACTGCAGGGACCCTGCCGCCGCCGACAGCAGCTTTATACACAGTGACAGCGCCGCAGGTACCCCCGCGTCACGGACACCCCTGCCCGCTCCAGCACTGCAGGGACGCCGACGCCGACAGTTTTATAATCCAGTTACCAGGTACCACCCCCCCCCGGGCACCGGGGCGCCCCCACCCTGACTCGCCTGGGGCGCTCCGGTGCCTTGCACCGGCCCTGCATATAACATTTCTTTCCCTGCTCATGTGAGAAGGCTCCTGGAGTTCACAGGAGCTGGTGGAGGAGCGGGTGCTATGTAGAAGTCACCATCTGCTGAAAGCATTCTCTGTCTTATTTCCCAGAACTGTTTGTGACAGTGAATCACCTGGATGTGTCACACAAGGGTCCTTGCACAGACACCACCCACTCCGTACTCTGTGCACAGAATGTGAGGGGGAGCAGGAGCTGGGGTCCTTGTGTGCTTCATCATGTATTATAAAAGGTATGGCCTAACAGCCCACTCGCACATTAACCTCTATGTGGAACAAGTGACTACAGCTCACATGTGGGTTTCTCAGATCTTAATGTCTCACAGCATTTACTAGTGTGCTGTTACATGAAGGTCTGCAATGACAGTGGCAGTTTGATTGACAGCCAGCATAGGTATGCCACAAAGGTTTTGAGGGTATATACTAGCCAGCGACGGCACCTTCACAATCTTCTGGCCCCAGCGTCTCAAAATCGCAGGGTTGGAAGAATGCGACACATATACTTACCAACCCATTGGTGCTCAGATGTCTAAAGGTGAGACCAGTGTTTCCAATGTGTGATGGATGCTGTGTCTTTGGAAGCTAGCTGCGGATCTTCGGAAGATGATGAGCAGCAGACAGGTGCCCTCCAGCTCCCGAACCGAGCCATACAGCAACCTCCTGTAACTACCCCCTGTAACCTAACACCCCTGGAGCCTGATGTGTCCAGATTAAAGATACGCCTGATAAATTATGTTGTATCTGTAATAAAGTCCTCAATTCTGAAATCACCAGTGGGGGTGTACCTATGGCATACCTCCCAGCATGACCCTCTCCAGGAGGGACACATTGCTCTGTTCCTGGACTTTCCTCTTAATTTATGATTGCCATCACCTGTGGTGAAGCACCTTTCTTATCAATTAATCTGTTCAAAACAGGTGATGGAAATAATAAATTAAGAGAGAAGTCCAGAAACAGAGGGTGAGATTTAATAGGATGAGAGATTCAGAAAGTGAGAGATTTTGTGAGAAATCTCCAGTTTTTTTAAAGAGGCAATCATTTACGCAGCAAAATCAAACTGGTTTTGCAGTGTAAATGATTGCCGCTTTAAAAAAACTGGAGATTTCTCACCAAATCTCTCACTTTCTGAATCTCTCATTCTATTAAATCTCACCCAGAGCATTGTGTCCCTCCTGGAGAGGGTCATGTTGGGAGGTATGCTATGGGCTCCAGTTCTCTCTCAGTCCCGAAACCCCTTGCTATTTCACGTGTGGATTTTTAGATAGACAGGGCGAAATAGACTAAAGAGTTCTATTTCAGATGGGATGTTGCTATAGGCAACCAATCAGATACTGGGCGGGATGTTCTAACATCCGCACCCCTGCTCCTCCCATCGCATTCATAATTATCGCATATGCTCTAACATATGCGATAATTATGGCAAAGGGCAGCTCTTGCGTTAAAAGCTGTCCTTTGCGGTGAGTCAGCGGGTCCCATCGAGTCTTGGCGGCTTCCCCCTCCCTCCCTTACCTGGCGCTGCTGCTGTGCTAGGCTCTCATCCTCCCTGCACCCGGAAGAGGATCATAGTGCAGGTAGGAGGAGGTCACAGATCCGGGCAGCACAACTCTGTGCTGCCTGAACACAGGTGAAGGGGGTAGTGGCGGGGCGGCGGTGGGTCGCGGTAGAAGCCCATAGACTTCTATGGGGCATCGCCAGATTTTTCTGCCGATGCCCCCCGTCGCGGTAACCCGGCGGGGGATGTTTAGAGCATCCCAAAATGCGGTAAAAACCCAGATAACAGGGTTTATACTGCATTTTTAGTTTAGAGAATCTCCCCCAAAATCTTCTAGAAGGTGCTAAATAAATAAGTAGATTCTGATTGGTTACCCATAGCAACATCCCATGTGAAATCAAACTTCCATTTTAGTAAATTTCCCCCATTGTATCTAGATAGACAGTTAATAGGTTTCACCCAAAAGGTTGACATACAATAAGTCAACGGGGTTAAAAGGTCGCCTTGAAAAGGTTGACATGAGTTTTACAAAACATTTTGGTGTCAATGTCAACAACTGTTGACATTGGCCCCCAATTAGTGTAACTCGAAAGCTCGCCATGCTTCAGGCTTGGTGTCACACTACGCTCAGCACACTATGATATTCTTCCTCTGTGCCGACATGAATAGTTAAAAGAAAATCATAAAAAACGCATGTCGAACTTTTGATCCTGTCGATCTATTGCGTTTCACCTTTCTGGGGTAGACCTATTGACTGACTTTCTAGATACCTTAGATCTACAGTATCAACCGCAACCACGTTCACCCAACACCGGAGAAGCCCCTACAGCAGAGGTTCCCAAACGTGGTCCTCAAGGCACCCCAACGGTTCAGGTATTAAGTATATCCATGGTTGGCCACAGGTGAATTAATTAGTAATCAGTCAGTATTTTAACCATCTGTGCTGAGCCATGGATATACCTAAAACCTGGACCGTTGGGGTGCCTTGAGGACCGCGTTTGGGAACCTCTGCCCTACAGAGACCAAACAGGAGACGTCTATAGGGACACCATATCTAAAAGCTTATCTAAAAGATCTACCATATGTACATGAATATGAAATAAAATAATCAGAAGCCGCACCATAATTGATACCAGGTGCATTTGCCCTTCTTCTACTTTCTCTCCTGGCTGTGCCAATGTGCTCACCACGTACGTGCTGCGGGACACATGACCTGCATTGTACAGTCCCTTCATAATGTAATATTAAGTACTGATGCTGTATGTACTGTATGACTAATGTGCTGCCGTTCTAAGCCTGCTTTAGTACTACGTGTGTGTTTCTCACCCTGATATCCTGTTTCCAGCTGGCATTGCATAAGGCATAGCATGGTGCGCAATTGGTAAGGTGGGCCCACAACTAAGTAGTGCTACTTAGACTCTGCTGCTGTGCATGGCAGAAATGAATCACACACACTTGCTATTTCTGTATGAGTCGGTGTTTAGCAGATAAGTGAGATTATGATCTGCGTAAGGAATATGAACCATTGAATGATTTCTCCAGTCTGTGCGAGTGTGAGAAGCTCTGATCCTTTCACGGCGGCAGCTCTATGCCACACTGACAACGTAGCCTAAGCTACGTTGTCAGCATAGCCGGTGCCGTGAAATTAATCAATGGCTCCCCCCCGCTCCCAGCTGTCTGCCGCGGGGCATCACCCCCCCCCCCCCACCCCTGCTCCCGGCTGTGTGCACGGCGCTGTATGGTTCCCCCCGCTCCCGGCTGTGTGCCGCCGGGTGCATCTCCCCCTGCTCCCGCTTGTGTGAGCGGCAGTGCTCCCGGCCAGTGACAGGCAGGTGCGGCGTATCAGCAGAGTGTCAGCCGCCAGCAGCAGCTTCAGCATGACGCAGGCGGCGGAGGGGGGAAATCGTTGAGGGTATCACGCACTGCAGTACACACATACACAAACTATCAACACACATTTCACACACTAACACAATCATAGCCCCACTATCCACGGCATACCCCCAGTGTCCACGTGGGCGTGGAGTAGATTTTATAAAGAGTGGCGAGAGCCACCAAGCCCGAAGCGAAGCGTGATGAGCGCAGCGAGCTCCGCGAGGGGACGCGTATCCGCGTTCCCTCGCCGAGTTCGCCACGCTTTGGGCTCAAGGGGGCTCGCTGCGCTTGCCACGCTTTATAAAATCACCCTCCCTGATAACGGATTGGGCCCGCGCGCATTTCCTGACACTCCCAGAAAATGTCAGGTTAGCACCCCAAATGCTGGCTTCCTGTCAGTCTGCCTCCAGCCACATTGCGTTTCAGATCCATAAGCATTTTCTGCCACTTTTTGGGCTCATGCATGCACAACACAGGGGGTGATTCTAATCTACTCACTAAACAGCTAATTAGGTCCCGTCCCAATGGTTATGGGACTACGCATGTGCAGCTCCCCTTTCTGATCGGCTTTGGCGACTTGCAGAGTTGTTTGCAGGGATCAGGGCTGTCTAGGGAGCAGCCCATGTGAATGCCCAGCGTTTCATGGGCATCCCCATGCCAATGCTGGGCATTCCCATGTAGGGGCGGGTGGGACGATGTGGGGCAGAGGTGGTCGGCTGACGTCACAGGAAATCAGCTGCCCGAACTGTCTTCGTCCCGGAGCTTGCAAATACAAGTCAGTTCACACTGACGTTTATTTGCAAAGCCAGTAGAAATCATTCAATTGTCGGCGACCATCGAATGATTTCTCCGGCAGCGGCAGGAATGCGAGGGGATGTGTTAACACATAACACATGGTTGAGCGGGGAAATGGCATTGGGTGGGGGGATATTCTGTGGGGAAAGCAGCTTACAGAGTCAACCAGATTATAGCCCACAGTGTAATGGGTAATTTGTCATATTGATGGTAAAATAAAAAAGAACTAGAATTGAATTGATAGCACCAATACAGGTAGTGCATTCAGGCTTTACTTTTTTTTTTTTAATATATATATGTTTATTGAATTTTCCAAAAATAACTTCCATTACATACATTTTACAAAGGGTATAAATGGAGGAATATACATCAAGTCTTCCAACATAACAGCAAAGTTTTTATACCAACAATGACATTCCAGGGGAAGCTAGGCAGCCTCAGTCTGTCTATACTTGGATATAATCTGTGGTAGTATATGGAATTGGTAGCCAGACTTCCCTGCTTGTGTGTTGGAGTGGTGTCGGTATCTAAGTAACTTTTTCGTTGTTTTGGTGTTTGAGAACCTTCATGGTCTTGAAATGGCGGAGAAAGGTAAGTTACCCTGAAGTGTTAAACACTAGTTTGCTGTCAATTAGAGGAAGGATGATGAGTTGAAGGAGAGGGGGGGGGGGGGAGTAGGGAGGGTGTCGTTCGCATGTATCCTGGGTATATTCGAGGTATCTTTCCCTGGTTGGAATTACTTAAGGTCTATATTATTTATCTACTCATTCCGTATTTGCTTCTATGGAGGGAGGGGGGGTTTGAGGATGGAGGAGGGGGTGGGTATTCAAGGAACTAGTGGTCCCTTACTTGCTTAGTCTTCTATCTTTCCCGTCTGGCTACTTCTTTACAAGGCATATCACATCATATACATCACATTCAAAACACATTATACAATATTCAGGTTACAATGTCTGTTAGAGGTCTAGTGCAGAAAAAATGCGTGTTTGGAACTCTAAGGGTTTTGATCGTATGTAGGGTTCCCATTTTCTCATGAAGCTAGTGGATAAAGTTTTAGTTACATGTAATGAGTTATACCGTTCATACGACATGTATTTATGCAGGAGACCCTCCAAATCCATGAGATTGGGAGTGGGTTTATCTATCCAAGATGTCAAAATCACCTTTTTTGCTGCGGTAAACAAGTTGGTAAGAAATGGGATTAGGTGACAATGGGCGGTATTCAATGAGAATACCTGCGAGGTGCAGCGAATCCTTTTTAGGATTCGCTGCACATTCGCCACGTTCCGGAGCCGGCGGGCTCCGGTATTCAACGTGTCAGGGGCTCGCTGCCCCTGACTGGCGAATATGAGCTCCTGCGGCGATTGCCGCAGGGAGCCTGAGGACGGTGCCAGACAGAGAGATGGTAGTCTCTCTGCCTGCCCCAGAACTTTGTGGGGGGTAGGTGGGCTCCCCGGGTGCCAGGCAGCACAGGCTGCCCCCCGGGGGTGCCAGCAGGGGAGCGTATATTCACTACACCCGATCGTAACGATCGGGTGCAGTGAATATATGAATATGTAATGAGCGGCTCGGCTCCGGCGCCCCCTGCTGGCTGCTGTGTAAAAAAAATAATATATATTTTTTTTAATTAAATATATATTCATGTGCTTACAGCACATGAATAAAAATAGCATGCCCCTCCTCAGAATAAAATTCCTGATTTTTTGACACCAAATGTAAAAAACAAAACATTTTATTTTAAAAGTTCACATTCCACTTCACCATAAAAAGATAGCGATTGCTACTCGGTGAATCATGGTGAAAAAAACCTTGAAATGTATTCGCCATGTGGTCATTGAATAGGGTGATTCACCGTTTTAGTCAGAAATTCGCCAAACAGCACAAATTCGCCATAAAAACATGGCGAATCAGGCTCATTGAATACCGCCCAATGTGTTTCATCTAACTGCCAAATCGTAAAGTCTAGGAATAACATCGGTATTGGATGTGTCGATATGCAGAGATGGAATGTGGTGTTCACATAATTAATTACCTTGTTTCAATACTTTTTTTCCACAGGACCAAAAGTTGTGAAAGTAACATGCTGAGTGGTACCCGCATTTGAGGCATCGACCTGACTCGTCTGGATCGAAGTAGCTGCGTTGTCTTTGCGACATGTAAGCTCTGTGTATGAACCTGAAGTGCACCTCTTGTAAGACAGATGATTGGAGTAAACGCATTGATGATTCAAATCTGTCAAATATATTGGATGTTTCCAATAAAGGGATGTCTTGCAACCATGAGAGTTTGGATTTATTCCATATGTTCTATGTGTCTAGGAGTAATAATGCCTCATATATGATTTTGGGTTTAAAGGAGCCTTTCAGTAGTTTGTCAACCCATACATTTATCACTGTGTGTAGGTGCAAGAGAATTTGGGATGGGGGTAGAGATAGAACATAGTGGTGTAATTGCATAATCGGGAACAGACTGCTGTGTGGGAATTTTTGTCTGAGTGCTGAGAAGGGGATTTATTTGCCTCCAGGGTCAAATACCTGGGAGATCAGTTTTAATCCTTTGGCCTGGATACGGTTAAAGGTTGGGTTGTTCACCGCTGGGGGGGAACATAGGGTTGCCGCATATTGGTATCCACTCAGTATGGGTATTGGAAGTCCCTATTTTTTTGCAGATCTTTCTCCATGAGAGGTAAATATCTTTAAAGAGGGGGTTATCCATGATATTTTTAGGTATGTGCTTAGGGTCAGAGTGTAATAGGGCTTTCGGGGTGTACGGGAAAAACATTGCACTATCAAGTGCGTAAATTGAGAGGGTGTCGGTTTCTGCGAGCCAGCCTACTGCAAATCTTGCTAATAGGGAACTAGAGTAATTTCTTATGTCCTACAGTCCTAATCCATCTTCTTTTTTTGGGAGTTGTAGTTTGGCTAGAGATATCCTTGTTTTTTTGTGGTTCCATATAAATTTGGAACATACTTGATTTAATATTTTCTCTTCTTGGGCTTTGATTTTTATTGGAAGCATCTGTAGTGCATACATCAGCCTCAGCATTACCACCGTCTTTACCACTTCTACTCTCCCTAATAGTGAAAGGGGCAGATTCTTCCAATCTATTAATGTTTTAAGAAGTTTTTCAATTATCGGGGGAAATTGACTTTGTCTAAGTTCACTAACTTGTTTGGGATCTGCACTCCCAGGAATTTTATGTGGCTGGCGTTTAGTTTGATGGAGTTAAGGATGTCTCCCGTCAGGAAATTTGGGAGAGGTCCCTGAATGGTTAGAAGTTCCGACTTATCAATATTTACTTTGTAGCCAGAAAAATCTCTGAAAGTTTTTAAGATACGGAAGACAGTTGGTATGGCATATTGCGGGTAAGAGAGAAATAGCAACATGTCATCCGCGAACAGTGAAACTCGCAGGTCGACTTGTCGCAGCATAATCCCCTGGAACTTGGGAGATTCTCTAAGGGTGATTGCTTCTCAGCGTCCAATGACAAGATAGCTTTCGGGCAGTCCAACACAGCACACTGGGCACCATTCACCGCCGTTAGGACTCTTCTTATGTTTATAGATGAGTTGCGGTTCTTAACAAATCCAGTCTGGTCGCTATGTATGAGGGAGGGGAGCATTTCCTTTAGTCGTTTAGTATAATTTTGGTAAGGCGTTTATAGTCTAAATTCAATAGTGAAATGGGTCTGTAGGAGCTGGGGGAGGAGAGGTCTCTGTCTAGTTTAGGTAGTACATGAATGTTCGCTGAGTTGAAGTATGTGGGTAAGGTCTTAGAGTGTAATATTGTGTTGAAGACTGCTGTTAGGACTGGAGTGATTTTTGTAGCTAGTAGTTTATAATATTCTGAAGAGAGGCCATCTGGCCCTGGTGCTTTTCCTGATTTTAGTCCAGAGATGGCTCTGGATACCTCTTCTACTGTGATATCTTGTATTAAAGTTTCTGAGTCTTTAGGGGATAGTTGGGGGGTCGTCAGACCTTCCCAGAATTTTTTCTCAGAGTCTGGGATAGTTATTGGCTGCGAGTAAAGATTTGTATAATAATCACATAGTGTTTGCGCTATTTGAGAGTTTGATGTGGCTAAGGTGCCTTTGGTGGTTTAGAGAGGGTGTATCGGTGCAGGCATCCTCTGACCCTGTAGCAGGGAGGAGAGCAGTGTGCTCGATTTGTTCCCAAATCGGTGGAAGCGGGATGCTTTTGTGAATGAGTAAATCGATTCTGATTTTTCGATTAGGTTTTCAAAGAGGGCTTTGGATTCTAAGTATTTTTGCTTATTGGCTGGTGAGGGGGTGACGTTATATGTCTGATAGTTTTCAGTTAATATCGCCTGAGCTTTCACATAGTCAGCCTTCATAGTCCGCTTGTATGATGACATGTGGGATATTATTTCTCCTCTAATTGTGGCCTTAGAGGCTTGCCAAAACAGCAGGGGGTCGGATTGTAAGGTAGAAGCATTGTTTTGAGCATAGTCATCCCAGGCCGTTAATACAGCATTTCTAATTTGGGTTGATGTGGCTATTTTGGGCGGGCATCTCCACATTGTCGAGGTATTTTGTGGAGGAGTTAGGCATAGTTTAATGTGGACTACGCCATGGTCCGAAACAACTATTGGGGCAATATCTGCATATTCTATTCTAGGTAACATGAAGTGTGATAATAATATGTAATCTATTCGGGACATGTGTCCCGTGGCAGCAGATAGGCAGGAGTATCCTTTTTCAGTGGGGTGGAGCACTCTCCAGGTGTCTAATAGGTGTAATGTCTCGCACAATGCGGGAACTCCAAATTTTGGGAGTTTTCTGGGTTGCTTGGGAGGGCATTGCTTATCTAGAAGGGTTGAGGACACTAGGTTTAGATCACCACATACTATGACAGGGTCATTTGGGAATGAAGCTAGGAGTGACACTAGTTTTCTCAGGAAGGATTCTGAATACTGATTGGGAGCATATACATTCAAGCATATCAAATTCTGCTGTCCTAATTTCAGGTGACATAAAACATAACGACCATTAGGGTCTGCAACAACCTTGATTACAGTTACATCTACATGACATTTTGCTAATATCAGCACCCCTCTAGCCTTCGAATTGTAAGATGCTGAAGCTAATAGCTTCCATTTTAGTATATTTAATTTGGTTACCTCTGAGGGTATCAAGTAGGATTATTGTATAAATACCAGGTCTAGTTTCATTTTGTTGAGGTAAATAAGGATTTTCTTGCGTTTAATGGGGGAGTTAATACCTCCCACATTCCAGCTTCCTATGCGCAGTGCCATATCAGCTTGCGAATGGAAAAGGGTACTGAGGCTCTGTGGTCTCACAGGAGCCGGGACAGGGTGGGATCAAGCTGGATTCACATAAGCTAGTATACCTTGGGGGATTCTCAAACCATATACAGGCATGTACATGCGATTTCGTGGGGGGGGGGGGGGGGAGGGGGAAGAAAGGGGGGGGGAGACAAAACTGTAATAAAACATCAATGTGAGACTTCCTCGTCTCGTTCCGGGGAGATCATAGATCTCTCTCATGCGTAGTCCCTTACTATTGCTCCTGAGCCCTACCGGCTCCTTAATAAAATTTCTTATCCTAAACATCTTAACCGAACATGTATTTAAGCAAGATAATTGTAACATAGTCCCATACAACCTGTAACTTTAGGATCCCCAAGGCGATACGTTACCAAGTGGGAGCAGGCTGCAAATAGCCGAGTCTCTGAAACCTGTCAACATATAGGTAACAAATAACATGTCCTTCCCAGGGTGAAGAAGGAAAGTCAAGTTTCACCAAAATCTTCCCGATGAAGCTCAGAGATCTTCTCAAGCTTTTGTGTGTGTTCTGGTCGACTTTGGTGTGAGAAAGTCTGGTCATGCAGTCAGTATGGCAGGCGGGAGTTCTCCTGGCGGACCGCCAGGTATTTCTGTGGATCTGTTGAGGCCGTTCATTCACAATCCGACATTCCGCCTTGTTCATCGGGGGGGGGGGGGGGATTTCCTCGTTTAGAACGCATTCTGCATCTGTTGCGGACATAAAGTCTTTGAAAGAGGTGCCATTATAAATCCTCAGTTTAGCTGGGTATAAGAGCAAATTTGAGCTCCATTTTAATGAGCCTTGAGCATATTGGGGAGAATTCTTTCCTCTGCTTGGTCAGCTCAGCTGAGTAGTCTTGGAAAATCAGTATGGAGTGGTCCTTCCATTTAATATTTCTGTGTTTCCTAGATGCTTCCCAGAAAAGTTCTTTGTGTAGGTAATTGAGTGTTTTAAAATTAACTGTTCTTGGTCTGGTTTCATTTTGTGGGCATTGGGGGCCAAGTCTGTGTGCCCGTTCAATCACCATGTCGGTGCATCTGTCCTGAATCTCCAGCAGCTCTGGTAGAGTGTTTTTAATAAAGTGAAACAGTTCTGGACCTTTTATGGTCTCTGGGATGCCTACCAGACGGAGGTTATTCCGTCTGTATCTGTTCTCCAGATCTTGCATTTTGTTATGGAGGACTAAGAGATCTCTGGAGTGCTGGGTCACTGCTGGTTTAATCTCAGCCATATCCTGGAAGCACTCCCCCAGCCTGCATTCAGTGTCTAGCACTCTTTTTTGCATTTGGGCCAGTTGTTGATTTATTTTTGCTGTCTGTTCCTGAAATAGGGGCAGTATAGCAGCCCTGATTGCTCCCACCATCTCCCCATATGTGACCGGCGCGTGCAGGTCAGGGATTACCTTGTCTTGTGGCATTGGTGTTGTCAGCTGGTATTCCTCCTCAGAGGGGCTTGCAGGGGAGTCAGCCTGTGAGTTGGCTGGGGATCCTTTGGTCCTCTGTGGCATTGGAGTAGCCTGGCGTTGCTGGCGCGTGGGCTCCGTGATCAGAGCCATCTTGGAGGTGGCAGGAGTCGCGGCTTTTGGGCGCTGTATGCGGGGCTTTGATCCTGGCATCTCCGCCAGAAATTTCTCCATGTGCTGCCGGGCGGGCGCTGGGGGACGTCTGGGGGTGCTTTTCGGCGTTGATGGAGGCTCAGGGAGCCGTGAAAATGAGTTTTCGGAGCCGGTGGGCAGCGTAGCTGAGGTGCACGCTTCCTCACATCTAGCCGCCGGAACCGGAAGTCTCAGGCTTTACTTACATGTGCCATTCAATATACTGTTTTTAGCCTACATTTATTTGATGTCATGATTTCATGGACAAGTTCTGATGAACTATCCTTGATTTGTTCACCATAGTGGTGGCTCCGGAAGTGAGTCCGCAGCGGCATTCAGTGACATCACCAGGACCCGCTGAAAGTGCAGGTCATTGGCTACCTTTCTCATGATGACCTTTTGACCCTGTCAGCTTTTTCCATGTTGACCTTTCCCATGCACACCTTTTGACCCTGTCAACCTTTTGCGTTTTGACCTTTTGGAGTCGACCTATCTATCTGTCTATCTAGCATTCTATCTAATAATACGCACCTGCACTCCTGGCCCCCTTGGGAAATCAGCCAAGTCTCCCGCATTCGGCCCGCCCCCTCTATCGGCTCCTACCCTCTCTATCCATTCACCACCATGATGTGGGTGGAATGATGACTTGATCCGCTTCTATGGTACTAGAATTTCAAATGCCTAGAGCTGCCTAGTGGTGGCGTCGGCCCTGTGTACAGAAAAAGGAGGACATCACTAATGACCCATGGGATGCTGCATATTTAACGATATTGATCGAACACACCGGACGATATTACAAATTATATAATATAATATTTATATTAGTATTATTACTATTGTATTAGTATTACCTGTATTATTACTACTAATACTGTATTAGTATTGCCTGCATTATTACTATTATTAATACTACTGTATTAGTATTACCTGTAATATTACTAATATTGATATTACTACTGTATTAGTATTACTTGTATTATTATTATCTGTATTACTATGATTACTATATTAGTATTACCTGTAGTAGTATTACTATTATTGATATTACTATAGTTACTATGGTATTACCTGTAGCAGTACTATATTATTATAGTACTATTATTACTACTGTATTAGTATTACTGTACCTGTAATAGTATTATTGTTATTACTATTATCACTATTGTATTAGTATCACCTATAGTACAGGTCGGGTCTCCTATATCAGTTTATTCCAAAAATGGAAATATTCTGAAAACCGTGGTTTTTCAGAATATTTCATTTCCCCCCCAGCCCCTTTTTTTCATACTTACCTCATCCCCCAATGTCTACAGCGGCCTCCAGTATCCTCTTCAGCGGCATCTCCGGTCCCAAGGGTGCATTGCAATAAATGTGTAGGCATACCGGTGACATCGCCAGCACGCCCACGGGACCGGAGATGCCCCTGAAAAGGATACTGAAGGCCACCGTGGATGCTGGGGGACACCGTGGATGTGGGGGGACCATTGGGGCACCACCAGGGGACCACGTAATTATGGGGGAAAAAATATTCCAAATTAAAAAAAAATCCCTTATACAAAATGCTTGTGGTCTCGAGCATTTCGGCTAAGGGGTACTCAGCCTGTATTACTATTATTACTTGCAGTACTATAATTACTCCTTTTACTATATGTTGTAGTACTAGAATTACTCCTATTACTATATGTTGCAGTACTAGAATTACTCCCATTACTATAAATTGCAGTACTATAATTACTCCCATTACTATGTGTTGCAGTACTAGATTTACTCATATTGCTATATGTTGCAGTACTAGAATTACAACTATTACTATATGTTGCAGTACTATAATCACTCCCATTACTATATGTTGCAGTACTATAACTACTCCTATTACTATATGTTGCAGTACTTATACAATTACTACCATTACTATATGTTGCAGTAGTATAATTACTCCTATTGCTATTTGTTGCAGTACTATAATTAATCCTATTACTATATGTTGCAGTACAATAATTACTCCTATTACTATATGTAGCAGTACAGTAATTACTCCTTTCACTATATGTTGCAGTACTATAATTACTCCTATGATGAGATGTGAGTAGCTGTGCAGGTCAGAGCTGACAGTGGAGCAGCACAAGGTATGGCTCCTCCATCCATGCTGCATGCACAGAGCCAGGCTCTATCCTAGGCGGCAGATGCTTAATCCCATCCCGTCTTCCATTATAACGGATGGCAACGCTCCCAACTCCCGGTCCCCGGCCTCCTGCGCCCGGCAGCACGGAGTCAGGCAGCCGGCAATGCGCATGATACTGCGGCTTCTGTGCAGTGTGCACTAGCCTGCGCGTCAACGCACCTTGAAACGGGACCGCCCTGCTTCGCCCCTGCGACTGGCACCTCCCCCAGCCAATCGCCACCTCCCTTCCCGTGACGCGGCCAATGGGAAGGCCCCGTGGGCGGTGCGAGCCCGTAAAGAGCCGGGCTAGGCTGTGCGGCGGTACTGCTGCTACTGCTGGCTGTGTTCTCGCTGCTGCTGGGAGCCCGGCCGGACGGAGCGGGGCGGCTGCTGGGGCGATGATGGAGAGAGGGGATGAGGCATGAGAAGGAATGTCTGCAGCGCCCCGGGGCTCGCCAGGGACGGCTCCTCTGAAATATGATGAGGCTCCGGACTGGTGCTCTGCACTACTATGATTCGCTATGTGCTGGCTTTGATAGCAAGTGTCATCAGCGCCGGAGGACTCACTGTTCAAGGTGAGTTGAAGTGCAGCTTGCTGTGGAAAGGATCTCATGGGGTGTAGTGCCCGGGGGAAGCAGCCTGGCTGCCCCCATCCCAGAGCCAGGACAGCTGGCATGTTGCTACTGCTAGCTCAGCTCGTAGGTTGGGTGCTAGTTCACGGCATCAGGGGGCATGTTGCTTTATGCAGTGCTGGTATCACTATAAGGAGGTTGAGTAAACCTTACATTCCTCAGGAGCCTCATCTTCCATGCACAGTGGTTCATGGGCCCAATCAAATTAGAGGTGGCATATGCCAGTCACAGGGAGGGGGAGATCATCTAATAAGAAGAGGTGGCATCTGCCAGTCACAAGGGGGCATAATCTAATAAGAAGAGGTGGCATCTGTCAGTCACAGAAGAGCTAAGATACCTCATAAATTGTATCTGCCAGTCATTGGCATTATTGCTGCCCACTGGTGAAATTGGCATTGTTGCTACCCACTGGTGGAATTGGCATTGTTGATGCCCACTGGTGGAGCAGAACTTATCTCAGTTAAGTGATTCCTCCTGACACACCAATCTGTGAGTGGCTGAATCCCTTTCCCCTCTCTAGCGCTTCGGGTCGGGATAGGGAGTTCCTAGGAACGCTGCCTCTGAGAGAGCACATGAGGTCATGATGCATGTATAGCACTCTTTTACTGTATATGGGAGCTGTGTATTGTGTTCTACAGTGTATATATACAGATTGTCTAGTGATGTCTTAGAACTGCCTTACTATAGGTGTCCAGGCCACCTCGTTCTGTACCTGGTGCTCTTTTGCTCAGAGGTCTCCGTAAGGGAGAGGTCTATTTGGAACCATTGGGTTGAATCAAACCTTACGGTCATCAGAACAGAGGTGACTTTCATTGGGTATCACTGGGCAAACTGTGGATGAGGGGTCAATGATTTTGACAATGATCGCCTAATGGTCTGTGAGTTTAGGGTTAAGAGCAGAGATAAATGGTCACTACCAGTTACTGCTGCAAAGTGACAATAAGGTCATTGTCTGGGCAAACTAAAGCAGTAATGAGAGAAGGTCGATGACCAGAAGAGGTCAGAGATGGGGTGGGGATGGTGGCTGTAGTCATGATTCATAACCACAAAAACTATTTTATTTTATCCCAACATAATGAATCTTGAGACAAATTCACAATTTAAATTGAAAACGGCAAGCTCCATCAACGTGAAAGAGATGTCATTGAAGTTGGTCTCAATCACAGTCTAGGGGAGGACAGTAAGGAAGCGCTTGGTATGGATGATGTAATGTGTAATTATGAGAGCATTCATTTTCATTCACCTAAATATGAACTTACTGAATGGTCTCGGTGTTGATTTATGAAATGTCATTCTAGGCAGCGGGAGCCGGATTGCAAACAGTTTGACCCCTTGCATACTGACCGAGGTCATCTTTGGAGGTCCTGTCCCAGATTACAAAATGTCTTTCACCTGTCCTTGCAATGATGTATCACACAATGAAAACTGTAGATAAGCGCAATAGTTGCATTGGAGATGCAGTTATGTGTCATTGCCTACTCCATCAACCCATACATTAATTGGAGAAGCATCACAAACCTGTGGTCCATGGCAGGAGACATATGTCACTTATTAGCCAGAGAAAGTTGTCACCGAGTAGCCTGCGGGGACGTGCCACCTTCCTGGTGACTTCACTTATTGTATCTTTATATTCTTGTGTACAGCTTTAACCCCACCTCTGCCAAGGCTTTGATACATGCAGTTGCATTGTGATGGCTCATTATAGATTGGCTGTTGTGCTGCAGGATGGGGTTAATTAGAAGCAGGACGAGACTTGCACACTGATTTACAGGCTGCGGTCCTCTGGCTCTTGATCGATGACAGCTTGAAGTTTCCATCAGTAATTGCAGAAATGAGTCCTCATCTCTGCTGAGTGTGGGGATTCCTTATGCGTGATCTTTCTAGTACAGTATGCATGCTGAGATGCAGGCTCTGCAGGATGCACATGATCTCCAGGGCTAATACACCTATTTTTAGCCTATAATTCTTACCGTGAATCAAAAATGGCTGCATTTTTACCAATGGTGGGAGCCTTGGAATGTGTTCTGATAAGTAGCAGGGTGTCTGTGTAAGTCATTTCCTATAGAACTAGAAGTTTGATTAGTCTTTTATGAAAATCTAGGTTGGATTGTCAGCCTTGTGTAAGCCCTCTGAATATCGCCCCTGGTTGGATTGGAAAGCACATTTCAGTGATCGGATGATGCTTTTCCTGGTTAAACATTTGCTACAGGTTTTTTTACACCCCAGAGCTGCCATGTTCAGCTGACAGCTCTGACGTGTGAAGACGGGGGTGAGGAAGGGAGGTGTAGAAAGCAGTCTGGAAGGCTAGAATAGACTTTACTTGATTTCCTTTTTAATAAGAAGTATTAAGGATATCCCAGAATTTATAAAATAAAGTCCCAGGCTCAGATTTAGTGTTTTTTTTTTTTTTTTTTTAAATAATATGCCATTTCTGACAATAGTATACGGGTATGGGTACAAAACAGAACTGGTCAGGACCCCGGAATGCCGGATAGGACAGCCTCCATTCATCAATTTATGTAATTCCGGATCTTGTTTAATGAGTGAATATCACTTAAAATTAATATTTTTAACGTTAAAAATGAATGCTCAAAGAACACTTTAGATGCACATTTGTGCATAATAACATAAATCAATATAAATGTAAAAAATGCAAAATGACATATAAAAAAACACACATCAGTAAAAATTATACCAATGAATTGGCTATGTGGCCAGATCGCACGTGGGGAGATGAACCCAAATGGGATTTCAATGTGACCTGCACTGTCCACACTGTAATAGTCCCAGAAGATGGATGGAGTCCAAATGATTCGGCAATGTATGATCCTGTGTACCAACCGAGGGAGTGACTGTTTGTTAGAAGCCTGACCTTCAACCTCGTGGTAATTTGTATCAGATGGACAGGGAATAAGCCGATGACTTCCAAATGGTTAGGGACCCGGTGGTCAGAGTAGTAAGCAGGTGATGAATCAAATGTCTCCCCAGATCTGCAGCAAAACAGTACCACCAACGCGTTTCACTGGGCTGACGTCTTTATCAAGACACCTTGATAAAGACGTCAGCCCAGTGAAACGCGTTGGTGTCATTTTGCATTTTTTACATTTATATTGATTTATGTTATTATGCACAAATGTACATCTAAAGTGTTCTATGAGTATTCATTTTTAACGTTAAAAATATTAATTTTAAGTGGTATTCACTCATCATTAAACAAGACCGCTGCTAATTCTCTGTGTATAAACTTGTAAAAAAAAAATGCCCTTTAAAAAAAAAAAAAACCTCAGAGTTCGGCCCGGCTGTTACATCTGGCCCCATATTTTTGACGGAATGCAGTTAAAATCCCGGCGGTCGGGATCCCGGGGTTCAGAATCCCGACCGCCGAAATCCCGACACATTCTCCCTCCGTGGGTGTCCACGACACCCCTGGAGGGAGAATAAATTAGTGTGCCGAGCGTAGTGAGGCACCGGGCCCGTGCGTGGCGAGTGCAGCGAGCCCGCAAGGGGGAGCGATCCACGTCCCCCCCCCCCTTGTCGGCATATCAGCTGTCGGGATTCTGAACGACGGGATCCCGACCGCCGGGATTCAGTACTGAATCCTTTTTGACATTGACAAGGTCAACATAGACAAAAGGTTGACATGGCAATGGTTGACAGTAATTTGGGGTCCACGTGATAATCTACAAATGAACAGCAAATAACCCATAAAAAAAACTCATGTCGACCTTTCATTGCGTCAACCATTACCACCCTTTACTCTATATTGACTGTAGACCCTTTACACCAACTTGACCAGGCCGTCATGAAGCTAAAGTGAATTAGTTGGATGTTTGACTTATTTAGTAAAAGTTGTGTTGTAACGCACTAAGCAGACACTCTATTGTCCCTCACAGCACATACTGATACATAGGAGCTTACAGTCCATCTACTAAACATACCCAGCTTTACAGTTAAAAGCCCATTGTACTCAAGCCCATGTCCTCAGTGCTGCGGGCTAGCAATGCTAACCCCAGTGCAACCATGCTGCATCCAGTGAGGCGTTTGTTGTTCTCTTGTTATCATTTCAGATCCGTCTTGGGAGCTAACTGTAACTGTCACTATTTGACTTCAATCCTTCTCTGTAATGAGTAGCTGTATAAATTCCTTTTAAGAGCTAAAATGGTGGTTACCCATAGCAACCAATCTGCCTCTACATGCCATTTCATAAACTGTCAGAAGCAAAGAACAGCTTTACCGATAAGAGCTGTGGGGCCTTCCAGGTTTGTGTCCTGGGAATTGCTGGAATTTACTAAAACCACCGCTTTTAGTAAATGTATACACGGAACGATTTCATACACTTCACAAAAGATTGGTCTATGTGCATGCAGGGAAGATCATAGACCAATGCTAATGATCGGCGGGTACGCGCATTGTTAACGATGCAAGGAACAATTTGAAAGATTGGTCGTTCCCATCGATCGGGAACGCCCACATTGTCCTTCAAATAGTTCCTTGTGTATGCACCTTAAATCTTTAGTAGATTCCTTTTTGCCCTGTATCTAGACATATTGTTACAATTTAATAAAGCTTTTCTATTTTAAAGCGGATCACGGGGGTATTCTGCTTGTGAGTCCACCAAATCCCCGCCTTGGGAATGGTGGCTTGGCCGCTACCCATTCTCAGTGTGTGTTCTCGCACACTGTCTGCGAATAGATGTTTTACATAAACATCCATTCGCAGCCTGCAGGGGAACACCCACATCATTCAATGGTTGCCAACCTTCAAATGATGTGGAAGGCACACGCACATGTAAGGTTGCTCAGATCAACCTTTGATGTGCATGTGCACTCTGAAGAAAGTGGGCGGGCAGCTGACATCCAGTGATGTCAGATACCCGCCCCCTGCAGCCACGTCATTGGCCCATTAGCAGGAACGGCCATGATACGCTAGGCGTTCCTATATGCAAATGGACCACCCCATGCACATCACAGGGAGGGACCCAGCGAGCAGGATGGCTTTGCCCTTTGCTGGGCTTATATCTTAAACTGGCACTAAATTTACAAGTAGTTTTTGTTTAACCTCCTACCGAATGCAGTAAAAAACCAGCCGTCCCCCTACCTTTAATCCCCCAGCCCTCCGCTGAGAACACTACCCCCAACATCGGTACCGTCGCAGGCAAGCGCTCCCCCAGCACACGATGCGCCACGGCTCCTCTGAGCTTGAGCTTTGTAGGCTGTAATCACACACACACACACACACACACACACACAACTTCCCATTGTCTATCAGAGTAGTCCTGCAGTATTATTCTTCCGCCTACTCCTGTAGTGTGCACACTGGAACTGGTTGTATCTCACGCTGCGGCATGAGAGCCGAAAATACAGAACTAAATTTTCTTGACCTAAGTGACCGCTAACGACATTTGCAAGTCGAGAACGTGTCGGGATAATGTGCTGTATGTGTAGAAGTGTTTTGACTGACACCGCAGGCCTGACATGACTGAGATCTGGTGACACTCAAATCTGTTGCTCTTTCACACGTTTAGGGGTTTCACTCATTTTGGTCAAGAACTGTGACGTTTATACAGCAGTTACTGCAGGTTGGTCGTGTGATATTATAGGTTTTGGGGAAAATCCTATATGAAAAAAATGCTACACCTCACCTCTGTGGGGAAGTGTTTTGCATGCCTGCGGTCACTAGATGGCTCCCAAAAGAGCAATTCAAGAGTTGCTCCATTTGCGTAGAGCTGTTCTGATGTTCAATGGCCTGTGGACAGTTTCCGGACACCCGTCATTAGCTGGCATGCAGATAGAAGGGGTTATGCTGCCAGGCCAGACACCATGCCCACAAGGATGTGCAAGGAAGTCAAGGCCCCAGACCAATCATGGTGATCTAGACACACCAGTCTGTATTACAGTGGATAGTAAAAGTAGGCATCTCAGTCCTCGCCCTTTCAGCCGCCTAGATGTACAGAAGGGTGGGACTTCAGGTGGTCATAAACTAGTGCAATATGGGCCCTTTTCGCACAAGTTTGACGCATCGGGCATATAAAGCATGTGAAAAATGGCAAATGATATGGTATCCTTGGGAATGCCCAGCATTTCACTGGCGTTATCATGCTAATGCGGCTGTGACGCGGGTGCGGGGGGCAGCCCTCAGTGGCTGTCAGCTGCCGGCCCTCTTCCCGTACAAGGGTGTCGCAAACCTGGGACACCAGAGATTGTCCCGTACACATGGAGCAATGTGATCGCTGAGCAATATATTGCTCTGTGTCCCGTTTTCATCAAGGGCCAGAGATGGTCGCTGATAAAAACGTCGCTCCATACACACTGGGATATAGTCGCTCAGCGACCATATCCCCATGATTATGGCTGGAATTGTCCCGTGTGTACAGGGCTTTAGATCAGTGGTTCCCAACCCTGGTCCTCAAGTACCCCCAACAGTGCACGTTTTCCAGGTCTCCACACAGAATCACAGGCAAAATAATTAGCTCCACCTGTGGATTTTTTAAAATGTGACTAAATAATGAGTGCACTTGCCGGGTGACCTGGAAAACGTGCAGTGTTGGGGGTACTTGAGGACCAGGGTTGGGAACCACTGCTTTAGATTTGGGAACGCCTTAGAAATCATTTGAGGGTCGGCGACCGTCAAATGATTTCTGCCCCTCACGCAAGGCTGCAAATGTTAATGCAAAACATTCGTGCTGGGATTTTCGGCATGTGAGCAGGGGCGGGCGGGCTGCGGGTGGCATTTAGATGATCGGAGTTTCGCAGCTTTGCAGTTCCATCAGAATGACCTCCAGTGTCTGTTTGCAGACATTACATATTATTGTTTCACCTGCTCTCTTCTCTAGTCCTAAATATTATGAGTGCTGGGGCTTACTTTGCCCGCACAGTAGGTAGCCTGTAACAGCGAAACCTCAGTGATCAGTGGTGCGTTATTACTATCGGGTGACACAGAGGGACTGCTGCCCATCTGTTGGGTAACATTATTTTCCATCGGATTCCAATTTTATCTACCAGCTCTCCCTAGTTGTACCATCAGTGTATCCGCTGCCTTTTTAAACACCATTAAAATGTTCCCTGGCAGTACAGTTCCCTGCAGCCTTCACCTCACTTCACCTTCCATGCATATGCTGATAATTGTTTTATTTAAAGGAGCCACAGAGGCTGATGGGTGTATAGTCCCAAACAAGTGTTTGCCGCAGCTCCTGATGCTCTGATCTGGGATGAAAAAATAAAAAGTACTGCAACTTGGTAGCACCATGCTGCGCTGCTGGTGGGGCAGATGCAGCATTGGATCTGGGAGGAGCGACTGCCTGAAATTGAAGTGGGCAACAGAATTACTTTCTGGGAAGGTTGGAGTGGATATGGATTATACGGTCGACATTGTCTCGGTTGACCCAGGAAACTTGATACCCAAAAGGCAGAAAATGGTGAAATACGTGCGTCGACATTTTCATGCGTCAACCTTTTTTATGCAGCGACCTTTTTATGCTTTGACCTTTTGCTTGTGTAAACAATTTGCCTATCAACCTTACGCGTGTCGACTATATAGTGCCTCCCTATTATCAGGATCCCAGATGGAGCACCCTAGTTATATGGAGCAAGGCAAAGAAACAGATAACCCTTTGTGGAGCGAAGTCTGAAGTTGGGGATCGGAGGCAGTGTGTATGGGTTTTTGCTGTCATACACACTTATGGGCAGTGCAGTAGTGAGCCCGGATGGGCACAGGTACACTTGAGCGGGTGTGGCCTTAGAATAAAATACCAAAAAAAATAGTATAGTATAGTAAGCCCCTTCATGGCCACACACCAGCATGTGCTGGATGAGAAAAGAAGCTGCTGCTAGGTAACAGGGGCCCAACCAACAGACTGTGCCCCTCCCCCCCACTCCTGGCACCACTGCTCGTAGGCATTTGCTGTCTTTAAAAGTACTTGATCTCGGTAACAGATCTGAGTTGGCAGGATCAGTTCTCGTCCTGTACTTTTCGTGGCATTAATTTTGCAACATCCACGTTTCTTCAGATGCAGAGTAACTTAGCCTCAAATACTCAAATTCCACCTGTTCTAAATACCGTTCTTAGCAAAAAGTTCCATCAACCATGTCTGCATCAAGGAGCTTATTCAGGTCCATATGCAGGCCGCGTTCATTCACATGGCCGTTCTCATGCTAATGTGCCAATGACGCGCAGGGTGGGCAGCTGACATCACCGGATGTCAGCTGCTCGCTAACTTCCCTCAGAGAGCACACTAACATCTAAGGTTGCTAAGTGCAATGTGCTCTGACTTTGTAGGCCTAATCCACTTATTTATCCTGCTATGTTCTTCAGTTACACTAGTAGTGACTAGGTTGACACCTAGGAATGATCAACGTACCTTAGTTCGACAGTGTCAGAAGGTCGACGCAAGCTTACGGTTCACATGGACATGGTCAACGCTCCAAAAGGTCAACATGATTTTTTTTCATGTGTTTTTTTTTTTATGTTAGACCTACTTGCTTCATACTTCACCCAGTTGGGCACAGAGGGAGAATATAATAGTGTGCAGAGGGCAGCAAGACACCGTTCCTGAAGCATGGCGAGCGCAGTGCGCCATGCAAGGTGATGCGGTACACTTATACATATACACCAACAACCATGAAAAACTCATGACTACCTTTTGAATGTCGACTTTAAGCTTGTGAAGACCTTCTAGGTCAATGTCGACCTATGGTATACAGGGGTGGGGTCCTGGGGTGCACACCAATTGAGAGGTGCGACCCTGCGGAGACCTTTCAGTAGAACTGCATACAAAGTCTCCTGAGGCCAAACAGCCACACCAGTCCAGGGGGGCCCACAACCCAGAATCGACCTATGGTATGTTGATCATTTTTAGGTGCCCTCCTATTCACTGTCGACCCCCTATACCATAACCCTGTAATTAGAATGCATCTACAGTACAGGTAAGTCCTTTACTTATCGATGTGGATGTTTTATCGGCAATCAATGGACTTTCTGATCTGAATGTGCCCTGATATTGCACCCCTGTGGGCGCACAAAAACAATAGACAATTCTTCCCAACATTGGGGGGGGGGGGTTTAGGAATGGATAAAGGGACGCCTAGTCCCTCTCCATAATGTGTGCATCAATTTGCTGGTGCCCTCTAAACCACTCGCATTATCATTTGGTTGTAAATGGTGGGGCTGCTGCTGCACAGTTCAAAATTCAAATAGAGGAGCCACACCATTTGCCACCAACTGCCATTCCAAACTGACTCACTGGCAGTGGGTGCAGCACTCCTGTTTGAATTTTGAACTGAGCTGCAGCCCCTCCTCTGGATCCACCACTGGTTGTAAATCTGGCAACCACCGACGTCCGTATATGGCGGCACTGTGCATCCGAGCCAGGCCTGTCATGTTTAAATGACCTAATAAAACCAAGGACCTGCCATAGATTCCCATCAGGCTGATGCTATAGTGAGTGCACTGTACATCTGCTCACAGGAAGCTGCTGTCCTTGAGCATTGATGGAAATGTATCTGTCATTCTCTATGTTGGGTTTGACAGTTACAGATTATAATGAGGCTGCTGAGAACAGGAGAGGACTGGACGGGATACGGTCGTATTGTCGACCCGACTTAGGTCAACAGTCATTAGATCAACACGGTTGGGTCGACAGGGTTCTATGTCGACATGGATGAAGGTCGACGGGACAAGATCGACAAATGGGTTAGGTCGTCAGGTCGCGAGGTCGACATGTGTTTTTCTGTTTTTTGAGCTGACATGTGCCGACAGGTGGTACTTCATGCCCTACCATCCACTGGGGCGTGGCAGGAGAGTACAGTGTGCCGAGTGCAGCGAGGCACCGTGCCCGAAGCATAGCGAGGGGTTGCGGTGGACTTCCAACTGTGTCCGTGTCGACATTCGGGTAAAAAAACAGTGACCGTCACTTTGCGATTCTAGGCACATATGTCAATACATATGTGCTAGCATTGCAGCAGCGGCACAGTGAGGGGGTGTGATGTATTTTAATACTCTCAGGTAACCTTAGATGCGCATGGGCATTCGGAAGGAAGTGGGCAAGCAGCTGACATCCGGTGATGTCAGCTGCCTGTCCACAGTGTATCCTGCGTTACCTGATTGGCGGACCAGGATTTGGTGAAAGTCACCGGAGTCCCTAGTTGCATCCTGCTAGATGTCAGCACTGGGGAGTACACAAGTGTGATGTGAATATGGATCAATGAGGCAGATGTATTAAGCCTGGTGAAGAGATAAAATCAAAGGTGACAACGCACCATCCAACCACCCCCAAATTCTCACTTTTCAAAAACAGCCTGTAACTTGATTGGCTGTTACAGTATCACCTTCGATTTTATCTCTGCTCCAGGTTTAATACATCTGCCCCACTGATAATCCCAGGAAAAGATGGCTGGCTGTTGGGTGCACTCTTCCCGGGCGGCGGTTTGCCATCTCTGTATGGGCCCTTCAGCAGGATATTGCCACATGCCACAAAGTTAGGTGACTAAATGTTATCCACTCCCATACCGCCGCATCTCAGGACCTTATTCACAGATGGACGCAGTAAGCACGTGAGATGCCTGCTATGCGCAGGAGGAGCCTTGTATTCATAGAAACCTCATGCCGGCTTGTCTGATCTGCTGCTGCGTCGAAAGACGCAGCATAGGATCATCTGCCTCAATAGCGAATGTCTGGTGTTTCCATATTGCTGGGGCCAGTGATGCTGTGTCCTCAGTCCGCCCAGGATATGGGACCAACATGCCCCTGTTTCCTGAAAAACAGAATGTCTCTGCCATGCGTAGTACCGGTCCTGCACATTCACATCAGTAACTATTGGAGATATATGAAGACCATGGGGTTGTGTTCATCTCTGAATTAGACCCTTAAACAATTACTATTCTCTTCTCTACAGAGTCATTATTCTTAGGACAGCTTGGCCAGGTCCCCACTGAGGTAAAAATAGTCCCAGGTCAGCAGAAATCTGTAGTGTTGGCCACATGACTGTTGCTACATTTTTGTTGGCACTTGCACCATTTTCAGCCTTTGGAAATCCTTGCCCCCCCCCCCCTTAACACACACATGCTGCTGCGCCTAGAGTGTTCTCTGCTATGGCTGCAAAGTTTCAGAATTGTGCTTATGGCTGGCACATACTGTACCCGTACTCTCATGTGTATGCAGGGCTGGTGCTAGGGCGTATGCAACATGCTATCCTATGGAGGATCTCGGGTACATGTACATGTATGCATAGACCATCTCAGTGCTGTGTCCGCAAAATGTTGCAGGCACTAATGGTGCCCATACACGCTGCGAGAATCGCATACGTTATGTGCTAGATCCCATCACACGGCATGCATGCAATGTGTGTGCGATGCAATCCGAAAGCAGTACAAAAAGTATGTGCAGCACATACTTTTTGTACTGTGCGATGCAATGCCCGCAGGAGCGCACATCGCACGCTGCTATTGCCGCATGTATGGCCACCTAGTGTTCCTGCTAGGCTGTTTTTAGCGGGGCGCTGCGCCCTGCCCGTTTTTTAAAGGGCAAAATGCGCCCTGCCCCTCTAGCAGCGCCCCGCTAAAACAGCCTGGTGCCTTCCCGACTCCTTGCACGGGGAAGCCCAGCGCCGCCTTAGACGGCGATGCCCGGAGCTTCCCCGGCATCAAGGCACCTTCCCCCTGTGGTGACAGCATCTTCGGCGCAGCCGGGCCTGCCCCCTTTAGTGACGCCGGCACCCCGGCCCGCCCACTTTCATGATGCCGGCGGCCCGGCCCACCCACTTTCGTGATGTCGGCGGTCCGGGCTGCCCACAAGTGTGCCGTCGGCGGCCCCGGACCGCCCCCCCGGCGCCCTGCCCGGCACAATTTCTAGAGTGAACACTAGCCACCTTTTAGGCACATAGCCCAGCCCATTATTTAAAAAAGTGTCTAAATTAATAAACTAAATCTACAATTATTAAAAAATTTGTTATAAACATGTATAATAAGACTCACTGTTCTTTTGCTGTTTAACTCTTGTACAGTGCCTCCTCTTCTATCTGCGTAGGCAGGACGCTGAGGACGCCATTACACCCCTCTCGTGACTGAGGGGGAAAGGAGGGGAGAGAAGGAGGAGATGGAGATAGAGGGGGCGGAGTGTTGAGGACTGGCAATGACACTGAGAAGAGGGAAGGAAGGGCGGCGCTGCTGCCTGTTCGTCATTTGGCGCAGGGAGCAATGGGTAGGGGGCGGATCCGGACATGACATGGCATTCACAGACAACACTTCATGCCTCAGCGCAAGTGTCTGTGAGGAAGAGGGGGCAGGTCGCAGGAGGAGGACAGTGTGTGCGCGGTGCAGGGAGCAGCTCTTTATACTGCCGCCCGCCCGCTGTCAGATAGGCGCTGCGGGTGGCGTTCAGGAGGCAGTGACATTGAGGGCTGAGGCAGCTTTAGCAGAGCTGGGAGGGAGACAGCGACTTTTGAGCATGGCGCCTCCCTGCTTTGCAGGAGCTGCTGAGTGGGTAGCGCCAGCCCTGTGTGTGTGTGTGTGTGTGTGTGTATGTATGTGTGTGTGTGTGTGTGTATATATATATATATATATATATATATATATATATATATATATATATATATATATATATATATATATATATATATATATATATATATATATATATATATATATATATAGTGTGGTTGTGGTGTTTAGCAAGTGGTTGGGGTGCGAGGGAAGTTGTTTGGGTGTGTTGCAGGTGGGGTAGTCACAGGTGTGAGGATACTGCGGGTGTTGGAGTTCCACATGCGGGGTGTTTTAGGATGGGTGGTGTGGGTTGGTGAGGTGCAGGGGTGGAATGGTTGAGAGACTGGCAGTTGCAGGGGTGGTGAGGGTGCTGGATAGATGGGTGCGTGAGTACCGCAGATGGTGGATTTTCCTGGTGCGCAGGGGGGAGGGGTCTGCGGTACCCGCTGCGGAACCCGGTGTAGAATGAGGAGGTGCGAAGTGATGCTGGGGATGGTTTGTGGTTAGGGGGTGCTGGGAAACCTGCCAGGGGAAAGAGGAGGTATGGCGGTGAGAACGATGAAAGATGGGGGGGCTAGGGGGCGGATGCTGCAGGGGGATGTTGGCGGGGCTGGGGACCTTGTGAGGAGGCAGTGGGTTGGGGGACATAGGTCCCGTCCCAGGTTAAGGTACCTATGTACTATAGCAGGTGATGGCAGAGGTCTCTGATGGGGATGGGGGGAGAGTGAGCATCTGTGGCGTTCAATAGAAGTAAATATTTGTGGGGGATGATATGGAATTGAGCATGTAGGGGAAAAAAAGCAAGAGGGAATAAGCCACAAAAACTGATAATGTGCAGATCCAAACAACATTAGTGGTAAGCAGAGAGCGGGGTCCCGCTAGCTGCTGCTTACCCTCCTTGCAGTATGTATTGCCGAGTGTGGTCCGTTCTGTGCTGTGCTGGCATCTGCTATGCGGCAACCCACCCCCACCCCAGAGACCCGCTAATTTGGGGGGGGGGGTAGTTACGCCCGCCGCCGCTGCTGGGTAGGGGGGTGGTCATCCCCTGGTGAGCTGTTTATTGCAGGGACGCAAGTATGAAGTGGCGGTGACTTGGGGGGGAATAGTTGCGCTCGGGGGGGGAATAGTTGCGCTCGCCGCTGCTGCTCGGTAGTGGCGGGGGGGGGGCTCATCCCCAGTGAGCTGTTTCCTGCAGGGGTGCTAGTGTGAAGCGGCGGGCACCGTTGAGTTGGGGGGGGGGTAGTTACGCCCGCCGCCGCTGCTGGGTAGGGGGGTGGTCATCCCCTGGTGAGCTGTTTATTGCAGGGACGCAAGTATGAAGCGGCGGTGACTTGGGGGGGAATAGTTGCGCTCGGGGGGGAATAGTTGCGCTCGCCGCTGCTGCTCGGTAGTGGCGGGGGGGGGCTCATCCCCAGTGAGCTGTTTCCTGCAGGGGTGCTAGTGTGAAGCGGCGGGCACCGTTGAGTTGGGGGGGGGGGTAGTTACGCCCGCCGCCGCTGCTGGGTAGGGGGGTGGTCATCCCCTGGTGAGCTGTTTATTGCAGGGACGCAAGTATGAAGCGGTGGTGACTTGGGGGGGAATAGTTGCGCTCGGGGGGGGAATAGTTGCGCTCGCCGCTGCTGCTCGGTAGTGGCGGGGGGGGGGCTCATCCCCAGTGAGCTGTTTCCTGCAGGGGTGCTAGTGTGAAGCGGCGGGCACCGTTGAGTTGGGGGGGGTAGTTACGCCCGCCGCTGCTGGGTAGGGGGGTGGTCATCCCCTGGTGAGCAGTTTATTGCAGGGACGCAAGTATGAAGCGGCGGTGACTTGGGGGGGAATAGTTGCGCTCGGGGGGGAATAGTTGCGCTCGCCGCTGCTGCTCGGTAGTGGCGGGGGGGGGCTCATCCCCAGTGAGCTGTTTCCTGCAGGGGTGCTAGTGTGAAGCGGCGGGCACCGTTGAGTTGGGGGGGGGGGGGGGATAGTTGTGCTCGCCGCCACTGCTAAGTAGTGCTGGGGGGGGGGGCGGGGGGTGCCTTATCCCCCGGTGAGCCACTGCTTCAGGGGCGCTAGTCTGATGCGGCGGCCGGCGAGTGATTTGGGAGGGGGGATTCAAGAACCCTCCCGCTGACCCACCGTATGGCAGGAGGGAGGGATGTGGGCGGTTTAGAAGTGGAATGCTGGGAGGGGGGGCGGATCTGTGTAGCGTGAGGGTGTCTGGAGAGCGAGGCTGGGGGGGGGGGCGGATAGTGTGGGAGCTGCTGTGTAGAACAGAGGGCAAGGGGGGTGTTTTGTAGAACGGAAGTGGCCAGGTTTTGCAGTGTGGCTAACGGTGGACGGGCCTGTCAATCAGCCGTGGAGGTCCGCCCACCGTTACCTACACTGCTTGTGAGTGACGGATCTGGCTAAATATATATATATATATATTACCATGTAGCTCTGGGAAGCAGTATAGCCGATAGGGATTTGGAAAGTGGAATCGGTTTCCCCTTAAACTACAAAATCTTTTTGGAACAGAGGAGGTTTTTTATATCCATATTGTTGAAACTGTCGTCTTCTAGTCATAGTAAACAGCCTGGACTGGGTGAGATGGGTGTTTGGCAGATATCATAGAGGCATCCGCCCACGTCCTCGCCCACTCGCACACATGTATTGATACAAAACATCTTGAAACTTTATACTAACAGTCTATCACTTTCCATTGCGGGGCCAAGAATTGCGGGAGGAATTATTCTTATCATTAAGTCAGTGTTTTGACAATGTATTTTTTTTTGGGGGGGAGGGGAGGAGAAATTGCTAATGAGCACATATAAAGCTTAATTGCATTTAAAAAGCCTCATTTTATGTGCTGACAGGTTATTTTATATGGGAAGTTAGAGCCACTATATATTGTAAGGTTATTGAGAAATGCGGTTACTTATTGATTGTTATCAGCATGGCTGGTTCAAGGGCAAGGCCGTTACAATATGTGCAACGTGTTCAAGGGCCCGATTAGCATATCAATTGGATAACGATTATTTCTCGTCTCCTGTTTTGTGTTCTATAGAGCTTGCAGCCCCCAATGTGTCACCCAGAGGCTGCAGCATTTAAGAACTCTATGCAGACTCCCTGACAGTAGGCATTATTCATAGAGAAGAGCAAACTGCGTGCAAAAGGCTGGGCTCTAGCCTTTACTTCATTACTATGGTCAGGCATACCAGGAGGAAAGACCAATATCTACTGTGGATTGGGCAGTCCGTCCTTAGTCCCACTCCCCCAGAGGTCAAGGGCCCACGCCATATCATGAAGATTGTGAAAAGGGTGGTTTAGGGTGACATGCATTGGGTGGACCTCTGAAGATCGACAAGTCTTAGGTCAAAACCTGAAATAGATCGACATGGTTGGAAGGTCAACACAATCATTAGGACAACAATAACGGGGGGGGACGACGTGGTAAACTATGACAGTTTCCATGTCGACTGTGACAAAAAATGTGAAAAACTCATGACAAATGGCCTTGCCATTGTCTACTTCCCAACCCTGTCGACCTATTTCAGGTGTTGACATAAGGCCCGTTGACATGGCCAATAGCAGTTTGTCAGGTACTGTACAGAAGAGGAATATAACTGAGGCTCTGGGGTTAATTTATTAAACTGCTAAATCTCACAGCCTGTAACAAAGCAAGAGATGTAATCACAGCTTTATCTGGGCCATGTAATACATTATGCAAATACTCGTTATCAGCATACACCTTAAAAGGGTTCGTTAGTGCTGCGCAGTTTGTGTACTTGGGCACAAAGTTATTACTGTGTGTTGTGTTACATGGGGGGGGGGGCCTCATTTGGCATTAATAGGTGCAGCTAATAATTAGGACATCTTGAAAAGCGGCATTTTAATGTGTGCTGCAGGGTGTTGTTACTTAATTACGCCCCATAACGCTCCACTTCAGCTCAGTGATTACGCTTGATGGGAAATGCCCACCCATCCTTATAATTCCACATACAAAGCGCTTTTAGGACTTTTAAATGTTTCAAAACTGGACCAATTTTGACATCATCTTTATTCAGTATACTGGGTAAGCCTCTGGCGCTTCAAATAATGTAACCTAATAAATAGGGGTAATTATGGGTTGGCTGGGTGTCTCCACCAGGGAAGGGTACACTAGTTACACATGTCTGAGTGTTTAGCGTTGAAAATGTCAGGGTAAAGGTACTAAGATGGGAGTTCTATAGAATGGGTCTTATTTCATAGGAGCAGAGAAGGGAGAGGGGGGACATGATATATTTCATAGTTTCTATCAAGGGTTTACCAAGGTACAGGAGGGAGCTGCAGCGGGCGGTGAGGAGCAGGGGGTGGGCGGTGATGCTCATCAGTGGGACGCCGGAGCGGGCAGCGGGTCCTGACGCTTTAACTAGCTGGCGGCGGCGAGTGCTGACCTGGCCGGGCGGTGTGTGTTCACAGACATCAGCAGCGGGGACGGGCAGTGCAGTGGCGGCCAGGTATTAGATTTTTTTAAATACCTGTCAAATGATTGGCTGAGAGCTCTGAGTGTTTTAAAAAAATCTAATGTCCACCACTGCACTGCCCATCCCCGCTGCTGATGTCTGAACACACACCGCCCGGCCAGGTCAGCACTTGCCGGCGCCGCCAGCTATTTAAAGCGTCAGGTCCTGCTGCCCCCTCCGGCGTCCCCCTTATGAGCGCTGCTGCTCCTCCAGTCAGTCTGAAGGTCGGATGTGATCTTATGTGCTGATCGTCTGACCTCCCTGATCCAATCCGATGCGCACAGGACCGCGCATTGGATCAGATGTCACACATCTGCGATTTTGGGATGATTTCACCCGGTTAAGTCGGATGAAATAGTCCCAAAATCGCATAGTGTATGGGCGCCTTAACATAGTAATTAAGTCTGAAAAAAGATGTTAGTCCATCGAGTTCAATCTATCTAACTTGTAAGTACTGTAGGGTGACCAACTCATCCCTTTAATCCGGGACACATATTAATTACACAGGTTCTGTGGCAGTTTAAAACCAGGTGAAAGCCAGCCACAGAACCTGTGTAATTAATGTGTCCCGGATTAAAGGGATGAGTTGGTCACCCTAAAGTACTGACTTGAGTAAGTCCTATCTATAGGATTCCCTTCATGGCCAAAAATGCATCCAGTTTTGATTTAAATTCATTAACAGTAGTTGCTGTAATCACCCCCATCGCAATGTGTGAAACCAGAAACTGAAATTAGAGGGAGGAAGATTCAGGGGAAATCTGAGAAAAAATTACTTTACAGAAAGGGTAGTGGATAAGTGGAAGTGCCTCCCATCAGAGGTGGTAGAGGCAGAGGGTGACATTTCAGCGCTCGGTAAGCAGCCATACAGAATCCCCCCCCAAATGTGATGTTGCCCATAGCAACCAATCCGATTGTATCTTATATTCTAGAAGGTGCTAAAGAAATAAGTAGACTCTGATTGGTTGCTATGGGCAACATCCCATTTTCAACAGAACTATCTTAGTAAATTTACTATCGTGTGACATGGCATAAACATTTATGTGTAAACAAATGCTCTTCACTTTAGGCCCAAATCACAATCCCGGGACGTGCCGCTGCTCGGCAACCAGGTTGTGTGGCTGTGCAGCATGATGTTAAAGGTTCGGTTGTTCAGCCATGCACCTCCCTGCCCCTTCAGCAGTGCGCGTCTGCCCGCTCAAAGACTGGACACCAGCATGGCATGGCACTAGATGCCGATCCTGGGATTGAGGAATAGAGCCGAATCCCAGGATTTAAAAATGTCCCCAGTTTTGGGGCCTGATTCTAATTCCTTCGGTCCCTGGTGTGTTCGCATTGGGGACCAGCGTATCCTCAAAAATGCTGGGTACGCCCAGAAAAACGCTGGGTGTCTCCATGCGAAAGCAGACGAGCAGCTGCCTGCTGGGGGCTGGTGGCTGACGTTACAGGACCTCATCCCCCGATCCGTTCTCGTACCTGGACGCCATAAGTCTAAGTCAACACAGACTGACTAAGATTTGCTCGGCGACCATCAAATGATTTTGCCCCTCTACTCTATCCTGCGAATGGATGCTTATGCAAAACATCCATTCGCAAAGTGTCGGGATGTTCAGAGTGCGGATGGGGGCAGGCATTTGCACGTGGCATTAGAAGGCTCGCTAAACAGTGCCCTTTGTGCAGCTGAGCAGTCTTCCTGCCAGGGGCGCAATAATATAAATACCCTGCGATGACAAAGACTCTGCTTGACAGTGATAAATGATACTCTATTTTATACCCTAGTGAATGTCTTCACACTGCTACTAATAAGGCAACATTTGCAATAACAAGGAATGAAATTCAGACCATCCCACATGATGTCACATTTTGCAAATTTAGGTTCCCCCTAGCCATCGGCACTTCAGGAATAACCAGGTTTTCCTCCTGCCTGATGTGTAAATGATGGATTATTGTGTAGTTACTGTTCTCTGTTCAGCACCACCAGGACCCTGGACAGCTCCTCTGCACAATCCCTGCTCAGATACAATGCTGCCTGGAGAGCTTATTACCCCGACACTGCATCTTCCAGCACTGGAGAGCTTATTACCCCGACACTGCATCTTCCAGCACTGGAGAGCTTATTACCCCGACACTGCATCTTCCAGCACTGGAGAGCTTATTACCCCGACACTGCATCTTCCAGCGCTGGAGAGCTTATTACCCCGACACTGCATCTTCCAGCACTGGAGAGCTTATTACCCCGACACTGCATCTTCCAGCGCTGGAGAGCTTATTACCCCGACACTGCATCTTCCAGCGCTGGAGAGCTTATTACCCCGACACTGCATCTTCCAGCACTGGAGAGCTTATTACCCCGACACTGCATCTTCCAGCACTGGAGAGCTTATTACCCCGACACTGCATCTTCCAGCGCTGGCGAGCTTATTACCCCGACACTGCATCTTCCAGCGCTGGAGAGCTTGTTACCCCGACACTGCATCTTCCAGCGCTGGAGAGCTTGTTACCCCGACACTGCATCTTCCAGCACTGGAGAGCTTATTACCTTGACACTGCATCTTCCAGCACTGGAGAGCTTATTACCCCGACACTGCATCTTCCAGCACAATGTTCAGACCATGCAGTAGGTCAGGTCCCATAAGATTAGAAGCACACAGTAACTAATGATGCTTCTTGGTGGATAGATTCACCACAAGGTAGGGTGACCAACTCATCCCTTTAATCCGGGACACATATTAATTACACAGGTTCTGTGGCAGTTTGAAACCAGGTGAAATGGAGTCTTGAGATGTGGCAGTTTAAAACCAGGTGAAAGCCAGCAACAGAACCTGTGTAATTAATGTGTCCCGAATTAAAGGGATGAGTTGGTCACCCTACCACTAGGGTCCCATGGGCTCCCTGCCTCTAAACTGCACCTCTCCATGGCCCTTATTCTGAATCGTGCGGTACGGCCCGCGTGCGGCCGTACCGCCGATGTTTTCAGTCTGCACATGCGCAGAGGTCAATCTGCGCATGTGCAGCCCAATTCGCCGCAGACGTAGTTCGTCCGCCGCAAAGGGGGCGTATAGGGGCGTGAGGGGCTTCATACCCTCATTTCCCTATGCATACGCCCCGCGTTTCATGGGCGTTCCCATGCAAACGCGGGGCGTATGCATGCTAATGAGGGTATGACGCCAGTGATGGGGGCGGGAAGCTGACGTCGCCGGATGTCAGCTCTCAGCCCCCATACAAGCTATCACACGGACGATTGTCCGTGTGGTCTCAGCTTGCGGGACCTGGTGGGGCGTGCGGCCCTGCCTTCGATGGTCACCGACCATCGAATGCAGGGGGCAGCTCCCACCATGGTGGAGGCGTACGCCCCACCATTTTCTTGCGGATCGCCAGCCGTCCGTGTACGGACGGCCGTGGCGATCCGTATCGTGGGCGGGGATTGGTTTGTGCGGCCGGAGCACCGTGTGCGGCTCCGGCCGCACAGATCTGAATAAGGGCCCATGTTTTGCAGTAGCAGAGTGATTTCTACACGTCCCCCTCTAATCAGATGGATCCAGCCAGCAGTCTGCTGTCTCGTAGGCAATCAGGTGTCTCAGTAACACTGTCTCTCAGGACCTGAGATCTACCTGTGACTTCATCTTCCCGGGTTATGCATTATTTATCTGCCTGGTCCCAGCTACACTGTGGTTCATGTCTCTAGATCAGCCAGAGCTGCTACATTGTGTGTGTGTGTGTGTGTGTGTTTAAGGGTGTGGAGATGATCACAGTGTAATATCCTGACATCTTCGAGGGGGTGGGGGGGATCCTCTCAGTCCTCATGGGGGGGGGGATTAGGTGAGAATGATTCTGTCGAATAAACAAAGAATGCTTTATTGCAGATACCTATGTGATCATGGTACAGCATAATGTGCTTTGGGCTGTATAAGACCTATACACACACATATATACACACACACACACACACACACACACACACACACACACACACACACACACACAAGCACGCCTGCAATAGTATGACATAATCCATTCTGAGAAAAATACATTTAAATTGATGCATAGACATCTGCCCTCCTGGTGATAGAGGTTGCTGAGGTCTTAATTTGTCAGCACTTGTCACTCGGGGGTCACCCATCAACCCCCCTCCATACACACACACACCCCCCATCGTTGGCTATCTTCAGTGTGTCAGAAATATCCACTGATGTCTCTCCCCAGAGCTAGTGATGTCACCATCAGCCAATCCGATCGCTCGCGGCTGCTCTAGCTACAGACTCGTAGAGGAGAACGAGCTTCCTAGTTCCCCATTAACCACTTCACTGCTGCACAGAATCCACTCACTGTCACCTTCTCACCCTAGTAGAGCGTTCCCTGGTAATAGAAACGTTTTTGTGTGTGTGTGTGTGTGTGTGTGTGTGTGCACATGGCTGCCTTACATGGCTGAAGACACATTAATTCAGAGAATGCAGCCCTAATCTCTCTGGAAGACTCCTCGCATTGGCCCATTGCAGCTGTAAAACGCAGCAGAGCGTTGCTTTAAAAATCCGTTTCCTGCCAGAGAAAGGCTCAGGGGAGACAAGATGGAAATAGAGCATCTCTGCACTCCTGCAGTTCTGTCCTCAGAACACATTGCATGTATCCATTAAGAGCATCTTTGCTAGGCAGATTAGCATATACAATACCAGGGGCGAATACACCTGTACCCGTTCTTGCATTGAGCCACCATAACCAGTAGAAAGTGTAGATCGTACTAAGGTGTAGCCTGCCATAACCCTGCATTGCATGCAGAACAATGCTCTGCAACACTCATGCAGGAATATCATCTCCCCCATATGTTTCTAGCTGAGCAGGATCTGCAGCAATTCAGTTATTTTTAGCCAGACCCTGTGTCCGCACTAGAGCCCAGGGCCTCTGCAGCAATGGGAAATACACAGCGTTTGTCATAGTGGAGGCCGCTCCGCTACAAGGATCTTACAGACTCGCTAAGCCATCATTCGCTGCTTTGCAAGTCCATAAACGCTGCCCAGCTGTATGCGAACACATCCCCTCACATGCAGCTGAAGGGGAGAGAAATTATTCCATGGTCGCTGACCATCGACTGATTTCTCTCCCTTTCATAAATAAGTCTGTCTAAACTGAGTTTTATTTCCATCTGGGTGATGTCATGTGACGTCTGCCACCCGGAGCAGGGAACGCCGCACCTGTGTTCCCCTGCACCCGCCCACAGCCCTCCCTCCCTGCAGCGAACAGCAGAAATGCGCATGGGCAAAACCAACCATCGGGAATGGGGCTGAATTCGTATCGCACCGAGCGATCCTGAATCGGCCCGAGTGAGTACCTCCGTATAGATGTAGTCGCACTCACCGTTGTGGCAATCTGGCTGCTCGTGCTCTTTTATCATACTGAATTCGCACACGCTGCGCAGAATCGCCATGCTGCGATATTGCCACTCAGTGCATTTCTATGAGCGAGTTGGAGCGAATTAGATGCACATACGTGACGATGGGATCACGGCAATCACCACAGGAGTTGCACATGGTGATTGGAGCATATGAATGGGGCCCAGAGATTGCATTTTCTGTGCTTCACATACTTTTTGTACTAGATTGCATCTCACTGCATGGCAAAATGTATGCGATGTGATCTACACCAAATTGCATACCATAATTGTACCTTGTATGGGCACCTTAATCTTCAAAAAGTGATGAAGTGGAGAGTGCTAAAGAACCAGCCAATCAGCTCCGTCCTGTCCTTTTTCAAACCCAGCCTATAACATGACAGGTTGAAGCTGATTGGCTGTCTGTTTTATCTCTCTGGTTTATCACTTTTTGAAACTTGATACATCTGGCTCTAAGGCAGAAAGGAGAGGAAGCAGCTTATGTGCAATGGACCTGATTCCAATGTAGTTGGAGTTGCTATCACTGATGCTTCGGCAGAGATCCCTGACCGCTGTCAAAACTGTACCCTCCCAACTCCAGTCACTGACCATCTGCTGCTGTCCTGCGTCAGGTGTCGCTGGACTCCTTTGCTCTTGCACAGAGCACAGTCCTGCGCATGTGCAAAATAGCGATAATCTGTACATTGCAGAGCAGGGCGCATCTCCCACCACAGCTGCATGTAAGACTGCTATTAAATAAAGCACATGCATGCAGTAGGAGTGATTATCCGATGTATTATTCAATGCCAGAGTGCTAAGAGAAATGTCAGTTCTGTATAGAGCTAGTTTACATAGGAGACATTGGGTAATATTCATGACTATATATCTTACACTGTATATATAAACAGCGGCTTTGTTCAGAAAGGGACTGATTCAGAGGAGGATGCAATCGATATCATGGGCGGCTACAAATGTGTTCTATACATATATAGTCCATTCACTGCTATGGATCAGTTGCGCCTGCTCCGGTGAGCATCTCTTTCTATTCCTGGGCCGCAGCCTAACTTGCTAACATTCTCATGGCCCATTTACAGTATTATCTGGAAATCCCCCTTTAATGACTAACTATTATAATTTATGAAATGATAAAGGCCCACAATCCGGATTTTAGCGGACACCCACCCCCATCTCTGGTGACCACGGAACCCCTGCGGATGCTCTGTGCTCAGATCTTCTAATGTCTTTAATATTTTCCTAATTTTCTCTTTATAGCTGTCTATCTGCCTATGACCTTACCGATCCCTGTCTTGCAGGTGTGGGGGGCTCCCGGGAGGAGCCGCAGTTTGTGACGGCACGTGCAGGAGAGAGCATCATTCTGGGGTGCAATGTGATACATCCACTTACTGCGCAGCCTCCTCCCTACGTTGTTGAATGGTTTAAGTTTGGCGTACCCATTCCCATCTTCATCAAGTTTGGGTTCTACCCTCCTCACGTGGACCCAGAATATGCAGGTATGGATTGGTTAGGGACCTCACACTGTAAATTCCTTTCTGTATTAATCAGACATTGCCGACTTGGTCCTTCCACAAGCAGTTCTCCTTGTGGAACAGATAGGAACAGTGAAAGGTATGGGGGAGGGAGGGGAGGGGCTGGGAGACTGGGGAAGGGGGTAGAATTTGGATTTGGAAGCTTTTAATGTGTTCTAACACAATGCAGAAATCCTGATATTATATACTGTAGGCCATCAGCCAAGTGTACATGTAACATCTCAGCAATGCGCGCACACACAGGAACTGCAGCCAGGGAGCGGAGAATTATCTGTCTCTATGGAAGGTGTGAAATACAGAAATCAATAAATACCAATAGTGTGAGCAATATTATATCTTGTGGTCTAAATAACAGGATGTTCCGTCAAAGAACACACATCCCAGAATCAGAAGGAGCAGTGCGAGATCATCCGTGTGACCGTGTTCCCCAAACAGCAGCAATATTGTATAGGATTCTACTATAGTGTAGTGAGACAGGGACTGACAATTATACTGTGGGGAGAGAGGGGGGACCCTGGCCGTAATACAGTGGGAGAGAGGGGAGACCCTGGCCGTAATACAGTGGGAGAGAGGGGGGACCCTGGCTGTAATACAGTGGGAGAGAGGGGGGACCCTGGCTGTAATACAGTGGGAGAGAGGGGGGACCCTGGCCGTAATACAGTGGGAGAGAGGGGGGACCCTGGCCGTAATACAGTGGGAGAGAGGGGGGACCCTGGCCGTAATACAGTGGGAGAGAGGGGGTACCCTGGCCGTAATATAGTGGGAGAGAGGGGGGACCCTGGCCGTAATACAGTGGGAGAGAAGGGGGACCCTGGCCTTAATACTGTGTGAGAGGAGGACGCTGGCTGTAATACTGTGGGAGAGGGGGATTCTGGTTGTTCTACTTTGGGAGACAGGGGGACTCTGGCCTCAGATCTCCTTACCTGCACCTCATATCACCTCTGTCTCCCCCTCCTTCTAGATTGTAAGCTCCTAAGAGCAGAGCCCTCTCCCCTCCTGTTCTCACAGCACTCTTGCTTTTCAATTACAGCTCTATTACTCGCCTACAATCTATACCTGCATCTCTTCTCACTCACTTCCCTATATCTCAGCTGTATTGTTTACTAAGATTTGTGCTGTTAATTATGCTCTGTTTTTGTTCTATAGTTGCCGTTATGTCTAGTTCTTTTTACCTTGTACTGTTCTGTTCTACATGTATGGCGCCTTATAAATAAAAATATAATAATAATATATACTGTGGGAGAGAGGGGGACCCTTGCCGTAATCGTAATACTGTGGGAGAGGGGGGCTGTGGCCGTAATACTGTGGGAGAGGGGGACCCTAGCCGTAATACTGTGGGAGAGAGGGGGATGCTGGCTGTAATACTGTGGGAGAGGGGGGGGGGGGGGACCGTGGCCGTAATACTGTGGGAGAGGGGGGACCCTAGCCGTGATACTGTGGGAGAGAGGGGGATGCTGGCTGTAATACTGTGGGAGAGAGGGGGATGCTGGCTGTAATACTGTGGGAGAGAGGGGGATGCTGGCTGTAATACTGTGGGAGAGGGGAATCCTAGCTGTGATACTGTGGGGAGAGGGGAACACTGGCTGTAATTCTGTGGGAGAGAGGAGGACGCTGGCTTTAATACTATGGGAGAGGGGGTACCCTAACCGTATTTACTGTGAGGCGAGGGGAGCCCTAGCCACTAGCCTCTGGTGGGAGCAGTAATGTCTGGGCGTGTGTGCAATCACTGGTGTGTAATGACACGTGTAAGTTGATGGGTGTATAATACAGAGTGAGTGCTGCAAAGTATTGTAGTGTTATATTGATTGTGTTCCCATATCGCCCTGCTCCCAGGCCGCGCCACCCTCCATGACAAGGCATCGCTGCGCATTGATCAGGCTCGCTCACAAGATCAGGGCTGGTACGAGTGCAAAGTGCTGATGCTGGAGCAGCAATATGACACATTTCACAACGGCAGCTGGGTCCACCTGACAGTGAACGGTAAGTGGCTGGCACACCGAGAATAGCCTGACCCTGAACCTGTGCTTCTGTCTGATGTTGCTGACATTCTGAGCCAATGAGAAGGTGAGAATTCTGACGCCAGTGTCATGGCCACGCACATGTATTTTGGCCGATATACCGTGCGCGCGCCCTGGCCGTTATACCGTGCGGGCGCCCTGGTCGTTATACTCTGGGCAGATGTAATATACTGGGGAGAAAGAGGAGGCTGCTTTAGATCGGAAGCGGTACATCTGTCAGAACAGACTTAGGTCTACAGTCATTAGGTCGACCCCGGAAGGTCGACTGTCCCCAAGGTCGACATGACTTAAGGTCGACATGGGCCAATGTCGACATGGTTTTAGGTCGACAGTCATTAGGTCGACATGAGTTTTCACTGTTTTTTTACCCGAATGTCGACACAGTCGACATGGACACAGTGTGAGTTGAACCGCAGGCCCTCGCTTTGCTCGCAATGCTTCTGGCATGGTGCCTCGCTGCGCTCGGCACACTATTTTATTCTCCCACCACGCCCTAGTGGATGGCAGGGCATGAAATACCGCCTGTCGGCTCAAACAGTGAAAAACTCATGTCGACCTAATGATTGTCAACCTAAAACCATGTCGACCTTAAGTCATGTCGACCTTGAGCCACGTCGACCTTTAACCCTGTCGACCTAATGACTGTCTGACAGATGACTGTTTCCCTTTAGAACTAACCCTTTAAATCTCCTGCTATTCCCTCCATAGCTGCGTGTTCCTGAGCTGAATGTTGGTTACATATTGGGAGCCGCTGATGTAACTGGCGGTAGAAACATTTCCGTTTTAACAGAGGCTTAACCCAATATGTCCCTCACCACCCCCAGCGCCTGCACGCATCAAACAGCTCTGTGGGAAGGAACGCGCAGCCTTTTACTCCTTGCTGGATAACAGATATAGTCTATCCATCATTGACTGCAGAGTATTTCAGCTGATGTTTCATTAGAGCACTGAATATTATATTAGCCATGGCAAAGACTAAGGTCACAAGACAAGTGCATTAAAAATGAATGTTGCCCTTTTATTAGTTCACGTGAGTGCGACCTTTCAGTGCCCAAGTTTCCACAGCGACAAATCCAGGCACTGGCCGTTTAATACATTTACAGCACAAATGTCAAAGGAAACTCCTCCATGACGGTCAACGGGCGAAGAAGAAAAAAATCAGTATTTCTGTATTCTGCAACCCTCCAAAGCCCAATTCTTATTAGTAATGGGAGAGAGATAAAGTTAAGAGAATTAAAGTACCAAATGCTCATTTTCCAAACACAGCCTGTAACATGGCAGCTAGGAGCTGATTGGCTGGTACTTTATCTCTCTACAAGCTTTGATGAAGCTCAAAGGAGTCCGATCAGTCCTTTCATAATGTAACATTTGCAATAAACATTGAAATAACACTTTGTTCCTGAACGGCATGTCTGAGTGACTTCCAGTAGGAAGCGATGGGAGATAAATGGCACGGCAGTTGCCAAGTTAAATCCTATGATAACAGAAAGTAATGAAGCAGATCGCTCATTAATAAATAATGGGTAATACTAGGGTATCGCCCCCTGACCTTTCACCTATGACACCCAGCCCCCTCCTGCTTTATCGTTGCATGGATTTATTCTAGCTTGTGGCGCTGTCTGTGTGTTATTACGGATGCCTCTGTCTGTGATCGCATTGTATTGATTGAATTCATTAGTGTGATTAAGGTTCATGTGGGGCGGACATATCACAGCTGTCGCTAGTACAAACTGTATCCTTTCTTATATCTAGACTTTCAGCCTTCAGCGGATTCCACTGGGGTAGACTTTTTTTAAACCCGGTGAAGTAATAAAGGGCGGGTACTTTATCATTGGCCAACCAGCTCCTAACTGTCAAGTTACCGACATGATCAGAAAAATTACTGTTGGGAGCTGATTGGCTTCTGCATTATCCTCTTCCACTTTGTCACTTCTCCAGGCTTAATACATCTGCCCCTGTGTCTACTGGTCACGCTGTCAGAAGTGCAAAAATGTGGTGTTAATGCTAACTATTGTTTGCAAAGTGGATGGACAGCAGAGAAATCTAAATCAAATCCGTATTTGGGTCCTCATTCGGACCTGACCGTTTATCTGCTAATTGGCGAGTAAATAGCCGGTGTCCAGACAAAAAGAAAACCCGCCGCTTGCAAAAATATCCTGTCACACATCCATACACAACTCGCAAATCATTGAATGAGTCTCCTGGTCTGTGCAAATGCGAGGAATCCTGACCCTTCCACAACTGCGACAGAGACAGGCTGATCAAGACCAACACTGATGTCACTGACCCTTCCTGAAAACACCTGGGCATGCCTGACACTCCCCAAACGGCGACTCCCTGTCCAGCAAATTGCGACGGGATTGTGATTAGATACTTCAGCTATTACTGTCGCTGTGAGCTATGATCTGTATGCACGACTGACCTAATCTCCTACTTCCTTTGCAGAAATGCTGCCCCTAATTTACAAGAAACCCCCACCATGCTACACTGTTGCCTGCAGACACTCATTACTGTACACCTCTCCAGTCCTTCAGCGAACACACTGCCTTCTGTTACAGCCAAATATGTCACCCACTGCTATTTTTCTGTACCCTATGTTTTCATAAATAGTTGTGGTGCTTGGGGGAAAAAAAATTCACAGAGGTGAGAGTATAGGCACTATGGGGTGGGGGTTGAGCCAGCTGCTCACACACAGGGGAAGGTCAGTCCCCAGAAAAAGAAGAAAACAAGAAAAAAAACAATATTGGTGGAGCTCTCAGATATACAAAATTATAAAAAAAATTAATGAAAGACTATAAAGCTGATCAATTGGGTATCACATATAAAATTTATTTAATTTGAACTAACACATAGTAAACATTAATTAATGACAGATATCAAAGCACAATGCATAATCTATTTCGTTACTTGTGTAGTTTCACGGTGGCAGTTGCGTCGTCAGCGTAGTGCTCCCGTGGTTAGCGTAGTCAGTCAGAAGTAGCGTAGTGTTCACGCGAGCATCCCTGTCAGAATCAGCGTAGTGTTCACGCGGCCGCTTAGCATAGCCAGCGTCTCTGTCAGAGTAAGCGTACTGTTTCCGTGGTCAGCGTAGTCAGTCAGCGGTACTTGGTTAGCGGAGTCACATTTTCAGTTATGGCTGCCGAAAAGTTAACAATATTTAACCTGCCGCAGACGGAGGAGGAGTCTGTGAATTTCTTGCAGCTTCAGCACTTTTTCTCCCTGAGACCAAGACGTGTCCTAATGGCCATCCAATGTGAAGGAGCGGATGTGACGCTGCCATATAAGTTATAAGTTGCCTTCTTCTTTATTATTAACTAAAATCCAGTTACCAGTTAACACGTCGTCATTACTGTCTCAGATGTATGATATGGCAGGTGTGAATGTGTTCCTGAAACACCCCCACTATCCACGCCAGCCCGAAGCATGGCGAGGGGACGTGTTACGTGTCCTCCCGACCTTTTCATACCCCCCACTATCAACGTTGGCGTTGAGTTGATTTTATAAAGTGTGGCGAGCCCGAAGCGTGGCGAGGACGCGGATTACATGTAAAGTAATGCACGTCCCCTCACGGGGCTCGCTACACTCGCCACGCTTTGGGCTTGGTGGCACGCTGCGCTCGCCACACTTTGAGGCGCTCACTACGCTTGCCAGGGACAGAGCTGCAGCTCCCGGGGATGGTACGGTAACTACGCAGGGTTGCCGCGGAGACAGTATGCTTACTACGCTAGGCAGCCGTTGGGCTACGCTGACAACCTAGCTTAGGCTGCCACTGTGAAACTACACAAGTAAGGCAGCCGTTGGGCTATGCTGTTCTACGCTGACAATGTACTGTAGATTCAAACATAGCTTAGGCTGCCGCCGTGAAACTACACAAGTACCTATATTTCATAAAAAGCAATATTAAAAAGGTGCACTTGATAAAAATAATGTTGAATGGGCCATATTATATACTTAGGATATGTCCCGCTTGTTCCTATTCGTGCTCTCCTCAGTGATTATGCGCGGTCTCCCGGATGAGTATTGGGGCAATAACTGTTATGGTGGGTGTCCATAAACCTGTCTGGATGCCTTGTACCTTACTACTCTCTCTTGTTGGACACTGGACATTTTATTTATTATCCCACTTGGACCAGCTCTCCACCGTTTATCTCCTATCGGATTCCCTATATTGCTTTGCCGCTTTCAACTGGAAACTTACTTTGGGACACCACCACCTGCTAACCATTTGGAGCCTATCCTGACTACCATTCAGGACCACCTTCATACCATCAGAATCAAGGTACAAGGCATCCAGACAGGTTTATGGACACCCACCATACCAGTTATTGCACCAATACTCATCCGGGAGACCGCGCATAATCACTGAGGAGAGCACGAATAGGAGCAAGCGGGACATATCCAAGATTATTTTTAACAAGTGTTCTTTTATAACATTGCTTTTTATGAAATATATTATGCATTGTGCTTTGATATCTGTCATTAATTAATGTGTTAGTTCAAATTAAATGAATTTTATATGTGGTACCCAATTGATCTGCTTTATAGTCTTGCATTCATTTCTGGAATAATTTTGGATATCTGAGCGCTCCACCAATATTGTTTTCCCGTCGATGGCTTTTTGGCTGCAATTCTTTTCTGAAGATCACTTCTGCCAAGTCTTCTCTAAGTAGTAGATGTGTGTACCTGGGTCCCACTGGTTTCTGCCAGCTCTGAGCTGATGGCCCTACTGGACATCTTCGGATTTAGAAAAGATGTAAGCAAGATGTATCTTTAATCTAAAGCACAGGTTCTCAAACTCCGTCCTAGGGTCCCCGCACAGTGCATGTTTTGTAGGTCTCCTCACAGAATCACAAGTGAAATTGTCTCCACCTGTGGATCTTTTAAAATGTTTTAATGAGTAATGAATGCACCTGTGCACCTGCCCTGTGAACTGTGTGGGGTCCTGAAGACCAAGTTTGAGAACCCCTGATTTTAAAGCACTACATTTCTTTGGCAGACCACTGTGTCTGCTTTCCTCAACATTGCCCATTTCTTTGTGCTTTGCCAAAAGAGGTTGAAAAACCTATTAAAACCCCAGTTTGCTTTGAAATCTTTGCCTGGGAGAGACCTTGATAATGCAGTAGAACTACCTTGTGTCCTGTTGCTGTACTAAGTCTTGCCATTGTGTAAAGGCCCCCATACATTAGTCCGACTTGTCCTAAGGACAAGTCGGACCTGATTTCCCCCTGCAGCTCCCCGGGAGGGGGACACACGATTAGGCACTGATGTGCCAAGTTTTGCAAATGATACATCGCATGCGATGTATCATTTGCAACTCCCGGGGAGCTACAAGGTGGAGGGAGCAGGGGGGCAAGGGTCATCCAGGTGGCGGGTGGAGGACGCTGCGAGGTGGCTGGGGGGCGCTGCTAGTAGCCCAGAGGCAGCGGACGCTGCGGGGGACACAGGCGGCAGTAACGTAGAGGCAGGCAGGGGGAGCCAGGAGCTGTCAGCGCTGGAGAAAAAAAAAGCCCATACAATGAATAGGCGGCCTGAGATTGGCTGAGCGCTCTCAGCCAATTGCTGACTGGCTGAGAGAGCGCTCAGCCAATCACAGTCTGCCCATTCATTGTATGGGCTTTTTTTTTTCTCCAGCGCCGACAGCTCCCGGCTCCCCCTACCTGCCTCTACGTTACTGCCGCCTGTGTCCCCCGCAGCGTCCGCTGCCTTTGCGCTACTAGAAGCGTCCCCCTGCTCCCTCCACCGGACGGCGCATTGACCACTCCCTGCTCCGGCTCCCCCTGCCCATCTTCCTCGCCAGCATCCGCCACCTGTGTCCCCTGCCCGGCTGTTCATAACATTTAGCAAATCTTATGTGCAGCCGGTCCGACCTCCCGACTCTGACCCGATGCGCACGGGACCGCGCATTGGGTCGGACCGGGTGTCTATACCTGCGATTTGGCACGATTTCACTGCCCGATCCATCTGAATTGGGTGAAATCGGGACCAAATCGCATAGTGTATGGGGGCCTTATGACCTGTGACTGAAACTGTCTTTCACAACCTCTGCTTTGTAGCCGGGTTTGGCTGTTCCTTACCCAGTTTTAAGCCTACTACACAACTGTTTCTGTTTCATTTAATGACTGTGTTTCAACCTACATATGAAAATGATGATCTTTAAGACCTATTTGGTATGGTTGGTTAATCATACACCTGACTCTTATATAATCAGGCAAAACCCCAGATTTTGTGCAAGTGTACCTAGAAGAATAAATGCCATTTTGAAACCAAAGGTCTCATCCAATGTCGAAAACTTTTGCACAGTACTGTATACACGTGGCTTTTGTTTTTAGAAAATATTAATTGTTTTCTGTTTGGCCTCCTCAGCTCCTCCCACTTTCACGGAAACACCCCCTCAATACCTCGAGGTAAAGGAGGGAAGCAGCATCACGTTAACTTGCACTGCGTTTGGGAACCCTAAACCTACTGTCACGTGGCTGCGAGAGGGAGAGTTCCTTGGTGGAACCCCAAAATATCAGGTATTTATTTTTGAAACATGAGTTGTGACATATATGTACAATGATACAGTGCAGCTATCTGAGCATGCGAAGAACTCAAACATCAGCCATAATGCAGTTTGGATAGGGTAGGCTCTGATTCAGTTTGGCTCGGTAAGCTGCCAACATTGGCCTATACCTGCCACCGAATCACATGATTGAAATCATTCAATGGTCGCAGACCATAAAGTGCATGTGTTTGTGCCCTACTGTTGAAAGCTGGACATGCCTGAGACATTTGCAATTTTTGTGCCATTATTTTAATGCGTGCAAATTGCACCAGCCTCTAAATGATGTATTTAATGACTACCGGAAAGTCCAAGCCACACAGACTTGGCTCTTGCCAATGGGTTAGTGGCACATAAGTACTTTGGGTACCCATGTTTGTACCCTTACACGACTCATTTGACCCGCACTATTAAATCCAGGCACTTGGCTTAGGGGGTTATTCACAGGGCACTTTTTTTTTTTTTTTTAGCAAAGGGACAACCATGCTGCTCTTCAGGTGGGGCAGTGGATTTGAGTGGGGTGTGTTCAAACTGAAATCTAAATTGCAGTGTAAGAATAAAGCAATCGGTATTTGCTCTGCACAGAAACAAAATAACTCACCCAGATCTAACTCTCTGCACATGTTACATCTGCCCCACCTTCAGTGCAGCATTGTTTTGTCCATTTGCTAAACAAATGTGCAATCAGGTCTGAATAATTCTTCGTCAGGCTGACCCCATACCAGGCAGCAGTCAGACAACGCAGAATTGGCGGTACTTGTTTCCTAGCATGGCCACAATCGCGGGCATCGTGTACCTTTAAGTTAAGGTACACGATGCCCGCGATGGACCCGATTTCCTTTGAAATCAGGTCCATTTTGCCGGCAAAGGGAAAATCACGAGCATCGCGTCAGTCGCGACCATTAACATTGGCCCCGACGCGATGGCCGCGATTTTGCCATAGGCTTCAATGTTAAAATATTTTTTAACATTGAAATCGGGAGCATCGCGTCGGTCTTGTGCCATTATAATGGCATGAGATGGACTTGATTAAGTCCATCTCACATAGGAAAAAATTTGAAATGGGCCAATATGACCCATTTCACATTATATATGGCCCCGTCGTCACCCCACGATTGACGCGAACCCGAAGCGTGGCGAGCGCAGCGGTGCGCGTCCTCCGATTCCCCTACTATCCACGTCGGCGTGGAGTTGAGAATATAAAGTGTGGCGAGCCACCGAGCCCGAAGCGTGGCGAGCGCACGCGTATACCTGTGTAGTTATACGCGTCCCCTCGCGGGGCTCGCTACGCTCGCCACGCTTCCGGCTCGCTGCGCTCGCCACACTTTATATTCTCAACTCCACGCCGACGTGGATAGTAGGGGAATGAAAAGGTCGGAGGACGTGCACCGCCGCCCCGCGCGGGCTCGCTGCGCTCGCCACGCTTCAGGTTGGCGTCAATCGTGGGGTGGGGTTTACGGTGTAAAATTGGGGGTCTAGGGAATATTTTACATTGAATCCAATGTAAAATCGGATCCCAGGGACCCTATTCACATTTGATTCAATTAAAAAATCGGGTCGGTCGCATCGCATGCGACAAAATCGACGCAATTTTTCCGACACGACCACCCCGATGGAAATTGGTGTGGCCGTGCTAGGAAACAAGTACCGAATTGGATCAGCGTGTTATGCTAATGTCAGGTCAGCCAGTATGGATGTGTGCTATAATTTAGCTGTGACCGATTTATACAAGTCATTGCCATGTAACCTTAACCGCAACCTCACTTGGTGTCACGCAGGTAAATGATGGGAGTTTGACCATCTCATCCATTGGGCGTGAAGACCGAGGATCTTACACCTGCCGCGCTACCAGTATTCAGGGAGAAGCTATTCACAGTACACGGATTCTAGTACAAGGTAATGGTCCCGTCGCTGGGAGCGTGATCTGAATGCTCCCCGGTGTCCTGCCCTTGCTGGCTGGGCTCCAGGTGACAGCATGCCCTGTTTCGGGCAGCTGAGGTAATGTTTGTTCCTGTCCCCAGGGTCGCCCTTCATTGTTTCCCCTCCTGAGAACATCACAGTTAACATTTCCCAGGATGCTCTGTTCACATGCCAAGCCGAAGCGTATCCAGGGAACCTCACCTACACCTGGTACTGGATGGAGGAGAACGTTTTTTTTAAAAAGTGAGTATGGTTGGGAGAAGCGGAGGATGGTTTAACCCCTTATACCAGGGCTGGGCAATAAGCGGCCCTACAGCTGTTGATGAACTACACATCCCAGCATGCTTTGCATCAGTTTTGCTATTTGGCTATGCCAAAACTAATGCAAGGCATGCTGGGATGTGTAGTTCATCAACAGCTGGAGGACTGATTATGGTCCACCCCTGCCTTAAACACTTACATCTTCCCCACAAAATGCTGGGTGTTTCCCCTGCTTCCGTCCTATACCCGCCTACTGCCTGCCCATTTGGGGGTTTGCACATGCGAATATTCACCTACAGTATGTACAAACCCCAAACATCGACCGGGGGTTTGAATTTGTCATCTGCGAGCGGATCTGAATCGCCCACTTTGTGGATTATTTTGTTTCTGTGCAGGGTAAATACTGGCTGCTTTATTTTTACACTGCAATTTAGATTTCAGTTTGAACACACCTCACCCTCATCTAACTCTGTCTGCAAATGTTACATCTGGCCCATCTGCACTGCAGCATGGTTTTGTCCATTCGGAGCAGGTGCTTATTCAGACGTCAGCGATGCTCTCTAATGTATCTTTGGTGCTTTTATTTTTGTTTGTGATTGTTTCCCTCTCAACGCAGCGACCTAAAGCTAAGGGTCCGGATATTGATTGACGGAACATTGATCATATTCAGAGTCAAACCAGAGGATGCTGGGAAATATACCTGCGTGCCTAGCAACAGCCTCGGACGCTCCCCATCGGCATCGGCATACCTTACTGTGCAATGTGAGTGTTACTGGCGGTGTGATAGAGGACTCCAATATCGCAACCACAATTTCATCTTCGCTATCCTCCACTATTGCATGTTGCAGCAGCGCTGATTTGGGGATAAAGAGGAGTGCGGTGACCCGGATACTGAAGCTATATTATCTCTACACCAGTGGTAGCCAACTACGGTCCTCGACAGCTACCAACAGTTCACATTTTACAGGCAACCTAGCTGCTGCACAGGTGCACTCATTACTAGCTGAAACATTTTCAAAGATCCACAGGTGGAGCTAATTACTTCACTTGTGATTCTGTGAGGAGATCTGGAAAACATGAACTGTTGGTAGCTCTCGAGGACTAGAGTTGGCTACCCCAGCTCTAGACTATTATTATATCTGTTACTGTTCTTAGCATTGGGAGAACACGATTTATAGTTTGCGCATTAACCAGGACAGTGCAGCCTATAGGCAGCGTTTTCGTCTTGTGAACTTGGCGGACAGAGTCCCCTAACTGTACATGTACAGAGACGTACCAGGGAAATAATGTGGCGACATTGGGTGAGTTGCTGGTTAGGTGAATACGGACGTAACGCCTTCCGTGTCATCATTCTCCTCCCAGATCCAGCACGAGTAATCAATATGCCACCAGTCATCTACGTCCCGGTCGGTATTCATGGTCACGTCCGCTGCCCTGTGGATGCTGTGCCGCCTGTCACCTATGTGAAATGGAATAAAGATGGCCGACCTCTGAGGACTGATAAGGTAGGTAGTGTGGGATACTGCTGGCTGGCTGGGAGGGAGGATTATTTGGTTTGCACCTCTGTTGCTTGTTGTGTTTCAAGAGAAAAAAGTTAAAAGGGAAAATGTATTGCGAAAGCATATTTCAGTGCCAAGCGGGATAACTATGACTGGGAATACTGGGATGCTGCAGACTTATTTACTATATAATGAACAGGCCAGAACATCCAGGTGCACAGACATGGTACAGCACATTAGCCCAGCCCAGAGCTGCATACTGTCTATGCACGTGCCAGACTGTTACTGTACACATCCTTATATACGGACTGGCCCAGTGCTGCTCCCTGCCTTATATACGGACTGGCCCAGTGCTGCTCCCTGCCTTATATACGGACTGGCCCGGTGCTGCTCCCTGCTTTATATATGGACTGACCCAGTGCCACACCCTGCCTTATATACGGACTGGCCCAGGGCCGAGCCCTGCCTTATATATGGACTGGCCCGGTGCCGCTCCTTGCCTTCTATACGGACTGGCCCGGTGCCGCTCCTTGCCTTCTATACAGACTGTCCCGGTGCCGCTCCTTGCCTTCTATACGGACTGGCCCGGTGCCGCTCCTTGCCTTCTATACGGACTGGCCCGGTGCCGCTCCTTGCCTTCTATACGGACTGGCCCGGTGCCGCTCCCTGCCTTATATACGGACTGGCCCGGTGCTGCTCCCTGCCTTATATATGGACTGGCCCGGTGCCGCTCCCTGCCTTATATACGGACTGGCCCAGCGTTACAGACTAATTTCCAGTCCTATGGTCTTTATCCCCTTTCAATCCCTATGGTCTCTGCTGCCTGGTTGGTAGTTGTTGCAGTGTTATGTGGTCTCTGAATATGATGGCGTCCTGTGCTTGGGATCAGGGCTGTCTGGATGGGGTGTTGCAGTCAGAGGACATGCTCCCGTCTTACATGCTCTCCCATTTTCAGTTATCGGGCTGGAAACTCTTAGAAGATGGATCTATTCACATTGAGGAGGCGACTGAGGAGTTGCTGGGCACGTACACCTGTGTGCCTTATAATGCGCTGGGGACCATGGGCCAGTCCCCTCCTGCACGGCTGCTGCTGAAGGTGAGCGCACATTCTCACATTGCACGATCACGCTGCAGGACAACAGCAAAGTGTGTGGTTTCCAATAATTGATTAGAATACATGTGATTTTTTTTTAAATCTTTTTGTTTATTAGAAAAAGATACATTGCATTACCCCCGTTGCTGTGTAAGATGCAGAATGTCTACCGGGAGGTCTCTTTGTATGTACTTAAGATAACATGCAGCCACCTCTTCTATGTTATTGCATTTTGTTCCTGGTTATTACCGTGCAATCTGCAGCATCTGCTTTTCCTCCTTTATGCCTGATATTATCACAACTGCCCCTGCACGCAAAATTAGGAAAAACTAGTGCGTACACACCGAGCAAAGAGAAAGAGATTATCCGGAGGAGAAAGACTTTGCTGAAAATCTTTCATTATAAGTCTATTTACATAAGGGGCGGGGTTTGATATCCAAGGGTGGGAGCAGGGGCCATTTTATTCAGTGCATTACTGTTCTTGGGGCCTGGTTCAGAACTGATTGCTGGCCTATGTATTTTCGAGCCCAGCAATCTGGTAAATGCCGCCGCGCCAGGGGGTGAAATCCCGCCCATGTGCACGGCTACAATTTTATTTGCAGCTGTGCACAAAGAAATACAGATGGAGCAGCTCTTATTTGAGCTGCTCCTGGCGATTCTATTGCCGCCAGCCGCTGTCCTCCGACAGAAGGGGGTGCGTGCGCACTAGATGCTTGCACGCCCTGTTCTGTCAGAGATGGTAGCAGCTCTGCCCCAGCCTGACCACCGCTCCCTGCCAGTCTCCCTGAAGAGGAGATGGGCAGGAAAGCCGCTCCCTGTCGTCTTGTGCTCCGTGCAGGGTCACAAAACGGAGCAGGTGGAGGGAGCACGGGGAGGTCAGCCAGGCTGGAATAGCATACACTGCAGGGGGAAGGGGCAGGGGCAGTCACCTGGGCTGAAAGTGTATCCTCTCTCAGCCTGGCACGGCTGTGCATACACACTCAGCGATGATGGCTGAGAAACCAGCCATCATCGCTAGACATGCTGGTAAAACCAGCTGACGGGGGACCTTGCTAGCGATGATGCAGGAGCGTGCATCATCGGTGGCCCATACACAAATGAATATCGCCTGTTGTGTGTGGGCCTTTACTGCTCAAGTATATAGGGCATCTGGTGAAGAGATAAAGTGGTTGGTGATCACGAACTAGCCAATCAACTCCTAATTGTCATTTTTAAACTTAGCTGATTGGCTGGTGCGTTAAACCTAAACCCCTCCCCCTTTCCACCGACCTGGATCTAAGGGGTAGATGTATGAAGCAGTGATAAGGAAGGAGAAGTGATAAAGTGTCTGGTACTTTATCACCGGCCAATCAGCTCCTAACTGTTAAGTTACATGCTGGGTTTAAAAAGGAACAGTTAGGAGCTGATTGGCCTGTGATAAAGTACCAGGCACTTGATCACATCTCCTCCCTTATTACTGCTCCATACATCTACCCCTAAATTACATATACAGTATAAATTTGTCATCCTATGTTCTATGAAAGTGATAATTCCATGTACATGCTGCATAATAATTCATAGCAGACCTATGTGGCATTTATAGGGTTTTCCTTCCATCTTTCCACTTGTATGAGTCCACCACGTGGGAGAGCAGAGCTGTCCTAGTCGGTGGCATTAAGACTATGCTGTCCCATACACGTGGTATATACTGCTGCACCTGAACACGCTGTTTGCCAATCCTTTGTCTCATGTTACTGCAGTATGCCCAAATTGTACCCTTGTCACTAGGACCCGCCCTATTTCACGGTGCTGCCCGGTTGGGAATACAGACAGGAAGCCGGGAGGGAGCTGCTGATTCCTTGTGCTGCTGCTGGAGACCCGTTCCCGACCATCTCCTGGAGAAAGGTAATCGCATTGTTGCTGTGATGCATTGCTGGTAATGCATAGACTCGTTGCTATGGGAAACATCCAAATTTCTAAAATAAATCCAACTTTAGTAAATATATACCCCCAAGTGTCTGTTCATTTACTGCACATTTTGCAAAAGTTAACAATGATCAATTCAGATTATCTGCGGGTCGCTTGCCATCTACAGGCAACACTGGGTAGTACATGCTGACCATAACGTCACTCTGGGAGCTTCCCTGATTGAAATGGCAAATTGTTCAGAGTAGGGATGCCAATACCGGGGCATTTGCTCAATCTCGGGATCACAAGATTGGCATACCTAAGAAAAACAAATACGCTCCTTCGCCCCACACTGGCCGCCCCGCAGATTTACTTACATGGGCGGGCGGCCAGCAGCGGGACAGAGAGTAGCCGTGCTGTGGGTCCTGTGCCTCCCGGCGGATGGTGGCATCATCAGCACAGCAGTGGGTGTGGCTGGGGTCGGGTACAGCCGAGCAACGACACCCAAACCAACCACAATGACCCCCCAAATAGAGAAATATGTAAGAGATGGTTTGCTTTGACCACTGTGAGATGTTTTGGGGTCGGTTTGGGTGGTTTGGGTAACATGTCAACATGTGCTCTTCTAGTAGTAGGCAAGCACAAAATAAATGTTAGTCTTAACTTAATAGACGTGAGTGCATTGCTGCATGTAGGTTCTCTCCAGCAATTATGCATGGTGCTCTGCACTCATTTTCTGTCCCAGATACCAGCACGCTGCTGGGCATATGACCAGCGTATTCCCCCTGAGACCAGCACTGGGACTCCCATAGAGCGGCTGTGTGATGAAGCGTGCTGCTGTGTATTCCTGTTACGTAGCTTGCCATGGCCCAGATCTTATTGTAGGCATTGCAGAAAATAAGCTGATCCGCTGCCCACCTAAACCTTGGGGTTGACAGGCAGAAATTGTGTGTTTATACAGGTTATTTTGAGGAGTCCGATTAGATCCTGTGTCAGGTTGAGCTCAGGTGAATTATTTTGGGTTCTGTGTCCCGTGTTATGTTGCTGGGTCAGTATAGTTGGTCCATGTAGAGAGTGACTTCCAGCCGTATAGTGCGTAGAGCTTATTGGTGTTGGAGTAAGACGTTCTGCAGTAAGGTGATTGTCTGAGTGCCGGGTCTAGGCAGGAGAAGGCTGAGTGCCGGGTCTAGGCGGGAGAAGGCCCTGTGTTCTAGATCGGTAGGTCTTTTTGTAGTAATGCTGTATACTCTGTGTTCTAGGTCGGGAGGCCTATTTGTAGTAACGCTGTATACTCTGTGTTCTAGGTCGGGAGGCCTATTTGTAGTAACGCTGTACACTCTGTGTTCTAGGTCGGGAGGCCTATTTGTAGATACGCTGTATACCCTGGGTTCTAGGTTGGGAGGTCTATTTGTAGTAATGCTTTATACCCTGTGTTCTAGGTCGGGAGACCCTCTACCAGCAAGTACAGTGTGCTGCCCAGCGGCTCCTTACAATTTAGATCTCTCAGTAAGGAAGATCACGGAGAATGGGAATGTGTGGCTAGCAATGTCGTGACCAGTATCACTGCCAGTGCTCACCTCACTGTTATTGGTAAGTACACCAAGTTCCAGCTGTCAGCTGCTAAATCTCCCGATGTCATTGACTACTGAGAGCAGGTTATTATCTTGAAATAAACGTATCTGACTGTATTCCGGGGTTACCACAAATGGTGTCAGCCAGAGAGTCCCTGGGGGTCTGCATCTCTGTGCAGGCATTCTGGAATAGTAGCACATTGAGACTCGTGCTTAATGACATCACGCATTTCTCACCAGTGGTAGGTCAGGGATTTTGGGAAATGATGGCGGAATCTGCCCAATAAGAGGACAGTCAGTGGATTTGAGATGTTCCCTGCTGAGTGATAGCTTTGCATATGAGGCATTTGTCTCCTGGCTTTACTGTCCTTTGAGCTAGTGGAGAACGGGGCTTGTTTGTCCTACACCTTCCAGTATACACTAGTCACTTGGTTCTATATAGTGTTATGTTGCCTCAGGGCGTCATAAGCCACTATCTGCCATAGACTGTACCCTGGGCCAGGTGCAGCTGTTTGCTTGGAAGCAGACATGGTTGGATATGGTAATGCCGCAGGAGGTGTCTGGTATAAGTAGGCGCCTCCTGCTTCTTCCTTGCAGAGGTCAGAAAATTTGCCCTGAAAGACCGGGAGCCTGACCTTTGCACTCAAAAGAAAGGTAACGCACCTTCTCCCATAGGGAATTACTGAGATGGGGGCATGGTGTTTGAGGGGCTACACTCAAAAGTGATTAGACGTACTGAGCTGCCATACTGGATTTTAAAAAGGGTGCTTCTATGAATGAGTTTGCCAATCGTGGCTCGCAGTGTCATCGCCCCGTTGGCTAGCATGAGTACAGGGTGACTGTCCGACAGCGGAGGTGGAGCCCCAGATGGATTGTGGCCATGTAAAAGAGCTTAAGAGCCACCACCCACCAGGTGAAGAGGAAGAATATGGCGGGTTCGGGGGGAGGCGGTGGCCATGCAAAGCTTAAAGGCTGCTGCCTCTCCCTCGGGGGGGGCATGACAGGGGTGGGGTTGGTGAGTAAACCCTGCCCCTCCCGCAGGTGACAACTTTGCAGGCTCAACAAATTAAAATTCCCTATCTTTATAATGGGGACATGTTCTACTGAATTGAATAAAACTTGTAGCTTTCTGGAAAAACGTAACCCCAAAATGCCCTACACTGGAACAGGATCTATCTAACAACACAAACCCCAAGTCTCAATTCACTCTCTACCCATAGTTATAGAAAAAAACCTGAGAGAACGTTAGATTGTTTCCGAATTCTCTTTTTATTTTTTTTTATTTTTTATTATTTTGCACCGGGCGACAGTTCTACATGCTCCTGCCAATTTGCAGCTCAGTACGTCAAATCTTGTTTGAGGTGTAGCCCCTCAAACCCCATACCCCCATCACAGGAATTCCTTATGGGAGAATTCAAATTTTTCGCTTTAAAAAAAATAGAACATTTATTATTATTATTATTATTATTATTTATCAATTTCCAAAATGTAAAGTCACTCCCCTTTGCAGTCTCCGCTCCACATGTCTCCCATGGTGTTGCAGTTTTTTAATCCACTTACAGGACCATTCAGGACTGTGCGCACTACATTCCTGTTCAAAGCAACTGAAAGCCTAGGGGAACGCGTCTTATCGAGGCAGGAGCTTAACGCATTTCTCTACCTCTAGTGATCAGTGGATTCCTCAGCACATTCACTATAGGGAAGTCAATCCCGGGGCATTTTTACAATCCTGGGATTCGGGTTTCAAAAATCCTCAATCCCAGGATTCCCGGGATTTGCTTCCCTAATAATAAAAATGCCCTGGCCGCACCGCATATTTACTTATCAATGCGGGCTGGGTGCTGGAGCTGAGCGGACGGGAGCCAGGGGGTCGGTGCAGAGTGCGGGCAGTGCAGCTGGCATCTGGGCAGATGGGAGCCAGGTGGGTGGAGCATGTGTTGCCTGCGCAGCGTGACCTCTGACCAGGTGACCAGTGACTGGCCAGTGATGCATATGCATTCTAATCTCAAAATCCCGGCACTGGACTGAGCAGGCGCATTCTAATCTCGAAATCCAAGAATTGGAAACTCCAATCCCGGGATTGAAATTCCGGCGTTTTTGTAGCCAAATCCCGGGATCCCGTTGATCCTGGGATTGGCCACCCTAATCCACTAGAGTGGTCGCTACAAAAGAAACCGGGGGCGTGACTTTGGACCCTTCCCCCGATGTTTGAGGTTTGCGCATGTGCAAACCCCAGGAGCGAACGGTTATGGCAAGTTTCACACACGCCGAGACCTGCACTCCAGAGGGGGCGGGTGGACATGTCTAGAGCAGGGGAACCCCAGCATTTTATGGGCATCCCCATGAAAATCTGGGTGTTCCTCTGGGAACATAGGCGTGCCAGTGCCTGCTCGAGGCAGGTGAGCCAGACCCATTTTCGGCCATCTCCGGCTCACTGAACTTTTATTTCCGAAGGGGAGAGAAATCATTTGATGGTCGGCGACTAAACTACTTTAGTGGTCAACTGTGTCCTCATACACAATGGCTGTAGTCACGCCAAGTATTCTCACTTAGTGCTCCATGGACTTCGTGACTTTGCTCCAAACCTTTTATGATAATGTATTGGAAAATAATGTTTCATCCTATCAAAGGACAGCTGTAGGCAGAGAACGATCTGTTCTCCTATATCTTACCCTACCTACACCCGCACTGTATGTCAGTAACGTTGCTGAGAATTGTTATACCTAGGGGATCAGTGCACCTGCTACTTAGTTAGCACCCAGCTCCCCTCTCTGTCTGTCTGTGTGACCTTCTGCTGTCCCCGGTCATTCCTCATAGACCTGTGTACTTTGGCAGGGTGTCGATCATAGGGTCAACAGTGTCTATAGTTGGCATGCACAAAGTCAACATGGAGGAAAAGGTCAACACAAGAAAAGGTTGACATCGTTTTTTTTGGTTGTCATTATGTACATTTGCCCCCCCCCCCCCCCCCCCCACACACACACACACACACACACACACACACACACACACACACACACACACACACACATACATATTAAGCGTAAAACATCTCCTCTGCAACCATTGCTCTCGCACGCTCTACTGTTACCAATCATAGTCCACATGAAAGGTAGAGTATGAAAAAGGTTCCAAAAATGAAAATAATCGTGAAGAACTTGTGTTGACCTGATATGTCAACCAGAATCTGGATCCCGTTTCGTGTGAGTTATGAAATCCAAGCTCGTGGCAACACCAAAGATTGGTTCATTCATTTAGGCCAGGGGTGTCCAAACTTTTTGCGACGAGGACCAGATTTGGTGAAGTGTAAATGTGTGGGGGCCGACCATTCAGCCTGACATTCTTTGAATCTTTAATCACATCAGAATGGTCCCCCACTCTGCCCTCATTCACTCTGTCCCCCAGCCTACCCCTTCACTGTATTTCCCCCAGCCTGCCCCCATTCACTATATGTCCCCCAGCCTGCCCCTTAACTGTATTTCCCCCAGCCTGCCCCCATTCACGCTGTCCCCCAGCCTGCCCCCCCTTCTCTTAATGTCCATCAGTGCCTCCATTCATTGTATGTCATTGTATGTCCCCAAGCCTGACCCTCCTTCACTGTATGACTCCCATTCACTGTATGACCCCCATTCACTACGTACCCCACTCTGCCCCCATTCACTGTATCTCCCACAGCCTGCCCCTGCTCCCCATTCTCTGAATGGCCATCACTGCCTCCATTCACTGTATGTCCCCCAGCCTGACCCTCCTTCACTGTATGTCCCCCACTCTGCCCCCTCCCTTCTTTGCATGTTTCCCAGCCCCTTGCGTGAGCCAGAGGAAGGAGAGGCAAAGCAGGCACTGCAAGGACAGGAGATGCTTGGGCTCCCGCTGCTGCCCTCCTCTGCTCTGCATGTTACGTGAGCAAGCTTCCCCCATGCTGCCCCCCTCCCCACACACTGCTGTCACTGATTGTGGAGTAGGGTGATATACGATTGCAGCAGCAGAGGTAGGACACAAAACACATCTGACTGTGGCGACCGGCACCTCCTCACTGCAGCAGACAGCAAGGTAAAGGCGCGCTTGCCGGGGCCCCACCTTTAGTGTCCTGTGCTTTCCATATCTGATGCTATGGCCGCTTCCAGCTGGAGGCTGTGGGCCACTTGAATTGACAGCATGGGCCGCATTTGGCCCCCGGGCCTGACTTTGGACATGCCTGATTTAGGCCAATGTTCAAAAAGTGATAAACAACCAGCTCCTATCTGTCATTTTTCAAATCCAGCCTGTAACATGGCCAGTAGGAGCTGATTGGCTGGCTGCAAACAGAATCTAGAATGTCTCTTTATAGGACAACACTGTGCTATGCCTCGCACATTCCCTGGTGGCATGTTAAAGAGCAAAACAAATATTGGGCCTAGATTCCTCTGTCTTCTATTCTTAATGGTGACAAGATCATTAACAATTCTTCTTCCGATCTGCTTCTCAGCTGTGCTAAGGTGACAATGCAGAAAATTATTAAGTGCTATAAATCCTGTGACCTGTTTATGTTTGTTTAGGCACCAGCCCCCACGCCCCATCCAATATCCGTGTCCTGGTGTCCATGAACACAGCGAATGTGTCCTGGGAGGTTGGATATGACGGAGGATTTGAGCAGACATTCTCAGTTTGGTATGGTGCTCTGTGAGTCAGCCCAGCATGCCTTGCAGCTTCTATCGCCACCGTGTGTATATGTCTGTCTGCCGTTCTGTCTAGATGGCTCTCTGTATGTGGGATTTGTCTGCTGTTCTGTCTAGATGGCTGTCTGTAGGTGGGATCTGTCTGCCATTCTGCAATAATGGCTATCTGTATGTGGGATCTGTCTGCTGTTTTGTCTAGATGGCTGTCTGTAAGTGGAAAATATACAATCTTTAATTCAGGGCCAGATTCTGGTTCACTTGCAAAAGCAAATTCATTCTCTCTCTCTCTCTCTCTCTCTCTCTCTCTCTCTCTCTCTCTCTCTCTCTCTCTCTCTCTCTCTCTCTCTCTCTCTCTCTCTCTCTCTCTCTCTCTCTCTCTCTCTCTCTCTCTCTCTCTCTCTCTCTCCTGCTGGGGGCAGATGTAACTTGTGCAGAGAGAGTTAGTGAGTTATTTTGAGAGAGTGGGTGAGTTATTTTGAGAGAGTGGGTGAGTTATTTTGTTTCTGTGCAGGGTAAATACTGGCTGCTTTATTTTTACACTGCGATATAGATTTCAGTTTGACGTAAAAACCCGACCCAAATATAACTCTCATGTTACATCTGCCCCACCTGCAGTGTAGCATGGTTTTGTCCATTAGAGAGAGAATTTGCTTTTACAAGTAAACTAGAATCAGGCCTACAGATTTGATGTTTCCGTATGACACTATTGCCACTGAAGTTAATGGTAATGGCTGTAAGGGCAAAATTTACTAAGATGGAAGATCTATTGAAGATAGGATGTTGCTATGGGCAACCAATCAGATTTAGTCTATTATCTTCCAGAAGGTGCTAAATAAATAAGCAGTATAATCTTATTGGTTGCTATGGGCAACATCCCATCTTCAATATAACGTCCATCTTGGTACATTTACCCCTAAGGGTGGACAGCTTATATGGACTAATACCGCTTTCACATCAGATTGTGGGTTTGGGGTATTCATGTCTCAAACCATATACAGCTGTACACTATATACATTAACTATATTTGACAATGTTTTTTTTGTGTGAGAGATGTGCAAAATATCCGCTAAAAATGCCAGCGCCGCAGTCGAGGAATAGGAATCATTTTAGTTATTGATCGGAAGTCAATTAATTGAAGCTTATTTACATTTTGCGCCAAAAAGGATCAGTCGTGGGAGTGATGCTGGCATTTTCAGCCGATATTTTGCCCTTCACTCACGGCAATGTTGGCACTCAAAGGGTTAAAACAATGCAGATAATCATATATCACACCAGTAACACAATGCGGCCATCACCAGGATAAGATTATTTACCATGAAGTTAGAGCCAATGAGATTTCTGCAGCAGTAAGGCCGTGCTTCTTAGACTCTGCCTGAAGACTCACTAACAGGTTTCAAGAATATCCATGGTTGAGCTAAGCTAGTTGAATCAAAATGACTGTGGTACTAATTAAGTTTCCTATGCTCAAGCATGCATAGCCTGGCCTGTTACTGTGTCTTGAGGACAGATGTTGTCTATAACTAGTAAAATCATGGGAACTTGTGTGATAATATTTGGTCCCAACAGACCCTGACACATTTAGAGGAATCAATGGAGTAGCTGGCAGTAGGATGGGAGGGTGGCATTGGAGTAACTGGCAGCAGCAGGGGAGGGTGACATTGGAGTACATGGCATCTGGACAGGGGCTAGAACAGAGCCTTGTGGGACTCTATAAGGGTTGTGAGGAATGGGAGCATGTGTCAGGTATAGAAACCCTAAAGGAGACATTTTAATAGCGAGGAAATGAACCAGAGAAGCACTGTGACACAAAAGCAATGGGGCGAAAGGTGTGCCATAGAGAAGTAAGCCGCAGAGAGGTCCAGGAGGATGAGTGTGGGGGAGAGTGACCCTTAGGTTCTGCTGGAAGTAGATTATGGATCAGTTTTGTTAGTGCAGTCTCAGTGGATTGAGGAGCCCATATTTTCAGAGGGTCAGGCATGAATCGAGAGCAGAGTGCACAGGGAAAGGGGAGGAAGAGGATGGAGGTATGTGGATAAAGAAGGAGGATTTGGAAGTACAGAAGGGAGGTAAAGTTTTGACCTGGAAAGAAGGGGAGCAGATAGTGGGGATTGTGTCGGGTACAGGGCAAGATGGATGAGATGTCTCCAGCAGACATGAGAAGAAGCAGGAACAGCTAGGATGAATTCTGGGGGTGAGTTTGGTTTCTTCTGTAGGCCAGTGAGTGTAGAAAGAGCTCATGGGGCAAATCTGTATTGAAGGATATTGTAAAGGGGGATGATATTTATGGGTACTCCAGAGAGAAGACTTCGGACAGAAGGGTGGTGATAGAGCTTAGACGAGAGAAGACATTTATGTAAGGATGGTAATAGGAGCATTATTACCCTTACATGTCTGTTTTGTGGGTTTCCTAAAGGATCAAACGGGCTCAGTTCGGGCCCCATGACTGGATCTCCATGCCTGTCGCCATCGGATCTTCCTTCCTCCTCGTAGACTCTCTGGATCCAGAGACAGAATACCAGTTCAGTGTTCTTGCCCAGAATAAATTGGGGACCAGCTCTTTTAGCGAGGTGGTCACGGTGCGGACTTTAGGTGAGCAGGAAGTCCTTTTCATCCTCTTTCTATTTCTACTGACGTCTCTCCAGTATGCTGCCCATCCTCCGTGAAATGTGACCTGAATACGGGCACATTGGTTGCTTTTCATCCGTGTTCCTGTTCATGATTCAGTGCAAGCGCTAATATTGTGCAACATAACCGTGGTCTTAGTATGACGAATGTATGATAGAGTTGTATGTCTTATTCTATTTAAAGCTTTCCCTCTCACAACCCCTGAGCCTCTCTTGGTTTTGACCTCACCCCGCTGCCTAATAGCTAATCGGACTCAGCAAGGCGTGCTCCTTTCCTGGCTCCCGCCATCCAATCACAGCTTTCCGTTGGATCGGTACATCATGGAGTTCCGTTTAGCAGAGAGATGGGAGATTCTGGACGACTCTATTGCAGGAGGCGAAACGGAGATCCTAGCAAAGGAACTATCTCAGGTATGTTTAGACACAACAGAAAGCATGATTTCACCTTATGCCTGGTAGCGTAGAATACACTTCTGTTCCAGCACATTTGCACCAGAGCTCATGTAGATATGTCATATTGCTGACGTAGTGGCAGAACATTAGGGTAAATTTACTATGATGGGAGTTCTATTGAATATGGGATGTTGCCCATAGCAACCAATTAGATTGTATCTATTAGCTGCTAGAACAGTGGGTCTCAACCTCAGTCCTCAGGACCCCCCAACCGTTCACGGTTCTCCACCCAGAATCATAAGTGAAATAATTAGCTCCATCTGTGGATATTTTAAAATGTGTCGGTGAATAATGAGTGGACCTGCACACCGACCGGGTGTCCTGGAAAACGTGAACTGGTGTGGGGTCCTGAGGACCGATGTTGAGAACCACTGTTCTAGAAGATGAAATCTGATTGGTTGCTATGGGCAACATTCTATCTTCAATGGAATTCCCATCTTAGTAAATTAACTCCCACTTGTCGCATTCCCCTATTCCTAATGGGTGTCATACAGAGGGTATGGGTCATTGGTTTGACACAGTTTAGGTCGACATGCATTGAGTCGACCACTGAAGGTCGACGAGGCCTTAGGTCGATGCCTGATATAGGTCGACACAAGCATTAGGTCGAAAATGGCAAGGTCAACAGTCAAAAGGTTGACATGAGCTTGTCGTGTTTTCTTTTAGCCGACATGTGCTGTCAGGTGGAATTTCATGATTGTCAACCTTCCAACCCTGTGGCTTTAGCCATGTCAACCTATTTCAGGTGTCAACTTAAGGCCTGTCGACCATCAGTGGTCGACCCACTGCATGTCGACCTTAATAGGGTCGACCTAATAGCCGTATCCCCATACAGAGTATTTTCTTCTACGACCCCCATGGCAGCCATGACAATGGGGTATTCCCCTCCTCCCACTAGTTAAGACAGGACTTTTTTCTAGGGACCGCCCACCTTGGGTATTAAAGCTTGCTCCTCCCTTCTCCCTGTGTCTTTTTCTCCTGTCTCCATCTAGATAGGACAGGCAGGGCTTTTATGTTTATTTCGAACAGGGTTACCTCGGTAAAATCAGCATTTTTGATTGGGATGGCACCCCAGGAAGAGGAAGAGTGTGGAGGAGAGTGGAGAAGATTCCTGCCTCTTACACTATGGGCATCTGTATGTTACAGTGCTGTACTTGGTGCCAGCAGTAACTAGTAAACGGCAGCTTATAATGGTAACCTGAATAGCGTTTACCTTAATGGCGCCAAAATGCCTTCAGTGCTGAGTGGCGTATAGTGCTTGCGGACGGGCGGTATTCTCTGCTGGCCGTGTCTCCTGGCCGAGAGCAGTGCAGAAGCTGCCGGGTGCAGGGACGCGAAGGGCGGAAGTGCGCTTAGACTTCACTTCCGCCGGCGGTGCACAGGCAGTGCATCGCAGAATAAGGCCCCCCGGAAACCGGGCGGGATACTTTAGTTCCACTTGCCGTCTTTTTCAGGTATTCTAAGTTAGGTGGTGTATGAAGGGTCAAATTGACTGATTGAGGTAAGCCCTTGGTTTTTATGGGCATTAGATTATTATTTATGTGATACTAGTTAGGCTTTACATAGAAACATAGAATTTGACGGCAGATAAGAACCACTTGGCCCATCTAGTCTGCCCCTTTTTTTAAACATGTTACCTCAAACCATATTTGATCCTTATTTTTTTGTAAGGATATCAATATGCTTATCCCAAGCATGTTTAAATTGTACTACTGTATTTGCGTCTACCACCTCTGATGGTAGGCTATTCCACTTATGTACTACTCTTTCTGTGAAAAAATTCTTCCTCACATTTCCCCTGAATCTTCCTCCTTCTAGTTTCAGTGCATGTCCTCGTGTTCTGTTGCTCCTCTTCCTGTGAATAATGTCTCCCACCTGTACCTTGTTAAAACCCTTGATATATTTGAAAGTTTCTATCATGTCCCCCCTTTCCCTTCTCTGCTCTAAAGTATACATATTAAGATCTTTTAGTCTTTCCTGGTACGTTTTGTGATGTAGGCCATGCACCATTTTAGTTGCCCTTCTTTGTACAGTCTCTAATGTATTTATATCCTTCTGGAGATATGGCCTCCAGAACTGAACACAATACTCTAGATGAGGTCGTACCAATGACCTATACAGTGGCATTATTACTTCTTTCTTTCTACTGCTGATACCTCTCCCTATGCAACCAAGCATCTGACTTGCCTTCTTCATTGCTTTGTTACATTGCCTACCTGCTTTTAAGTCCCCTGAAATAGTGACACCTAGATCCCTTTCTTCCTCAGTAGTTTCCATTATAGTGCCATTTATACTATATTGAGTCTTTGGATTTCTGAGACCCAAGTGCATGATTTTGCATTTTTTGGCATTAAACTTTAGTTGCCATTCTCTTGACCATTTCTCTAATCTACCTAGATCCTCAAATCATTTGTTTTACCCCTCCTGGTGTGTCTACCCTGTTGCATACCTTTGTGTCATCTGCAAAAAGGCACATGTTACCCTCAATTCCATTTGCAATATCACCAATAAAGATATTAAAAAGCACCGGTCCAAGTACAGATCCCTGGGGTACTCAACTTGTAACCTTTCCCTCCTTTGACTGTACTCAGTTTACTACAACTCTCTGTTTTCTGTCCTGCAACCACGCTCTTATCCATTCAACTATCTTAGAATCCAATCTCAAGCTTTCAAGTTTATTTAACAGTCTGCGATGTGGGACAGTGTCAAAAGCTTTACTAAAGTCTAGATAAGCTACATCTACAGCCCCACCTTGATCTATTACTTTAGTCACCCAGTCAAAAAAGTCAATAAGATTTGTTTGACATGATCTTCCCCCATTAAACCCATGCTGTTTTGGATCCTTTAAATTGCTGGTTTTGAGATATTCTACAACTCTTTCTTTTAAGAGTGTTTCTATCAATTTCCCTACTACTGATGTAAGGCTCACTGGTCGATAGTTGCTTACCTCTTCCTTGCTTCCACTTTTGTGCAGTGGGACTACATTCGCTGTTTTCCAGTCCTCTGGGATTACTCCAGTAGCTAGTGACTGGTTGAATAATTCTGTTATTGGTTTTACCAGCTCCCCTTTAAGCTCTTTTAGTATCCTTGGATGTATCCCATCTGGCCCCATTGATTTATCCACTTTCTGTTTTGAGAGTTCTGTGAGGACTTTCTCCTCTTTAAATGTACTTGTCTCTCCCTCAGTTTTCTTACTATACTTGCAACTTAACTGTGGCCCCTTCCCCTCTCTTTCAGCAGTGAATACTGAGCAAAAATAATTATTAATATTATCTGCTATTACATTGTCCCCCTCAAGAAAACTTCCACTCTCTGTCTTCAGTCTAATTATTCCACTTTTTGTTTTTCTCCTTTCACTTTTATACCTAAAAAAAGTTTTCCCCCCTTTACCCACTGACTGGTCCATTTTCTCTTCAGTCTGTGCTTTTGCACATCTGATTACCTTCTTAGCCTCCTTCTGTCTAACAAGATACACCTCTTTGTCCTCATTCTTCTGCGTCTGCTTAAATTTCTTAAAGGCCAACTTTTTTGCTTTCACAATACTTGCTACTTCTTTTGAAAACCACAATGGCTTTCTTTTTCTTGTGTTTTTCCTAACTCTTTTGACACAAAGTTCTGTTGCTTTTAGAATTGCACTTTTTAATTTTTCCCACTTATCCTGCACTTCTTCCAAGTTCTTCCACTCTGCCAAAGAATCCCTTACAGAGTTTCCCATCTCTACAAAATCAGGCTTCCTAAAATCTAACACCTTTGTTTTTGTGTGCGATGAGTCAGTCTCTGTCTTTATTTTGAACCATACTGCTTGATGGTCACTGGATCCCAGATTTTCACCCACATTTATGTCAGATATTCTGTCACCATTTGTAAGTATTAAGTCTAATATTGCGTCCTTACGAGTGGGCTCCCTCACCAATTGCTGGAGGGATGCTCCTTGCAAGGAATTCAGCATGTCCCTACTTCTGGTGGAACTTGCAACAGGCAGCTCCCAGTTTACTCCTATACATAAGAGGACTGCTAAAAAGAAATATTTATCATGTACATGCATGGCTTGCGATAAGACTTTTATGGGTTCTGCTAAAAGAAATTTGTGTGAGGACTGTGAAAAATCTCAGCATAAAGTGGCAGATAAACCTGACCAATCTGATATGCTTAAGAAATTGATGTATTGGATGAAGCAATCTTTTGTTTCCAAGGACGAATTTCGTGAGTCCCAGCATCCTAAGAGATCTAGGGAGCAAGTAGGAATGAGTTATGAAGGAGAAGGTTCTTCTGAGGAATTAGATCTGTTGGAAGAGGCTACAGCTGAATCAGGAGAATTGGAGGAAGAGGTCAGATCGTTTAATCTTGACACAGTGGAGAGTATGTTGAAAAATATTTATAAATCAATGAATTACCAAGACGTTTCTGCTACAGCGGAAGATCCATTGTTTGAAGAAAGATCTAAGAAAGGTAGAACCTTTCCAGTTCATAAGGTGGTCTGAGAAATGATTAATAAATAATGGACTACCATTGACAAGAGGTTGGGAGGTTGGGCCAGAATGGATAAAATGGGCCCATTTCAAAAGGTCTTCATCTTTGAATGGAAACAAGTTCCAAAAGTGGATGCGGCAGTGGCAGAACTAACGTCTAGGACAACGATTCCATTAGAGCAGGGGTGTCCAAACGTTTTGCGACAAGGGCCAGTTTTGGTGAGGTGAAAATGTGGGGGGCCGACCATTCAGCCTGACATTCTTTGAATCATTAATCACATCACAATGGTCCCCCACTCTGCCCCCATTCACTTTATATCCCCCAGCCTGCCCCTTCACTGTATATTCCATAGACTGCCCCCCCCCCCCTTCTCTGTATTTCCTCCAGCCTGCCCCCAATCACTGTATGTCCCCCACTCTGCCCTTTCACTGTATATTCCCCTGCCTGGACATTTTTCTCTGTATGTCCCCCAGCCTGCTCGTCCTTCACTGTATGTCCACCATTCACTGTATGTTCCCCACTAAGCACCCATTCACTCTGTCTTCCAGCCTATCCACCCTTCTCTGAATGTCCATCACTGCCTCCAATCACTGTATGTCCCAAAACCTGACCCTCCTTCACTGTATGTCCCAAAGCCTGACCCTCCTTCACTGTACAGTATGTCCCCCAATCTGCCCCCATTCAATGTATGACTCCCATTCACTATGTCCCACAGCCTGCCCGCCCTTCACTGATAGTCCTTCACTTCCTCCATTCACTGTATGTCCCCCAGCCTGACCCTCCTTCACTGTATGTCCCCCACTCTGCCCCATTGACTGTATGTACCCCTACCTGCCTTCTCCCTTCTCTGTATGTTTCCCAGCCCCTTGTGTGAGCCAGAGGACAGAGAAGCAAAGCAGGAACTGCAAGGACAGGAGATGCTTGGGCTCCCGCTGCCGCCCTCCTCCACTCTGCATGTTACGGTAGCAAGCTTCCCCCTTGCTGCACCCCCTCCCCACACATTGCTGTCACTGTGATTGTGGATGAGGGTGATATACAATTGCAGCTGCAGGGTTTGGATGCATACTCACCCGAAAGACTCCAAACACATCTCACTGTGGCGGCCAGCACCTCCTCACTGCTGCAGACAGCAAGGTAAAGGCACACACGCACGCCGGGGCCCCGCCTGTGTGTCCCGCATCTGATGCTCCACCCGCTTCTGGCTGGAGGCTGCGGGCCACTTGAAATGACAGGACGGGCCGCATTTTGGACATGCCTGCATTAGCGGAATGGAGCAGCGTTTAAGGACGCTATGGAAAGGAAAATTTAAAATTCACTCAGAAAATTGCACCAAGCCTCAACACTATCTCTTAAGTCTAGTGTGGCTATTGCCTCCGTATCTAGAGCACGAAGATTGTGGTCCTCAGAATTGTACACAGATATAAATGATAACATTTCTAAACAAAATCTGTTAAGAAGTTTACAAATAATGCAAAAAGCAATAGAGTATCTCTATGAATCATATCTTGATGCTGTGTCCTTTTCAGCTAAGACCATGGAAGCTGGGGTCACGGCCAGAAGGGCACTCTGGCTCAAACCATTTAACGCTGATGCCAGTTCTAAAAACAGATTGACCGCTTTGCCTTTTGAGGGAAGTTTCTTGTTTGGCTCTAAGTTGGACTCTATTATCCAGAGGATTTTAGGAGGCAAATCCGTTAGATTACCTCAAGATAAAAGCGGGAGGTTTCAGAATCGGTTTCCCATATCAACTTCCAGTAGACAATCGTATAAGGAGGCTAAGGGCTATCGCCCGGGTCGCCCTTACTTCCGAAGAAGCAACCCCAATTTCACTTGACAGTCCTTATGACAATCGTATAGAAGAGGTTCAAGATTATGAAGGTGGATTGACAGTGGAAGTAGGAGCCCGCCTACTTCAGTTTGCAGAAATTTGGAGAACATCAATCACAGACAAATGGCCACTCGAAGTGGTGGAAAATGGTTACCAGATGGAGTTTTTAAGAAGGCTGTGGAAAACCAGATTTGTCAAGTCCCGTGTTCCAGAGAGAATAGGAGAGAAACAAACCCTGCTTATGAAGATCCAACAGTTACTAGAAATAGGAGCAGTAGAACATGTTCCAGAAGATCAACGGGGTCTAGGTATTTATTCAAATCTATTTCTCGTGAAAAAAAGCACGGGAGGTTTCAGAACAATTCTGGGCTTGCGAGAACTGAATATGTATATCAGAAGAACAGTTTCAGATGGACACTATCACTTCTATTCTCACAGGGATAAAACAAGGAGAATTCCTAGCTTCCATAGACTTAAAAGATGCTTACTATCATATCGCAATAAGTCACAGGGACAGGAACTTCCTGAGATTATCTCTTCAAAGTCTCCATTGTCAATTCACCTGTCTCCCATTTGGACTGAATACATCTCCACTAGTGTTTACAAAGATCCTGGTGACGTTAACCGCAGAGCTGAGAAAGCAAGGATACAAATTTGTCCCTATTTGGATGACCTGTTGCTGTCGGGAAGGTCGATAAAAGAAGTTCAAAGCAGTGTGAAGTTCACGATAAATTTCCTGCAGAATCATGGTTGGGTAATCAACCAGAAAAAAAGTCAACTGATACCTTCAGAGACAATCACATTTCTGGGCGTCTGTATAGATACAAGAAGCTTTTCAGTGAGATTATCAAGAGACCAGTGTATGAAGATTCAGAATCTAGCTCAAACAATTTTCCTGCAAGAAGATGTTCCCTGAAGTCAGGCCTTCAACTTCAATGATTGCATCATGTATACATATCATTTAATGGTACATGAGAGGTGTGCAATGGCAACTTGTACCACATGTAAGGAACAAAAGCGATGACCGTATCCAAATCCTGTTGAATGGCAAGACAAGAGAATCCCTGGGATGGTGGACAAAGGGATTAGAGACAAGATTTTCCAGTTTAGCAAACCCAGAATTCTTAGTGCTCACAACAGACGCGAGTTTACAAGGATGGGGTGCGCATCTAGGAAACTACTCAGTACAGGGAATTTGGTCTCAAGAAGAAAGCTCAAAATCGTGAAACGTAAAATAATTACAGGCTGTCTGAAAGGTGATTTCTTGTCTAAAGGAAAGATTTCGACGTTCCAATCTAAGGGTGATGTCAGACTGTCGTGGCTCATATAAATCATCAGGGAGGAACAAGGAGTCTACCAATATTGGCGGTCACAGAGAAGATCATGTCATGGGCAGTAAAAAATCTTCTATCAATCTCAGCTGTCTACATTCCAGGGCCAGAAAAAATCATCGTGGTCTTTCTGAGCCGGAAGCAGATCTTACCCAGGAGAATGGGAGATATCTGCAGAAGTGTTGGACATGATAGTAGCCAGATTCGGGGAACCAGAGGTAGACCTCATGGCTTCATACAACAACAGAAAGGTGCACAGATTTTACTCTAAATTCTTTCATCCTCTGCCTGCGGTCCTAGACACTTTTTCAGTAAAGTGGGAATTCACTCTGGGGTACATTTTTCCTCCGTTTACCATGATAAACCAGATACAAAAAAAAAAAATCAGGGAGGACCTAATGGAGGTCATCGCTTTCTTGCCCTATTGGCCTAGAAGAGCCTGGTTCACAAATGTGATAACAATGTCAGTTTATCAACCCTGGGAATTGCCAGTCACGCCAGATCTTTTGGGGCAGGGGCCAGTGTGTCATCCAGAGCCGAAATCCTTTTGTCTGAAGGTATGGAGATTGAGCAGTCTCCTTTGAGACACCACAATCTATCTAGTTAAGTAACAGATCTGCTTTTAAAAGCAAGGAAAGAGGTTTCATCTATAGTGTATTACAAGACATGGAACAAGTTTATGTCTTGGGAACATTTTGAGAAAGATTTCGTGAATATTCCTACGGCGAAAGTATTGACGACTGGCAGAAGAGAAACTGGTGAAATAATTCTGCAGAGCTATCAGAAGAATTTGTTCGCCACTAAAATCCTCGGTTGCTCCGTGGGATTTAAACTTCGTTTTTAGACTCTTGATGAGACAACCGTTTGAACCTATGGAAGACATTGGGTGAGATTTAATAGGATGAGAGATTCAGAAAGTTAGAGATTTTTAGAAGAAATCTCCAGTTTTTTTAAAGCGGCAATCATTTACACTGCAAAACCAGTTTGATTTTGCAGTGTAAATGATTGCCGCTTTAAAAAAACTGGAGATTTCTTCCCAAATCTCTCACTTTCTGAATATCTCATCCTATTAAATCTCACCCAAAGCCTTTAAGTTCCTCACTTGGAAGGTTTTGTTTCTTGTGGCAATCACATCAGCCTGAAGGGTGAATGAGATACAGGCTTTCTGGATAAAAGAAAAACAGGTGTGTGGGGAGCGCTATTAACAGCAGCTGGCAAGGGGTTGTCACTCCCCTAATAATCAAGAGAGAAATATATACAAGATGCCAGCGCTGGCTGAATAATTGTTCAGACGGTAATCCAAATAAATTATATTTAATAACTCTAATAGCAAGTGTAAAACAATAAAATCTAACTAAGACAATGCACAACAAAATACATACAAATGAAAATAAAAGGATAGGGGAATTGTCACATGAGGGACATATGGTGGTATGTAGCAGGATTTAAAAGTCAAATGTCATAAAACATCCATAATAGGAATTTATATTACCGATTGGGAAATTGCTCCACTGACGAAATTGGCTGAGGCATTGAAGGTGTGTACCCTCCAATTGTGGATAAAAGATGGTTGTAGTGATGATCAGCTCTTATGTAAAAGGATCTTGGTTAAATCCTTGATGGCGACCACTTGCTGAACTGGTAAGTCTCTTAGGGACCTGGCTTGGTGTCCCAACAGCTTTTGTTTGAAACTTTAAATCCAGATTTCTGGGTGGTGCTCTATTTCTTTCAGGGATGAAGATTGACCATCAGTAAGAGCAAAAGGGTCCAGTATAATGCTCAACGCGTTTCCCGGATCAGTAATTTCCGGCTTCCTCAGGATAAAAGAACCTTATCTGATAATCTTCCCTGAGTTGTTTTGCGTACTCACCCAGATTTTATTCCTAAAGTCATATCAGCATTCCATATTAATCAGGAAGTATCCTTACCGAGTTTGTTTCCTAATCCCATAGATGAGGAACAGAAGTCTTTTCACATGTTGGACCTGGTGAGAGCGGTGTCCATTTATGTCGACCGTACAAAATAATGGAGAAAGTTGGATCATCTGTTCATTATTCCTGAAGGGCCAAAAAAAGGATTGGCTCCAACAAAGCAAACCATATTAAGATTGGTTCGAGAGGGGATTGAGTTTACCTACAAAAAAAAAGGCACCGTTTCACCTCCAGCGATTAAGGCACATTCTACCTGGGCAGTGTCCACGTCTTGGGCTAGAAGGGCTAAAGCATCGGTGAAGGAATTCTGCCAAGCAGTGACCTGGTCCTCTGTCCATACTTTCACTAACCATTATGCCTTAAATGTGTCTACAGCCCACTTTGGGAGTCATGTACTACAAGAGGCTTTATCCATAAGATGATTCCTCTAAAATAAAGGATGAGTTATTGGCATTCATATTGGCTCCCTCCCGTTTTTTATTCAGCATGGGTATGTCCCATTGTCATGGCTGCCATGGGAATCTTAAAAGAAATATGTGAATTATACTCACAGATAATTCCTTTTCTTCCTAGAGATCCCATGGCAGCCATTGGTTTCCCACCCTTGTGTTATGTATTAGTGTTTTTCAGGGACCGTTATTGAGGAGACACTCGAAAGACACAGGGAGAAGGGAGGAGCAAGCTATTATACCCAAGGTGGGCGGTCCCTAGAAAAAAGTCCTGTCTTAACTAGTGGGAGGAGGGGAATACCCCATTGTCATGACTGCCATGGGATCTCTAGGAAGAAAAGGAATTATCGGTGAGTATAATTCGCATATTTCCTGCAGTGTCCGATGCCTTTTAGAATGACCAGCTGGTATGCTGAATACGTTGTGTTTCTCTCTAGGACACCTGGTATGAATTTCGGGTTCTAGCGGTCATGCAGGATCTCATCAGCGAGCCCAGTAATATAGCCGGAGTGTCCAGCACAGGTGCAGTATACAGAGTGACAAACTTGCAGCCCTTACCTGTCTTGTATAAAAGCCTGCAGGGTGCGATTTCCGCCAAGTTTTTTTTAAAGCGGTCTTTAAATCGGTAATAATTTAATTGGCTAAACCTGGTAGCTTTTATTGCTCCTTGAAATCCACCTTGTAAGCCAGTTTAAAATTCCTTTTTATATTGGAATTCTCATATCTAAAATCTTTTTGTGCCTTTAGAACAGGATTGGCTAAACCTGTCGGTACTTGTTTAGTTTCACAGTGGCAGCATGGCCAGGTGCTACTTCTGGGTTCGGCGCTCGCCAAACTACCTGTATCTAAAATAAACTCCATGCCAACGTGGATAGTTCATACCCCCACTATCAACGTTGGCATGGAGTTGATTTTAGATAGTGTAGTCAGCCACCGAGCCCATAGTGTAGGTGAGCGCAATGAGCCCCGCAAGGGGACTCAGACACGCGGCCATGCTGCCGCCATGAAACTAAACAAGTACCAACCTGTCTTTAGGATCTACCAACCGTTCATATGTCTCCGGCAACCTGTGGATCTTTAGTAGGAATAAATGCAGCATGTGTGAAAATGTGACTGTTAGTAATGACTACACCTGTGCACCAGCTAGGTGATCTGGAAACATGGACCATTGGTAGGGGACCGGTTTGGCCACCCATGATGTAGTGCTTATATTAGGGTTTTGTTTTGAATGTATTTATTTTTATTAATTGCTCTATTCCTTGTCTTGCAGATGTCTTCCCCTCTCCAGAACTTAGTGATGAAGGCTTCGCTCGGCCGGTGCTTGCTGGAATTGTCGCTACCATCTGCTTCCTGGCGGCTGCAGTTCTGTTCAGCACTTTGGCAGCGTGCGTGGTAAACAGGCAGCGAAAACGGAAATTGAAAAGGAAAAAGGGTGAGCGATGAAATCTTCGGAAAGAACTTAACAGTATCACAATACAATAAAGTACTGTACAGTACATTTTTATATTTACTTATTTATTTAGTTTCTTATATAGCGCAGCAGATTCCATTGCGATTTACAATTGGAAACAGTGATAAAAGAAACTGTGTAGTAACAATTCAACGTAGAGTTAGAAGAACCCTGCCCGCAAGCTTACAATCTACCCACCTGCCCCCAAACTATCGTCTGCCTGATGGCAGTCACTGCACGGTTTTAATGAAAAGCTTTCCTGAGAGTGCCTGAACCCTTCCTATTACTGCACAGAGGGGTGAGGAGTGTAGGGAGAAGGGCTGCACAACTATTATTCTAAGTTATAGGCACACATAAGAATATCTTGCAGCATAGCAGCCCCCTCTAGTGGTCAATCCATAAAATTACAGGCTGACAGAATGCTATCACTATTTATTTATTTATTTATTTATTTTATTTATTTATTAACAGTTTCTTCTATAGCGCAGCATATTCCGTTGCGCTTTACAATAGCAAACAGTGATACAACAAAACAGGGTATTTACAGACAGTCAAAATGTACACTATACAACTTTGGCAATATTAACCACTAGTCACGTAAAATAGGGATTTACAAGTATGGAAAATACAAGTACCAGCATGCAGGCATTATATGCCTACTGGTATCTTATTTTTTAAATGTCCCAATATTGCTTTTATCGTGAATCTGATATTCGTGTTCTATTATGCATTGAGTTTCCTGTTCTCCTTTCCTAACAGACCCACCACTATCCATTACACATTGTCGGAAAAGCATGGAGTCTCCGTAAGTACATGCATACATACCATCTTCATTGCACACTAGAGTGCACGGCATCCCACACAGCTGGCTGCTTGTTTTTATTTTAATATCGTGTGTGTGTGTGTGTGTGTGTGTGTGTGTGTGTGTGTGTGTGTGTGTGTGTGTGTGTGTGTGATTTATTCATATGCAAAGCTCTGGATAGCTGCAATTCTGTCATCGCCCCATCTCTGAACTTTCACTACTTATGAACACCCTGATCCAATGAGGGGCACTGTTGCTGCCCATGGCCGTACCCCTCTGCTGTGTCTGCCAGCTTTCTGTACACAACACAATTTGAGTCTTGCATCCCCATGCAAGCTTCAAAATTGTGTTGTGTACCAGTTTATTTTTAACTTCAAACATCAAAACAAAGTTGGAGCTTTCACAATATTAAATAAATATTATTTTGCCAGTATATAGTTTAGGCCAGTGGTAGCCAACTCCAGTCCTTGAGAGCTACCAACAGTTCACATTTTCCAGCTCACCTCGCAGGTGCACAGGTGCACTCATTACTGACTAACACATTTGAAAAGATCCACAGGTGGAGCTAATTAGTTCACTTGCGATTCTGTGTGGAAACATGGAAAACGTTAACTGTTGGTAGTTCCAGAGGACTGGAGTTGGCTATCCCTGGTTTAGACTCATTACTTTGAATTAGCAGATAGGCGTTTAGCTCTCCCATTTGTGCAAAAAATACTACAGGGAATTTTGTTCTTTGTTTATTTGAGTTTGTTTTTACCAGTTAATAAGATATTGTATGTACACAACATTCATATAAAGTATCTTATGGAGTAATCCCGATTGCATCAGACCCCACTTTATTGAGGGGCCTTGCCATTAGTACCACTTAAACCAATCATTAATTAATCAATTTGGCCTTTACGATGTTCTCTTTCCATTTAGGTTGTCCTCTGGAAAGGTCAGCCCAGAGAGTGTTCGTACACTTCGTGCTCCCTCAGAATCTTCAGAAGATCAGTGTCCACCATCCAAGCGGCCTCTGAGCCCTGGGCGTGAGAAAGAGCTGTCCTTGTATAAGAAAACCAAACGTGCCATGACCAGCAAGAAATATAGTGTCAGCCAGGCTGAAGCAGAGGTGACTACACCAATTGAGTTAATCAGCAGGGGTCCAGATGGTCGCTTTGTGACAGGTGGTCCAGATCAGGAACCAGCTCTCCGCAGTCGCAGAATTCAAGGCTTTCCATTTGCAGAGGAGACTGATATGTACCCAGAGTTTAGACAATCTGATGAGGAGAATGATGAGCCATCTGGTTTAAAGTCCCAGCTTACCCCACTGTCATCCAGTCAAGACTCTCCACTTCAGCCTCCGGCCTATAGTCCCCATTTCCAACATCAACCATCTGAAGGAAGACAGCAGCCTTCTGGTCAATCCAGACCTGGAGGATACCACCAGGGTCACTTGTATGGCTATCTTAGCAGCAGTCCTCGGGATTCAGATCCACCTCCACCCTTTTATATGCCAGAAGTCAGTCCGCTTAGTTCCGTCATGTCCTCGCCACCATTGCTTCCTGAGGGATCTTTCCCAACAATTCCTGAAGAGAATGGGGAGAATAGTTCTACCAGTACCCTGCCTCTGACACATACACCAACTGGGGGACGCTCTCCAGAGCAGTGGGGAGTTCCAGATTTTCCTTTTGGAGGTTTGGAGGCTCCCCCATCTCCCTCCATGTTTGTCCAGCACCGGTATGAACCTGGAGAGATGCGGCGTCCTCTGCCTCCACCTCCTCCAGCCCCCTTTCCTCGGGGACGTCCTCCACCCAACTCCTTGCAGGTTCCATCATATGCTGCCATCTTGCCTCTTGAACCACATCCAGGCTGGGGAGGAAGGCTCCCTAGTCGGTGTCCACTTCCTCCCCACCCAACTTCTTGGCAGGATGCAGCTATGCAACTGGCTGCTCAGAGCCAGCTCCGGCACACTAGCCAAGGTATGGGAATCCAGGTTCTTCCATACCCTGACATCTCTGACCCAGGACCTTTTGGGATGGATGCCCGTTGGTTTGAAAGCCGGACACGTCCTCAGATGAGCCCCAGACAGCATCGTAGACTGGAGCCAAGCATACATCAGGTGGTGCTGCAACCTTCCCGTCTCTCCCCACTTACTCAAAGTCCCCTAAGCTCCAGACATGGCTCCCCTGAGCTAAGTGCCAGAGCCAGACCTCGTCCTGGTCTTCTGCCGCCGCCACCAGACTGCTCTGGCATTGCTCTGCAGCCCCCGGGCTTCTTACACAAATCACCCCCTTCTTCTGGATCCCCGGCTAAAAGCAGCCATGACAGTCCTTGTTACCGTCCCACCCCACCTGATACATCTCCCCATGCAGATGGACGTAGGAGAGAAGAGCGGATACACGCAGAGACAGCGGTGCTGTGCACTGCAGGGTAAGTGTAAAGCTGAACCTGAAGGCAGAGTTCCCAATAGTCATTTTTCCGCATTAAAATAAGTCTGGGTCACGTATCCTAGAACAGTGCTTAGGAATGAATGGTTGCAAGTTCTCTATCTGCGGTATAACAGCATAGTATATTAAGGTAATCCACATCGCAGCCTTGTTGTGGGGGGTTAATAAAGCTGGTAGCATTGAAAAGATAATACTGTGCCAGCAGAAATGGGTATGGGGTTGTTTAACCCTTTGAGTGCCAAGTGAATTTGACGAAATAGGTGAGAAACTTGCCAAGCAACCATTTGTATTCATCGTAATGACCTTATATAGGGAATATAATCTTTTTTTTTTTTTACACCACATTTTTTATTTGAATTTGTATAACAAATGTAAGCGACGCTGGTATTTTTAGTGGATACTTTTCACATCTCTCACAGATGCTGGCACTCAAAGGGTTAATCCAGTAGATTCCATTACCTTACCCATTTTCATGCTATTACTGCTGTCAACAATGAGGAACTGGACCTAAGGACTCTGGTCCAGGCCAACAAAGACATAGGGCCAGATTCTCTAAGCTTCAAAAGTGATCAAATGGAGAGTGATAAACAGCCAGCCAATCAGCTCCTGACTGACATTTTTCAAACACAGTCTGTGACATGGCAGGTAGGAGCTGATTGGCTGGCTGTTTATCACACTCTATTTTATCACTTTTGAAGCTTAGAGAATCTGCCCAAACGGTGTTCCAGATGCCCAGACTAGAATAGAACTAAGGGAAGATGATTTTATATGATAAACTGGAAGAAATGTACACATGCATATTCTTTACCCTTCCGGTTTTCATTATTACAAGTACAGTATAACGGTCGCTAAATAGACAGATCCTTAGGCGTTTAGCCAACTTGTACAAAATACAACGGATATCCAGGAATAGTATTTACGATAAGAAATCCAAATGTCTTCGATGTTCTTCATGCTTTGAAACTTTATTTTTCTATATTGCTAAAAACATTGCCACCTACTGAGTATTCTACTGCAGGGAAACGGACACCGGCTAATTAATCTGGGAGAGGTCCATCATATAGATATTGTGTTTTCTATCCTTTATATAGTGACATTTATAGTGCCATACATACATACAGGCAGGACTCACGGAACTGATGCAGGGATATTCAGACCTGATTGCTGGGCTGCAAATTCGCAGGCCAGACGATTATCGATCATTACGCGCATGCGTGAGGTCCTGGGATACACACACTGGGAAAATGATTCAATGAAGAGCGAGTTGTGAATTGATTTGTGGCTAGACGCCCACCTGCGATATTTTCAGAAGCCTTTAGCACAGGGCGAGATTTCACTCTGGTAGGGCGGCAGCTATCTGATTGCAGGGCTCTGCAAAATAGCAGAGAAGCGATCGGGTCTGAATAACCCCCACAATTCAAACAGACACAGCCCAATGGATATGCAAGAGAGATTATGAGGCTGTGTAACCATTAGTTCACTTGTGTTTTGGCTCTGAAAAGCACAGATCAGCGCCGGAAGCCGGTACATGAATACAGATACAGAAATTGCACCTTATTCGCAAAGCAATGTGACGCACAAGGTTTATGTGATGTGACACATTGGCCCCAATTCAGACAAGTACACAGGGCTGCTATTCCGCAGCCCTGACGATTAACAAAAGACTGCGCATGCGAAGTCTGAATACTCGCAGCCCAGCGAGCAGGTCTGAATTGTGTCCATTGTGTGTGACTGGATCTGTACACGGAGCAGAACAGAATTTGCACTTTTTCACATTACTCAACAGAGTCATGTGTGTCCTAGTCATATTGCATTGCAACCTGAATCAGCTGTAGCACCAACCATGTGTGGTGAAGGGGGGAGAATTGGTAAGTCTCTCTCTCTCTCTCTCTCTCTCTCTCTCTCTCTCTCTCTCTCTCTCTCTCTCTCTCTCTCTCTCTCTCTCTCTCTCTCTCTCTCTCTCTCTCTCTCTCTCTCTCTCTCTCTCTCTCTCTCTCTCTCTCTCTCTCCACACATTGGTGGGTTCTGGCACTCTATATAAATCCCTTACTACGCCTGTTGCCCTCCACATTCAGGAACCAACTCGTCCCCACATAGAGCAAAGTCCGGCGGCACTCTGGCACCAACAAAAGGGAACACAGCCACAGGCAGACATTTGTGGCTGTGTTTCCTTTGTGTTGGTGCCTGAGTGCCGCCGGACTTTGCTATATATATATATATATATCAGGGAATGGAGCCGGCCCTCTAATGCTTAGTAGAAATATTTGCTGCAGGCTGTTTCCAGGCTGGCACATGTAAAGAGATCAATAGGCAGCACTTGGGCGACTTGGAATAAATGTAGACCACACACAGTACTTTAGTTGGATGAGTACAGATCTAAGAGCGAAGCCATTGGTGCCACAGAGACGCCTCCGTCCATAGGCTGTTTTTGCCCTTCTTATCTGTATCGCTAGGTAGCAGACTCTTCGTACACATTTTTAAGGGCAAAGTGCAATAATTAAAAAGTTTACCACAACGTTGACATACTTCCTAATGTATGGCTTTCATTTCTTGATGGGCTGCAGACAGGACTATGGCGGACATCCATAACTGTGTGACAGATATACCGGATCCACCAGCTGTAAACTGCACATTTTGTCAATTTTAATAAAGTTTTTTTTTTTTTTTATCTTGTGCAAAATGGTTCTCGCCACTCTTTATGCAGGGGCTCTGAATTTCTCACCCATCTCCTGAGATGAATTTATTTATAGAGAAGCCCTTGAATGGAAACATCCGTCAGCTGTATATGTGCACACGTCTTGTGTATGCCCGGAGTGCAACTGTGCGGTATTGTGTCTGCTGTGAAAACCTATGTAATATAGGAAAAACTATCAGTATGTCATGCCTTAGCCTTCAATATAGTTGCGCTTTGTTAGTACATAGCCTAGTTACTTCCCAGTTTGTGGGAATACCAGGCCTCTAATTAGCTAATGGTTCTAGAGAACAATCTGGTACCTGCAGAGTTTTGTGCCACAGTTCTTATAGGCCGACACAGATAACAGACCAATAAATAATGTTCTACTAATATACCTGGTGATGTTTATTTGTGTGAGATTGTGCAAAGCTGTTTGGCTCTTCAACACACAACGGAACCGGAGTTTGTCAAGGCCCAATGGTGGTCATCGCATGGAAATACTATGTACAGTACTATGACGACACAAACACACATTGCCTATTTATGTACACACAGATCTTACGAGGGTGTTCTATCCAGGTTTCCCAACCTCGTTCCTTTAAGGCACACTTAACAGTCCAGGTTTTTAGGATATCTACACTCAAGTGCAGATTGTTAAATCAAAATTACTGAGACACTATTTAACACAATTGCATGGCGATTCTTTGCACCTGGCCTGCCTCGAGTTGTGAGGTTGGAAAACACTGTTATATGATCACCAAGCTGAGAACCTTTTGGATAAGTGGAGATTACGTCATTAGAACAGGCCTGAGCATCTTGTGGCTCGCTGGGTGTAGTAAAACTACAAGTACCAGCATGCCCTGCCACAGTTTCACTATTCGGGAATGCTACTGTCTGTTGTCCCTACCTTCAGATTCTCAGTAAAGTGGCAATGTTTTTTAACAATGTGACCAGTACATATGTTTTTTGTTGTTTTGTTTTTTACTTTTTGTGTTTTTTTACTTTTTTGTGTTTATTTAATTTTATTTATTTTTTTGACCAAAAGGCCTCAAACTTGAAAATACCTTGTTATAATGTGAAACGCTCCCGCTGTGACAAGCAGAATATTATGTTTTAGACTCTGTTAGATAAAACATGGAGAACCAGAACGAACATTTTAAGGGCGACATTTATGCATACGATTACAGGCTCTGCTGCTAGGCTGTCTTAGATGGATAAGCGTGTCAGGTCTGGCATGTGAGTGGGCACTTCACCCCCAAGCACCCCCTTCACCCCCAAGCACACCTCACTCTCCACCGCGTTGCCCTTAGTAACTGTCTGTTTCTGATTGATCTCAGCTATCTGAGCAGTGTTGACGTCATGAACGCCTCCATCCAATAGGTAAGGGTGATCCATGTCTGAAGGGGGAAGAGGGGAGTGCGGGGTGGGCTCCTGGAGGGTGGGCTAACATAATAACGTCCTTTCCCTCTGTTTATTAATCCCAGCGCCTGCTTTAAAGGGGAACAGAGCATGCAGCTCAGATCACGTTGATGCATTTAAACGGCATTTAAACAAAACCAGAGGGCCTGATCAGGTCACCTTACACAGTGACATGGCCTCTCGGTGTCAGCACTCTTAAGTAGATCACAGTGTGGATAGAAATTCCGGATGACAGCCCCGGACACTCAGACCCTTTCCGGTACAGTATTTACCATAGGAATGATGATATAACCTTACCCCTGAAACCTAGGGTGCATTTGCATTATCTTAATGCATCACCCTGAGGAACGTTACTTTCAGAACTGTGTATCTGCATTGATGCATGATCATATCACATGGCCTGACTTAATGCCAGGCACAATGGCGGCTTTCGGCACTCGCATTGTACCCATACGAGGCCTTCTTATCCAGCTAGTCCACATTTTCTGTCACATTCTTAAAGTAGTAACACACACAAAATGGCAACCTTCCTCATAGAACATAAGTTTAGCCCACAAAAGGAATGGGTTCACTTGGTCTACAGTTAGTTGGTCAACGTGGATCTAGGTCGACATGGCTATAGGTCGACAGGACATTAGGTCCACATGGTGTAGCTTGACAGTCTAAAGGTCGACATGGGTTTTTTTACAGTTTTTTTGACCCGAATGTCACCATGGACACTGGTTAAAGTGCACCACGTCCACTTGCATGGCTCGCTACGCTCGGCAGACTGTTTTATTCTCCCACCACACCTTAAGGTGCCCACAGACGCATCAATTATCGAATGCGTTTTGTACTTTTTAAGCACAAATTGCATCTTATGTACAATTATTGGATGGTGTTTATGTTCCCGGGAGCCCGATATTGTATGTCTAAAAAAGTACGTGCTGCATGTACTATTTAGACTACATCTAAAAATTTAACATTACAAACATGGGTTCATCACATGCATCCAAGTGCACATCTCATAGCAAGCTGGAAGAAAAATTGTATAGAACCATTGTACAGTCAAAAACGCATAGCACAGTACAATTGTAGCGTCTGTGGGCACCTTTAGTGTATGGTAGGGCATGAAATACCACCTCATACCCTCCAACATGACCCTTTCCATTAGGTCCAAAATGCTCTGTTCCTAGACTTCCCTGCTAGTGGCAGTTACAGAGGTGGCTATCCAGCACTGTCCAATATTCAAAAAGGGGAGCCACACCTAATGCCACCTCAAACATCACTATCCTGCACTCACTGGCAGTTGATGTGACCCCCCCTCTTTGAATATTGGACTGTGCTGGAGTCCCACCTATGTAACTGCAACTGGCAGGGAAGTCCAGGAACAGAGCATTTTGTACCTAATGGAATGGGTCATGTTGGAGTATATCCCTAAATTTATACATATATCTAGCAGCGCAATACACACCACCCCCTCTCTTTTCATGTTGGAGGATATGCCACCTGTCGGCACATGTTAGCTAAAAAAACTAAAAAAAAAACATGTCGACCTATTGACTGTTGACCTAAACCATGGCGACCTAATGCTTGTGTCAACCTACTGACATGAGGACCTATCCCCATGGCGACCTAATGCTTGTCGACCATCATGCTGTAGACCAAATGACCTTATCCCCCACAAAATGGCTGCCACCACTGTGTGCATGTGATGGCTTTATCCTTGAATAAAGAGGCGGTATGACATGAGACCACCTTTTAAGTTGGTGTTTGGGCGCGGTGGGTACATTTCTATGGATGATGCCAGGTTCCCCTTTAAAGGAGACCATGCAACTCATATGCATGATAAAGCTTTGTCCTTATGCTGTGGCTGTAGCAACCTCTCCCTCCGTCTTCCTCCCTTCCTGTCATGGTGATGCCCTCATGCAATGATCCATCCCAGCATTACTCGCTGGTGCTTCCAGACTGACATCCCCTCTATCCCGGCCTGTAGTGCAGTTCCTCCTCTACATTTGTCTGTCAGTCTCTGAACGCTCACGCGTTTCTCTTTCATTAAGTGTCTTCTGTTTGTCCTTATCCCATTGAGTGTCTGCTTATTCGTTCAGAGTCCTTTGCTAACAAACTACTGGTTCTGGGTTATGTACAGCCATAATGGAGGATTATTACATGTGCGGGACAGTGTTTGCTGATAGGGGACACCTTACCATCTAAGGGTCATAGATCTTGTCCCAGCTCACTGTCCGTCTGTCTTTGTTTGGGGGTGGATCAAAGGTTCTAGGTAGACAGTCAATAGGCCGACATTGACATTATCAAAATGGCGCTATGGAAAAGGGCGTCACACAAATAAGTTTGACATAAATTGTTTTGTGTCGTCACTAGTCTAAAGGTCGACACATGAAAAATGTGGTCAAAATGTTGTCATTTTTTGTGTCTGTCTATGTCGACATGGGCACCATATAAGCTGCGCTCACCATGCTTTGGGCACTATTATATTCTCTCTCTATGCCCACTGGGATGGCAAAGTATGAACAAGTCAATTTACTGACTCAACCAATAGATGTCAACCTCTTGGTGGTCGACCTAGAACTGTCGACCTAATGACCGCATCCCGAATGAGTGTAATGTGTACCCTTGCATGACTCGCTGTGCTCGGCACACTTTTTACCTTTCCCAGTCAACGCAGATGTTAAAGTATGAAAAAGTCCCCCAAAAATGTAGAAAATAATCCATGTTGACCTTTGCTTGTGTTGACCTTTTTATACATGTTGATCTAGGGCATGTCGACATTTTGGTGCAGATCTATAAACTGTTGACCTATCATGCGGATCCCATCTTTGCGTCGACCCAATGGCCTCATCAGATGTAAAGGTGTGATGTTTTGGGGTACATTTTTAAGTGTGAGTTTTAGTAGTGAGAGGTGTCTCCCATAGCAACCAGTCAGATTCTGGGGGAAATTTGCTAAGATGGGAGTTCTATTTCCGATGGGATGTTGCTATGGGCAACCAATCAGATACTATCTATTATCTTCAAGAGGATGCTAAAAAAAAAAAAAAAAAGTAGATTCTGAGTGGTTGCCCATAGCAACATCCCGTGTGAAATAGAACTCCCATCTTATTAAACTTCCCCCAGAATCTGACTGGTTGCTATGGGCAACACCTCTCACTTCTAAAAACTTACATTTAAAAATGTACCACAAATTCCCCCCCTAGGTATTATATCAAACTGTGGCCCCCCCAGCTGTTGTGAAACTACACGTCCCAGCATGCCTTGCCACAGTTTTAGCATTCCCTAATAGCAAATCTGTGACAAGGCATGACGGGACTTGTAGTTTCACAATAGCTGGAGGGCCATAGTTTGGACATGCCTGTATTATATTCTTCTAGAAGGTGATTATATATATATATATATATATATATATATATATATATATATATATATATATATATATATATATATATATATATATATATATATATATATATATATACATATATATACAGATGCAAGTCGGCGGCACCCGGAGGCAATGAAGACAAGACACTGCAGTTAGTGATCAAACGTTTTCGATGTACATAACTTTATAGGAAATACCTTCACCACAGGAAAAGCAAAGCAGAAATATAACATGAGGTAAGTTTAAAGAAACCAGTGAAGGCCCCCTCATTGGGGGCTCAATGAGTCTGCCGGCCTTCACTGCTTTCTTTAAACTTACCTCATGTTATATTTCTGCTTTGCTTTTCCTGCTTATCGCTCTGTGTGTACGCCCGCATCATGCAACATATCTGTACAATTTATCTGTACAATTTATGCGTTTTATCTGTGCAATCTTTTTGCTTTTGGTCCATGTTATCCGTCCATGCCGTTCATGTATACATGCATATTTGTAATTTGTAAATGTGTACGCCTGTGTAGCCAGTCCGTCGCGTTCTATTACCTTTACAGGCTCCTACATTGATTCATGCATCGCCGTATGCAAATAGCCGATGTTGCATTTTCTTTCTCCTTTTTTATATATTATTTCTTTTAGCCACATTCTCCGCACTTGGTACATTGATACACTGTACATATTACCTTTTTTGTCACACTGTACATATATTACTGTTCACGATTTTTGTTGCATTATACCTTATGTCATTTTTTCACGGTACCTTACTGGTTTCCATGGTAACCAGGTGAGCGCGTCACTAGTGGGCGCTCTGACACCTGACCAGCCTCTCTTGGGTTTTTTCACGTGGTGAAGGTATTTCCTATAAAGTTATGTTCACTATGCTTGTACTGCATCCTGATGACGATGTGAAATCTCACACTTTCCATCCCAATCTCCGGTATGATCTCAGGCGATCCCCCACTTTCCTAGTAATGTCACCTTATGCCCAGTCCATTCTATTGGGAACCACTGCTATAGAGGGTTGCAGACAGACACTATAAAAGTGTATATATCTTAAAAGCCACTGGGCCAAATGCACTAAGCTTCAAAAGTGATAAAATGGAGGGTGCTAAACACCCAGCCAATCAGCTCCTACCTGCCATATCACAGGCTGTGTTTGTAAAATGTCAGGAAGCAGCTGATTGGTTGGTGGTTTATCACTCCATTTTATCACTTTTTAAGCTTAGTGCATCTGGCCCTATATCTGCTTCTCACCTCTGTCGTTCTCCGGCAGCCTCTAGGTGGCGCACACTTAGGGCGGGATGTATTCAAATACATCGCCGCCCTCCCGCCGCGATGCTACCATGCGGCTGGCATCGTGGTGCGGTGACGGAGGCCCCCCACGATACCTGTACTGTGGTGTGCGGGGGGTCTCCGTCACCTTCCTGCCGCCTCCTGCTCCCCTCACGCCGGGGACAGCTAAACAGGCTGTTCCCCGCGCCTCCCCCTCCTCACTGCAGCCGGAAGGACGTCCGGCTGCTTCACTAGGGGGAGGAGGGGTTTACCTTCCGGGGTCCAGGCGGACCTTTCAGGAAGGTAAGCCGGAGGGGGGGTCAGCGAGGCGGCGGGTTTGCGTCGGAGGCGGCGGGCGGCGAAAAGAAGCCCATAGGCTTCTATAGGGTATCGCCACCCAAAGGTGGCGATACCCTACAATGCGGTATCGGTGCGGCCTGGTTTTGATACATCTTTGATACAGTTTGATACATCTCGTGCTTGGTTTGTGGTCCCTAGGTCGATACTGGTGGAAGGTCGACACAAGCTTAAGGTGGACAAGATCAAGATTTTCACTTTAAAAAAAGAAAAAAGGTGGTTTTTCATACTTTACTATTCAAGTGGGCATAGAGTGGACGTGATACACTTATACTTATACACATGTCGACGTAGGCACAAAAAAAGGGAAAAATTCACGTCGACCATGCTGACTGAAAGTGTGTGTGGCCTTCTACATCTATACCTTAACCCACACACTCACACCCCTACACCTACACACCTCAGCATGACGGAACCCTGGTAACTAGTAGTTAATGTGGTTGTGGGCCCTGTTAATGGGCACACCTCAGTGTACCCCTTTTTCACCACAATGCCAGGCTAGACCCTGGTAGCTACCAGCATCGGGTTCCCGGGTAATGCATTGCCTTAAGAACCACTCTCAGACACACTAAGCTTCAAAAACGAGTAAAATGGAGAGTGATAAATGACCAGCCAATCAGCCCCTAACCACCATTTTAAACCCAGTATGTATCATGACAGTTAGGAGCTGATTGCATGGTCATTTATCACTCTCAATATTACCATTTTTTGAAGCTTGATACATCTGGCCCGTAGAGAGCAACTACACACCCCAGCATGCCTTGGCAGAGTTGCTGTTAAGGCATGCTAAAACTATGGTAGTGCATGCTGGGATGTGTAGTTCCACAGCAACTGGCGCGCCTCAGGTTGCCCATTCCTGTGAAGGAGGGTGTGGATTCTTATATAGATAATATCTCGATAGACAGTCAATAGGTCAAAAGGTCCACATGACAAAGTAGACACATGAAAAGGTCGACATGCATTTTTTCACGTCGGCATTGTCACATCGACATGTCTACCTTTTCAATGACCCTACCTTTTCAATGACATGTCTACCTTTTCAATGACCCTACCTTTTCAATGACATGTCTACCTTTTCAATTACCCTTTTTTGACCCTGTCAACCTATTGCATGTTGACCTTTTGGGGTAGACCTATTGACTGTCTATCCAAACAATGTAGCTCTATCAACTGGAACCAGTGACGCTAAAGCTGCATCACTGGTTCCATGTGCAGAGAGAGTTAAGGTGGGTACACACGGAACGATGTCAGAAGCGTTCCGACATCGTTAACGAGTGTATCAAATCGTTCATCGTGCGTACACACGGAACGATTGGATACACTTGACAAAAGATTTGTCTATGATCTTCCTGCATGCAGGAAAGATCATAGACCATCGTTAACGCTTCGCGGGTACGCGCATCGTTAACGATGCACGGAACGATTTGAACGATTGGTCGTTCCCATCGATCGGGAACGCCCACACAGCGGGCTTCAAATCTATCCGGTTGTACCCAGCTTTAGTGTAGGTTTGGGCAGGACCGACCAGAAGCTAATTATTTTGCTAAGCAAACATAGATTTTAACACAAAGATAGTTAGAATTCTGCACTTCCACTTGGATGCGACAGGGTCCCTTGTAGTACCACCTCTTACAAAAAAGACACAAACATAGATTTTAGCACCCCTCACTGTGGATATTGTAGGCAGAGCTACAATGTGTGTGGAGTATCACTTAGGTCAAAAATGTAGATAATGGCTACATTATAGTACCAATTCACATTACACCACACAGTAGTGCCACTTAGACACACTGCGCCAGGTAGAGCTCCTTAGACACACCATGATGTCAATCACACATTATGGGCGGGATGTACTAAAGGGAAAATGCGGTAAAACAGGGGTTTTACTGCATTTTCCTATGTACTATTACCCGTCTGCCTCGTTTTCGAAAGCCGCCGCCTCACCAACCCCCCCCCCCTTTCCCCCTCCCTTGGGCTTACCTTCTTGCAGGTCCTCCAGGACCCCGGAAGGTAAGTCCTTCCTCCCCCTATCAACGCAGCCAGACGTCCTTCCGGCTGCAGGGGGGAGGAGGAGGCGCCGGGGACAGCCTGCTTAGCTGTCCCCGGCGTGTAGGCATCAGGAGCCGGCAGGGAGGAGACAGACCCCCGCAGACCACAGTACAGGTATCGCGGGGGTCTCCATTACCGCACCGCGATGCCAGCCGCATATGTTAGTACATATGCGGCAGCATCGCGGCGGACACCCGGCGAAGGGCGTCGATGTATATTAACACATCCGGCCCTATGCCACACACATGATACCCATTACACATTATACCACACACTGTGATGCCCATTATCCATTATGCCACACACAGTGATGCCCCTTACACATTATGCCAAACAGTAAGGCACCATGGTAATCAGGGCGCTGACCTCAATGAAGAAGAAACTGTCAGCGCCCTGATTACTATGGAGCCTTACTCAACTGGATAGTCCGTGTAATGAACGGGGATGGCCCTTGGCTTGGATGCGCTATTTTGTTTCTGTGCGGGGTAATTACTGGTTGCTTTATTCTTTACACTGCAATGTAAATTTCAGTTTCAACACACCTCATCCAAATCTAAAGCTGTGTACACATGGGGGAGATTTCAGCACATATCGCTGGCAATATGGTCGCTGAGTGACCATATTGCCAGTGATTTCATGTGCTGTGGGAGATAAATCGCCAGGAGCGCACTCCCGCTGCCAGCCCTTCATGGTCGCTTGTTGCAGGAGCATGCTTCTCTGATTATGGCTAAAAATCTCTGGTCACTGGTGCACAATGCACTGTGCACCAGCGATTTCTAGCCAAAATGAGGTAGAGACCGAATGAGACAGAATAGCTTGCAATTTTCAGCCAAAATCGCTGGTCACTGATGAAAACAGTACACTGAGCAATATGGTCGCTGAGTGATATTGCCATTACACTGAGCAGTATATTCCTGAGCGATTTTAATCCAAAATCGCTCAGCGACCAAATCGCACCATGTGTACACAGCTTTACTCTCTCTCTGCATATGTTACATCAGCCCCACCTGCAGTGCACATGGTTTTGTCCATTTGCGAAAAAACGCAGCATTGCGATCAGGTCTGAATATCCCCTTAAATTCATTGTGATGGCAAAGAGGGACTGTGCAATTAATTGCAATTTATCTGATCACTCTTCATGGCTATCTGCAGTATATGCAAATTGTCATCATAAAATCTGACGCAGCAGACATATTTGTGTCATTCTGAAAACTTTTGGCCTTGGCTGTACACATGTGCAAGTACACATGGCTGTACACATGCGTGGTACCGTTACCGTATGCTAACCAAAGGATCAGCTGGATATGTTGTATTTTCTGTACCTAGTTACAGTATGGGGCTTAGTCGCAGTATAGAAATGTAGATACTTTGCTTCTGGATCAACCATGTTACAATGTTAGGCAAATACATTTGTCTGCATGCAGGGTAAATACTGGCTGCTTTTGCATGTAGCCCACAAATACTGGGCAGCTTTGTTTTTAGAACAGGCCCCTCCTACCTCTCACTCTCTCTGCTCATTGGGCCTAATCCCAAGATGTAAGATAATGCATTGGCAGCTGTTATCCCATTGGTAGGATCCCATTGGTAGGAGTAACCCTGTGGCAGAATGGCCATAGGAAGTGAGACCCTGGTGCTATTTTCTGCCTATGGGATTATAGTTGTAGGCAACACGCCGGCTATATTCTTTCCACTCCCCATTATGGTCCCTGACTGCCATAAATCCTCACTGCAAGCGTCATCGCGCAGTGGGGCAGATGTATTAAGCCTTAACAAGAGATAAATGCAAGGGTGATAAGGAGGGGGGGGGGGGCGAAGGGCGGCGATGTATTTTAATACATCCCGCCCATAAAGTGTTCAGAAGGAACACATTTTTGAAGCAAATTCTCCCAGTATTAATGATGGCTATCAGTGTGTTTCTCATCGGAGGGAAACACAAAATGAACAATCAATGGTATAAAACTATGCAAAGTTATACCATTGAGGGTTTCTGCAGTAGGCACATGAGCACTGCAGGTTCCCGTATCCCAATCATTTCTCTGATTAAAGACTGAGACCACACTGATGGAGGCGGGGCAAGGTGCGAGTAGCTGTTCTGCCTGCCGATTAAAGAGAGTGGGTGGAGCTGCAGTGCTGACTGACAGGTAAGACTGTCAAGTCAGGGCACACATCAAGAAAGAGATTTGGTGGACTCAAGCAGGCATCACAGCCCAGGGATACTATTGGCTGACAGTGTCAAAGTAAAATGAACACCATCATCAGGTGGACCAATGCCCACTATAGATGGTGTGAAACTGCAGCCGATGGTTGGGGTGAAAAAAACATTGGTTGATGACTATCAATGACAATTTAAAGCCTTTATGTATGACATTTAAAGGGCCTGTTGCGGGCACTGAGTGAGGTGGCATTTTGCCAGATGAACCATTATGCATGAGACCGGCTCAGCTCGCCATCCCCTGACAGTGGTGCTCTCGGTTATGCCTTCCCTTTGTGTACAGGTTACCAGTCATGCTAACCCGCTGTTGTTTTATATATTCTTGAGGCGCTCTCTAGCTGTTTACACACTACAACTTCCAGCATGCATCCAAGAGGCCCCTGTCGGACAGCCCAGAGGGAGCCGAGAGCTTGTAACCCATTTCCTACCTAGCCCTCATCTCAATTTCCTCTCCTCTGCAGGCTTGGGCTAGCTGCTGTACCTGAGAGGTCGGAAGTTGTGAGGGACGACCGCGATCATAAGCCAAAAAAATCCAACAAGGGCCGATCCAAATCCAGAAAGCACTACGGTAAGAAACCTACCCCCAACACCCCCAGCCCCCCTAATTCTAAACCACTAAAATGCATTCAGTCACTCATATACCCCATGTAATGATGTGATGGTTGCACTTCTATGAATGAAGCAGGCCCTACGGGGAGATTTATCGAATCTTTGATTAATAGTCTTTTAGAAGCTCCGATTTTATGGGCTAATTTAGCAATGGGTTTTAGCATACGCAGCCAGTTTGAAAACTCCTTGCGTCGATAAATGGTGATCCAGCCAATCAGCTCACAGCTGCCATGGGTTTGGAAAACTGACAGTTGGAAGCTGATGCATAAGCAAGGCATTTTAAAACTCTTTTTGTGTGATACCGCTTGTTGATAAATAAGCCCCTTACTCTCCATCACTTGAGACATCTTCCCCTAGTCATCCCAAAGTAGGCATTGTGATAGAGAAATGTAATCGCCAGCCCACCTTGCTCCGTAGTTCCCGTGCCCATGTTTCAGACCAGAGTCTAGATTTTTAGACCTAGTTTGTTAAAAGAAAGTCCCATAATGGCACCTCTGTAGTCCTGTCTCCCGTTCCAGAAGGTTTCTTGGGTTTACAGCGTATACCTAATAGGTGTAGACATATCGCAACCAGTGCTATGATTGTATTGCTATTTATTTGTAGGTTTGGGTGACGTCCAAAAATTCTACATAAATTGGTAAACCAACAGTGCCACCTGAGGATATAAGATGGTACTGCACACCTTTAAAGAAAATAATTTACATTTTGAATAATGTATCTGCAGCAGGTATAGTGCCCCTCGCTTTATTCAGCATAATACACCTTGCAATGTCTTCCATTTTACTCTGCTAGACTAGGGGCGGTGATATTCACGGTTAAGGTGTCAAGTAGATGTTGGGGGTGGGGGTTTTGTTGTCTAAATGTGTAATTGCCTAGCTGTGTATAATGTGTGTAATACTGTATTTTACTACACGGGATTATAGGCCCGATTCAGAACTGATCACTGCTGGGCGAATTTACACAGCGGACGATTATCGATATACTGCGCATGCATTTTGTCTGCGGTACGCATGTGCGACGCCCGCTAGTGAAGGAATCCTGCTTCTTTTTTCCTTTGCTAGCCGGTCCCAAGGTCGGCACCTGAGGGTGGTGCAGGCGCGCCAGAAAAACTGCTGGGTCAACATGCATTTGGTTGACCACTGAAGGTCGACACCTGAAATAGGTTGACATGGGTAAGGTTCACATGGTCTGAAGGTCTACACAAGCATTGGGTTGATAATGGGATGGTTGACGTGAGTTTTTATATCTTTTTTTAAGCTGACAAGTGCTGACAGACCAGGGCCGTCTTAACAGCAGTGTGGGCCCCTGGGAAAAGCAATGCACTGGGGCCCTTACCTATTCTCTCCTCCGAGGGCTGGGGGGTGCTATCAGCAGCAGCTTTGATGTCCCACGGGTGGCAGGGGTGCTCTATCTTCCACTCAACATGTAGGATCTGGAGCAGTAACTTCTGCTAATTTTTCTAAATTCTGGTATCCCTGGAAAAAGGGGATCTTCAGCTATCAGCATAGGGCCCTTATACACCTGGGGCCCCTGGGCAAGTGCCCATTAAGCCCATACGAACATACGGCCCTGCGACAGGCAGTATTTTATGCCATACCATCCACTATGGCGCGGTGGGAGAATAAAATAGTGTGCCGAGCATATCGAGGCAATGTGCCCCGAAGCATGGCGAGCGTAGCTTGCCATGCGAGGAAACACAGTACACTTAGACGGTGTCCATGTTGACTGTGTCAACATTTGTGTCAAAAAGACATGTTGAAAAACATGTCGACCTTTTGACTGTCAACCTTCCCATGGTTGATCTAATGCTTGTGTTGACCTTCAGACCTATGTCGACCTATTTCAGGTGTCGACATGGGTAAAAGTTGGTCGACCTAGGAAAGCACAAAGTGCCCAAACATTTTAGGTGAGGGTGTGTGACATCAGCTCCAGGCTGGATATGCCTGTTTTCATCGCAGCCGCCGAGGAAGACTGGAGCCCATTGGAAGCATTGTGCGATGTTGAGCCTGTATCTAAGGATTTGGGACCTTTTTGCTCACCTGTGAACTCTGAACTAGGCTTACACATCCATTTTCACAGTGAGCTCATTCATTCATTGATTGTTGGACGCTTTTAATTCGCTCACCAGCAACCAGGTCTGAATTACCCCTATACAGAAGTGACTTTTGGGAAATTTCATGCTGTTACCTTGTATTGTGCTGTTATACTAGTATTACTGGGCTGGTTTATAGCATGATAAATGGACCATCAATAAACTCCACCTGCTCCAGCTGTTGTTACAGATATACATACATGTGATTACTAATGAATTATTATAAGCAGAATTAATGCCAGTTTTGTCGTACTTTCCCATCACATTATGGGCTGGATTCTGAGTCGGACACAGTGACGGACAGTTTGCCTGAAAATTTTGATGGTGCGACTACACCAGGGACGGGATGTACTAACTTTCTCTGCTACATCCCAACATACAACACACTGATACTAATCGTACTAACATATGCCATTAGTAATGCAGAGGGCAGCTCTGTGGATAAGACAAGTGCTGGTGACTGGATTCCTGGGTTTATGACGGATGGGGAACCTACGGCCCTCCAGCTGTTGTTGAACTACACATCCCAGCATGCCCTTATACAGTTTTGTTATTTGGCCATGCTAAAAATGTTGCAGGGCATGCTGGGATGTGTAGTTCAACAACAGCTGGAGGGCTGAAGGTTCCCCATTCCTGGTTTATGACCCGGGAGTCCAATTGGATCCCTATGAGCACTGTATGCAGAAAGAAGCGCATAGGTGAAAGTTGGTGTTACCCCCACACCGAGCCCAGGAATTAAGGGATTTTTACCGCATTTCTTTCTTTCTAGTACATTCCATCCCAATCATGATAGCAGGGCCTGATGTTACTCAGTCCTTGCATGTAAATGCATAGCTGTACACCTGGGAAGCATATGTAGCGGCATTAGCATAGAGTTGCGACATGTCAGCCAGCAAATGGCACAGACTTGGCCGCGGCTGCGTGCGACTGAGAAAGCAGGCCCTATATATCCTTGTCTCCCACCAGTAATCATTGTGGGCCAGATGCACTAAGCTTCAAAAGTGATCAAATGGAGAGTGCTAAACGAACAGCCAATCAGCTCCTACCTGCCATGTTACAGTGTTTGAAAAATGTCAGGTAGGAGCTGATTGGCTGGTTATTTAACACTCTCCATTTTATCACTTTTGAAGCTTAGTGCATCTGGTCCTGTATGTGTAACCTATTTAATAATGTTGTATTGTGTGAGGCTAATGCACATTGTCTTCTCTCTATTAGATGGGTCCACCTCACAGGTCCACCAGCCACCCATAGCCACGTACACCGACACGCGCTGCATCCGCAGGAAGAAACGCCCAACGCGGCAAGACCCCCTCTCTCGCCTCTCCGCCCTGAGGGACGAGATCTGTCACCGTTCACTGTCTGATGACCGGGCTGCCATTTTGACCAGCACAGAGCCCGATGACTCCTGCGGTCATGCCACCCTTCTGTGACCATCCTCGGAGAGAGGCCTTGGTATCCCGGCCCTTTCTGTCTCTTGGTGCTGACACTCCCTGCCCTCCCTCTGAAAAGAGCTGCACACAGAAGCCTGAGCAGCGAGTTCATTGCCTACCTCACCGACCCTGTGTGTGTGTGTTTGTGTGTGTGAAGGAGGGTGAACCCATTGCCGCGTGGAGCAATGTACAGTGTTAAGACTTATAGATGTGAGGATACATGCGTATGATGTGATAATGGCGCATATATATATATATATATATATATATATCTCCTCACATGTAATGTATTTATGCTACAGACATAGGGACATATGGATAATATTTATATGTACAGGATACAGTTCTTTGTGTAGGAACGGAATGATTAGAACAGGCACGTCCAAACTGTGGCCCTACACATCCCAGCATGCCTTGCCACAGTTTTAGCATTCTCTAATAGCAAAACTGTGGCAAGGCATGATGGGACTTGTAGTTTCACAACACCTGGGGGGCCATAGTTTGGACATGCCTAGATTAGATGGTTCATTCAGGGGAATTTCCACCACTGAAAGCTCCATAGACTTCCCTGTAGTTTGTGCTACCTATTCCTGTGCAACTTATTCCATGTAAGTCCAGGTAGAACCCATTGTATCTTCTCGAAAAATGTCATGTCATAATGAGGAGCTGTCAATAAGGACAGAAAGGGGATCACTGCCTGTGAGTTGTGGGGTGGAAGATGGGATATAGTAGAACGGGCTAGTTCTAGTTCAAGTTACGCTGATGTAAATTAACGGTGTCTATTTTTCTTTATGGAATTTTTGTTATTTATGGACATCAACGGACAAAAACAAGTTGCTGAAATAACCATATAACGACCCGTGTGGACTGGGGTGTGACTGAACTCCGTCCATACACACAACGTATGGCCTAAGATTACATTCTTACAGTGCGTGTTCACATTGGGAAGTTCCATCACTCATGCGATTCTCCAAAAGAGAACCTTACTGTGGTGATTCTAGCGGGTGGACAGTAATATAGAGTGATTGGGAGTGACATAAAGGGCGAGATTTACTAAGCTTGAAAAGTGATAAAATGTAGAGTGATAAACAGCCAGCCAATCAGCTCCTTCCTGTCATTTTTTCAAACACAGCCTGTGACATGGCAGGCAGGAGCTGATTTGCTGGCTGTTTATCACTCTCAATTGTATCACTTTTCAAGCTTAGTACATCTGGCCCAAACTATTGACAGGAAGACTGAGGAGAATTGTGCAGAGAGGATAGTGATGTAATTGTGGGAGGGTAATGTGGAAGGGGAGGAGAGTGATGTAATTTTGGGAGGGAAATGTGGAAGGGGAGGAGAGTGATGTAATGGTGTGAGGGTAATATGGAAGTGGAGGAGAGTGATGTAATTGTGGGAGGGTGAAATGAAGTGGAGGAATGATGTAGTTGTGTGAGCATAATGTGTAAAGGGAGGAGAGTGATGTAATTATAAGAGGGTAATATGGAAGCGGATGAGAGTGATGTAATTGTGGGAGGGTAATGTGGAAGGGGAGGAGAGTGATGTAATTGTGTAAGCATAATGTGTAAAGGGAGGAGAGTGATGTAATTATAAGAGGGTAATATGGAAGCGGATGAGAGTGATGTAATTGTGGGAGGGTAATGTGGAAGGGGAGGAGAGTTATGTAATTGTGTGAGCATAATGTGTAAAGGGAGGAGAGAGATGTTATTGTAAGAGGGTAATATGTAAGTGGATGAGAGTGGTGTAATTGTGTGAGTATAATGTGGAAGGGGAGGAGAGTAATGTAATTGTATGAGGGTAATATGGAAGGGGAGGAGAGTGATGTCATTGTGGGAGGGTAATTTGGAATGAGAGGAGAGTGTTGTCATTGTGGGAGAGTAATGTGGAATAGGAGGAGAGTGATGTCATTGTGGGAGGGTAAAGTGGAAAGGGAGGAGAGTGACATAATTGTGGAGGCTAATGTGGAAGGGGAGGCACGTGATGTAATTGCCTCCTTGTGGAAGGTAGGAGAGTGATGTCATTGTGGGATGGTAATGTGGAAGGGGAGGAGAGTGATGTATTTGTGGGAGGGTAATGTGGAAGCAGAGGAGAGTGATGTAGAATCGGGAGAGTAACACGGAAGGGGAGGACAGTAATAATGTACTGTATAGAGTGGTTGATAGTAATATATATCGGGTTATATAATAATATGGAGGGTTAACAGTTATGATGTCAATATAGGTAAATGTCAACACCTGAACAATAACTATATATGAAATGTCAACATGTTAAAATGTCCACACAAACATTAGGGTTAGGGATAGGCTGATATTAAACCATAGAATGTTGGCATACACCGAACCCATGTACATAGTCATGTATAGAAGACTCATAGTCATGTAGATGACAGAATTGTACAGAGGAGGGAGTGGGGAGTAATGGTGAGGGGAGGGAGAGTTATGTAGAGGGCATTGTCTATATTTACTAAAGTGTGTGTTTATAGAAATGGAGTTGCCCATAGCAGCCAATCAAATTTTAGCTAGTAGGTGCTAGATAAATAAGTAGAATCTGATTGGTTGGTATGGGAAACATCTCCACTTCTATTTAGCCTCCAGGAGATAATATAGAGGGATGTAGTGTAGAAGTAGGGTGGGTAATGTAGAGGGAAGTACAGTAAGTAGGGGGAGCAGACTAATGTAGAGGGGTGTAGAACGAATGAGAGACTAGTCAGTGCCGGAGGTTAAGCAATAATTTCCATGTATTCAGACACTTCAGCAAATGGTTGTATAATAGTGTTTGCCTCATTCTACATTTCAGGAGGGGAGACGATCATCCATTGTGTCATTGTGTAACCTCCCCTGACACCATTGTAACCGATGAGCCTCAGTGATCCCGATGATGTCCTCATTATACCCTGTCCTAGTGCCAATCGTACACCAGAGTCATAAACACGGGAGCCCGTCCCGTCTCCTGTTTACACCACGCACTGTACAGTGTATTTTATTGTACATACATTCCACCCTCCCACCTGTCACAGACTGATGGAATAAGTGGAATCGGACGTGCCCCAGCTTTAAATACAGAAATAGGCGGTAATACTCATCGGAACGCAGCCTGTTATTGGTTCCCCATGAGTATTGCTCCCGCTGGCCCCTCCCCCGGCCCCTCAGAGGATAATGCATTGAGGCCTAGTTGCATCATTTATCATGCCAGCAATTGGAGCACATTTCGAAGTTTGCAGGACATCATGGCTGATTTATACAGGCCTAATTGTCCCAGACGCGGGGTCGTTCTGTTTTCTTACTTATAGCCTAATGACGTCACGCTGATATCTACAGTATACAGTACTGTCTGTATGTCCTTTGTGGATAGATAGAATAGAGCAATAGATTTTGTTTGATTATATCTGGCATCAAACAGATTTGGATTCCATTGACATTTGTTCAGAACTGCGTCGTGGAGCGGTATAGGCAATAATCACCGGTTCTGTACGTAAGAAGGATGCTAGCAATGTACAGGGTATCCGGACGGCCAATCGACTGGGTTTAGGTTGACAATACCTTGGTCGACGGCATCTGCTTAGACGTCTAAACTTGGTCTACCATGTTTCCATGGACAGTGACGCTAGATCGATGGAAGTAAAGCATCGACGGGACCATGGTGTACAGTAGCAAGGTCGACACGATTTTTTTGTCTTTTTTTGGTGCCGGTCCACTTCGTTCCTACTCTACTATCCAATTGGACAGTGTGCCGAGCACAGCAAGCCATGCGCGGGGACACTGAGCACATATACAGTGTCCACCGACACGCCTCTGACATTCAGCAATAAAAAAGACAGAAAAAACCTTGTGTCGACCTGCTACTGTCAACCATTGTCCCATTGATGCTTTACTTTCGTCGGTCTAGCTTCACTCTCTAAATAAACGCCGTCGACCAAGTTTAGATGTCTAACTATATGCCGTCACCCAGTTGTGGTCGACTGTGGTATTGTTGACCTAAACTCGATCCGTTAATACGGAACCATGTACAGTTAGGGCTTTACTTACTAAGATGGGTGTTCTATTGGAGATGGGATGTTTCCCATAGTAAATAAGAATCTATATTTTTTTTAGCACCTTCTAGAAGATAATAGATCGAATCTGCTTGGTTGCCCCTAGCAACATCGCATCTTCAATAGAACTCCCATCTTAGTAATCCCTACGTGTACAGGCTGTATGTAATATGCTTGTATTGTGTTATTAGGTCGTATATATATAATTTATTCATTTCAGGGTAAATTATTTTTGCACAGAGCGCCTGGTTTTATGCAGTGAGTCAGGTATAGGTCGGATGGTCGATAGATTCTAGGTCCATGTGCACAAGGCCGACACTGGGAAAAAGAGTTTTTCACATTTTTGTTGTCAGCATTGACAGTTCAGTGCGCTGACCCCCAAATAGCGATAAGGTCCTCGGCACAGTTCCCAATCATAGATGGTAACGTATGACAAAGGGGTTTTTTTAAATTGTGAAAAACTCACCTCAACCTGTTCATGTGTCAAGCTTTGGATTGTGTTGTGAGACGCCAACCTTTGCCCGCTTTGCAGATATGCTAATCATCTGCATAGAAACAAAGCATTGTTTACAGGCGCTTCGGTAATCAGTCATCTTGCCACGGGATCAGACACGCTGCCACCATGTTTTCTGCATAGATCGCATACGTATGCTGTAACACTCCCCGAGAACGTCCCAATGCGCCTGCGCTTTTGTCGCCACTTCCTTTTTCCTCTCCAAATGGTCCCCAACTGCCCATCACCTTGAGAAGAGACCGACACTGCAAGCGATATTACGGAGGGACCGTGACGCGCGTGCAGTCAGGTGATAATCGCTAAACTTTGGCGTAAATATCGGCATATCGGTTATCTCTGAATCAGGCCCTGTGCATGAGGGAGGGGGCCTGTGCAGAAGACAAGCTGGGTGCATCCACATCAAGGGAGTTATGGCTGCATTACCCTACACCTTGGTGCAGAGCATGCGCAGTGCACAAACATGCAAGATATGCTCCGCAAACCCAAATATCTCTGCATCAAGGACCTAATTCAGCATGAATCAGCAAATTCACAAATTATGGAATCATCGCGCATGTGCTAAGGTGATTAGCTTGAATAAATGGATCGTATACACAATGTGGCCAGTATAAGGGGGTTATTCTAATTCACTCGGAAAACACACAATCACTCTCTAATGGACAAAACCATGTGCACTGCAGGTGGGGCTAATGTAACATGTGCAGAGAGAGTTATGTATGGTTCACACCAGAACGATTTGGACTCAATCCCATCAATCTGGAATCCAATTGTATGTAGATTGGGCATGTTTTTGCATGTTTAGATGCAAAACCGATCAGATTCCAATCCGATGCGCGTCCCCGCTATCGTTTGGTCATTTAACAGATCCTACCTGCTGCAGGTAGGATCTGCAATAGAACCATTCAACTAGATACAGGCTCAGATTGGATTGGGATCGGATTGGATGCAGATCGTGTGCTCCAACAGATCGTGCGACCATCACACAATCTGCTAACGATCTACTAACAATCAGGATCGTTCTGCTGTGTATCAGTCATTAGATTTGGGTGTTTTAATGTTTCTGTGCAGGGTAACAACTGGCTGCTTTATTTGTACACTGCAATATAGATATCAGTTTGAGGTACAAACCCCACCCAAATCTAATGTTACATCAGCCCCACCTGCAGTGCACATGGTTTTGTCCATTAGAGAGTGTTTGTGCCTTTCCGAGTGAACTAGAATAACCCCCTTTGACAGGAAGCCCGCGTCTGGTCGTGGAAACGTTTTCCAGCAGTGTCTGAAAAAAACCGCAGGTGTGGCCAGGCATTTTCACAGTGGTGCTCTGATCTGATGTCAGTGCCGGCCTTGCTCAGCCTGTTTCAGTCGCAGATTAGTGGAAGAGTCAGAACTATTTACATTGTCAGAGACAAAAGGCCTTTGATGGTTCGGAAATTGGGTTTGTGAGTCAATACCGTTTAGCGTTCCATTTGCAAATATGTCTGGGCGGCGCCTATCTACTCGCAGTCAACTGCAATTTTGTAAATTAGCGATCCATACCGAATTATCCCCCATTTTCAGAAGGGTTCGCAAGTACATTAGAGTTAGCCTAGACAGTAGACCTGGCTCGCCAACTCCAGCATTGGTTAAATGATATACTGTACACCAGGCACAGTTGCCTTCTGTGCCACTTACTGGGGACCACCGCTATACCTAATGTCACAGGATTGGCATGCCATTTGTTTGGTCTCTAAGCGGAACCACGCACAGCACAGAGGCATAGCTTACATAACGCATGTCCAAACTATGGCCCTCCAGCTGTTGTGAAACTACAAGTCCCATCATACTTCACCACGATTTTGCTATTAGGGAATGCTAAAACTATGGTAAGGAATGCTGGGATGTGTAGTTACAAAACAGCTGGAGAGCCACAGTTTGGACATGTCTGGCCTACATTATAAAACAGGAGTGCAAGCTTAGGTTGTCATCAGTTTCACAGCATATTCAAACTTATAATCAGTACAGCAGAAAGGTAACTGGGAGACATTGGGGAGGGATGATGATTTATATCGGAGTCCTCTGTTCCTACTTGTTTCCTTGGACACTTAGCTGTCTTTATGGTGCTTTATACAATAGCAGGACTTCTGCTGTTGCATCTTGTAGCAGATTATATCCCAGGATAAGGTCTGGGATAACCTTAGGGCCTGTTACCCCACAGACGGTGCTGTCTTTTATGACCTATCTAGTGGTCAGTGAGTGCACTGATAAATCACTGAGTGGCCACGCTTTGTACAATGTTCTGTAATATACTGTATTGTATTAATAACCAGTACCAGCAATAATGTCAGCCAGAACCACCCATGAAGGCGTCATTTTGGTAATATCATTAGAATTACCTTAATCCTGCAATGATGGTGCTACCTGAGTCACGCGTCACACTGCGCTGCGTAATATGTAGGCACTATATAAGTAATTGTTAATAAAATGATGTTAATAACAAATGCGACATTCCACCGTTCTTGCAGTAGGACACATACTAATTCAGACTGTTTGGCGGACATTGGGTTCAGTAGCTTTCAGGGGAATTTCTGGTGCTATAAAATATTAGTCCCAAAATGAATGTGACACATTTGTGTTGACCCAGTTGGTGCGAGACTTTGTATTTTAATAGCTGGGATCACAAATCTAGGACAGTCACATCCAGTGGCGGATCCAGAGGTGGGGGCTGCAGCACAGTTCGAAATTCAAACGGGTGAAAGAGCAACGGCCAGTGAGTCAGTTAGAAATGGCAGTGGGTGTGGCTCCCCTATTTGAAACTACAGCAGCCCCTCTCTGGATCCCCCACTGGTCACAGCTCCTGAAACACTAGCATGATTGTGTGACAGTGATGCGAGGGATGAGACCGCAGACAGAAACCCACAGGATACTGCCACGGGTCCTGTCTCAGGTTTATCTAGTGTGCTGATAATGAGGACCTTATAGCAGGGGTCAGGAAACTTTTTTTTACCTTTTACCCCAAAATATATTTTGATACGCTGACGTTACCCTCTATTATTACTCATCTATTATTATTTGAATTCAAAATTTTATTGGGGAATGGGAAAACATATACATTCCTCATTATATATAATATGAATATGCAAATACTTATTTTTGCTACTATTCAGATAATTATATTAAAAAAACTATCTTAGTGTAACAGTTATATTGCACACCTCCTCCTCCCCCCAGCATTGCACATTAATGCAGCTTGAGTTTAGGGTAATATTACACGCCAGGCTCTGCTGTTAGTATCAGACCGAGTAGAAGCCACAAACCTCTCTACTAGTGCGTCTCTCCCACCTAGTCAAATGTATCCCATCACCGGGGGCAGTGGCCGAGTATCACTGCAGTGCGCACTACTCACCATGAGGCGGGTCAGGCAGTGTCCACAGTTCGCACCCTCCGACCCCCTTCGCACGCATCAGTCCACCCCGGCGCCAGGAAAGAGACGTGGCACCGTTGCGCCGCTCCTCAGACTCCTCTGCAGCCGCATAACTACAGAGGTGGCAACACAGATCCCCCCAGCCGGAACATAATTAAAGGGAGAGCACATCAATCTGGGTGGAGTTTGCACCCATACAATTTGGTTTTAAAAATGGGTAAAATACGTGCTATATGACCGTCCACCCACCCACCCCCTAGTTACGGCCCTGTGCGTGCCCGGCTGTGTCTTGAATTTCATGTTCACCCCTGTTTCCTGACCACTGCCTTATAGTGTTTGTCTAGTAACAACTTTATAGCAGTGTATAGTGTACAGCACATAGATATTTGCCGACTGCAATGTAACAGAAGCATGATAGGAACGTGTTTAATGCCAGAGGATTTGTAAGAGACTTTAGATGTGACGTAACTTACCTAATAAGATGTGTAATACACTTCTAAGCACATGAATGATTTACAAATAGCAGCAAGCAGCTGCAACATTGACAGACAGTTTAGATTATTATATTTTGTTTTTCATACATTTGTTCTGTGAACTTGCACTGGAATTCCATCTCTAATATGGGGACCTTCATTTCCTATTTATTTATTTAATACATTTCCTTCAGAATGGTGCTAAATAGTAACGTGCAAAAGAACCTGGTGGCCTCATGACATCCAACCACCAACACGTGTATATATATATATATACACACACACTTTTAATAATGATACCGTATATTTGAACTGTTTTCCATGCAAGAAATACAAATGATCTCCCAGCAGCCTCTGTTCTGTACTAGCGGCATGATTCATCTGGGTGTGTACCCTGCCGGTATGCCAGCACTGCTGCCATCAGATGTCGGCAATGTATTAAGGGACTGATTCAGAGATGTTTGCAGATTTCTAATTAGCGCTATTTGGCGATTTCCAGAGATCTGTGCACGTGCCGACCGTTTGGGTTTGGGTACAGACCATTTTGTATAAGCAGTCCAGACAACCAGGCAGGTCCAGGCCCTCCTTGCCCATCTCCTTGAAGCGGAGATGGGCAGGGTTCTGCTGGCGAGTATTGGGGCTGTGCGTGTGTGTGAGGCGCTAGCGCTTCCCCATCAGTTTAAGCACCTCTTCGCCAGCGCAGGGAATCTGGCGATTCCCAGCACTGACTGAGAGGCGCGCCATCTATATTCTTTTTTATCCTTTAGGTAAAATCATAAACCCTTTTTAATCCTTAGCTCTTTGTAAGGATATTCAGATCCCCCAATATGGTACAACCAGTGTCACGTAATATTGTATAACCTCTAATCACTTTCATCTCAATCGATGGCTCTTCGGTTTTGGTTCCACTGTATAATTTTCCAATGAAAGAATCTCAATAGTTTTTGAATCTAATACTCCACATTCGGTGCATAACGTAAGGATACGCAGATTGCGGTTACACGTGTCTATAGTGATCATTTAGCATACATAAGTCCATTAAATGATTTCCTTGTTGTATATACCTATTCGTTACTTTAGTTTCCATGGCAAGAGTTATTCTCATCATAACTGTTTACGTACAGATATACATCTCTACATATACAAATAATATATATATATATATATAATATATACTGAAAGAGAGAGGGTGGAGTCTATATCTATAGATAGATATATAATGTTTTATTTTTGTATGAAGTTGCTGGTAACCACAAGGTTTGTTAGGGATTATATGTACTAGCCGGTGTGACAATAGTCGCCCTATATTGGTTTTCCCTCTGGGAATGCTGAGTAGATTTCTAGTTGAGAAAGGGCAATTGGCGCTATAAATTACTGGTCCTAGTTTAATTAGATTCCTTGTTGCAGTTGCCTGGCCAGGTAGGTATTAATGGTGCAGTGAACTATGGGGTTCTAAGTGTTATATTAGTGCTGTGTATCTGTTTGACAAAGGCATTTTTTTAGCGGTCAGCAATAGACACAGACGACAAGGGAGTAGGTCCCATCGTTCGCGGTTCTTTCAGATGAGTTGGCAAGTCATCGCACGTTTCGTCAACTTTCCTAGCAACACATAGATTGAAGGTGCTAATATACTAGTATAATGATTGTGAGACCTAACTGTTTGATTGTGTAAGGCTTGGTCACCGCAAGACCATCAATACCAAACAACATGTCTGATGGTCTACTCCTGGCTAGTATCCTTACTGATGTTCCCTTGCCTTCCAAACACGTAAAGTCTCAGACATACTGCACAGTCTTTAACACTCCGAGGGTTACGTGCTTGGTGGTAGAACTGAATGCCGCATGAAAGGAAGGACATTTTATATTAGGGCCACTGAAGACAGGTAGGAGATGTTTGGTAGAAGCACACTGGGGTTCTCTGGATTTCTAACAACCAATCCAGGATCATTTTGCAGATGTACTGGATGTATTTGGCATCCATAGGATAATGAATTCTCTGTGTGCTGAGACCCTACAGAGGGTTACCTCACCCCTTCAGTGCCTTATTGCCACCAGAAGCACATATGCCATCTTAATATAGACCTGTTAAAGCCTTAGCTTGCTAAGACAGATGAGGTGGGGATGGCGCAGCTGCTGAAGTCAGGGATCGATGATGGGGATCTAATATTGACGTGTGTCCTGTTTATATGCATCAAGTTGTACTTCAACACATGGGTGCTATCTAGAGAGGGTTTTCAGTGATTAGTTCTGGTGTAAGACCACAGGGAAGTCTCATGTAACAGGAAACACACTATTCAACAGCGTTTGCCTAATAACAGCCATACCCACAACCGAATAATCCAGTTGTGGTGCCAAATCTTGGGTTGGGTGGGTTTTCCAACATATTTGTTGAGCTCTTGACTAAAAAATAAGCACGGAATGTATTCTGCATGTGTCTTTGGCAGTTCAATAACATGACATGCCCTCGATTTTCAATCTGCTTCAAGTCTCAAGAACTTTGGTCAATTGGACCATCTGAGAATAATGCGCCGTTGGATTTCGAAAACTGCTAGAGTTTTATTGACCATTTCCAAGCTCTGTAGCCTATATTAGCCTTTTTGGTCAGTTTGGCTAGTGGCCGCCCTGGCTCATGTTACGGTTGAAGACCAGAGATACAGTATGATAATCTTGGACTGTTATATTAGTATTAGACCCCAAGCTGCACAAAGCCAGCTCTTCTGCAACCAGATCATTGTGTTTTTTAAGAAACGAGAAAATAAAATGTCTGAGATGTTTTATATAATACCAAATATGAGTAACAACCATTTCTATCTCCACAATGATGCAAAACATCGAAGGCTCTTAGCCATAAACCACGGTTGTACTTAGAGCTGTCGTACCATCGCTTGAGGGGTATAGAGCAAGACAGTACTAGGTCACACTAGGCTGTGTGCTCTGGGACCATGATATATTTATCTGTACTGTACGGTCTACAAACCACCATAACTCATATGCCATGGACACTGTAAACTCTGGTCACCCGGCAATCACAAGCCATGGGGACCTGCTGTTGACAAGCAGATGCTAAGCTTCTGAAGGGAAAGGTGGGGTTCCCAGCAGCAATAGGTGAAAAACAAGACAGCTGATTGGTCAGATTATTTTATTAAACCACTTACTGCTTTTGACTTTCTGATGACTGAGTTGCAGGGTGCACTGCATAGAACACAATGCACATGTGAGTGTATGTGTATATGTAGTACTGTGTTTTGTGTGCCTGTCAGTGACCTAAGGAAATATTATTTGCCTGTTGACACGAGAAATGCATGAACAGAACACATGTACGATGTGCCGGCAGTCTCCCTCACCTCTGAGATCTAGGGGCTCACCCGCTACCAGTACATTTTCCTTCCAGGTTAAGGAAATTATTTGCGCTGATCTCGGGTTGTCTTCTGCTACTTAGAAATATTCACCCTTCCCCTTACAAGGACCTCCATATCCCCAAGCAAAAGAAACAAGTTTGTTGGTTGTTATTGTGTTCCACTGACATTAAGTGGTCACCTGACGTTTTCACTTTGGGTCATTGGGTCATCAGTGATGAAAGGTTCTGACAGTCAGTATATACCTGGAAAACATGCTCCGCTCCAAGTATATGAAGTCTTATGCTAGTAATAGGTGGCTAGTTAAATGCCATGGAGGTCATTTACGAAGCACAACGTGGCCGAGGATTGTAAACCGGATCTGTACTCATTGAGAGCCACACTTTGTGCAAAGGTGCCTAGATTCTGTTTTGCTGAGGCGTGTATATTTACAGAGCAAGATGGATTTTGTGGAGAGGGGAGGTTTGCACTAGTTGGAGGGAGAGCAGGTGTTACCTGCCAAGAGTAGTTGGTCTGCGTCTAGTTTTAAGGTGGAGTGCGGATGGACAAACATCCATTTCCACCTGCTAAAAGCATTGATCTTTGCACCAACTTTGCGCTGATGGAGATCGACAATTGTCCTTGTTGCGTCTTTGGCGGAAAAGTTTGACGTGTTTCACCAAGTGTAATAAAAGCTTCACAAACAGAAGTGCCACATGCAATAAATACAATACCATCACCAAGTCACCTCACTCTGATGATTTGCTTAAGCCATACCTGAGACAAAACCAAGCAGTATTTTAGGAGAATAACAGAAAGGCTTATGTAATGAGGAGTAGATAACACATTGATGGTGGATGTTAAGTGGCAAAGGGGGTGGACTTTTTTACACATTCTATAGTGCATCTCTTCAGAGTATACCCCCCTCTCTGCATAATTGGGTTGGGCTTCAAAAAGCAGAGCGTAGGCGAGACTCTGGTGTGCTTCATAAATAAGCTCCATGTCAGTCATCTTGTACAGTGACTTCACGTCATCAGCTTCTACTTTTTTATTTTTGTGATTTCCTTCTTTATTCTTTATTCTGGCACATTGCTCTCGAAAAATCCTTGCAGTTCTTTCATCCTGCCTGGGGTGTCACTCTTTGCTGTGGTGTTTCTACAACATTGAGATATAAACCAGACTGTTCTTGAGGTACCACAGCAGACCTCAGGCAGAAAGGAGGAACTACAAGGGTTTTACAAGGAGCAGGCTGCTAAAATGAACACTACTTCTGTGCTTTTTAGGCATGTTGTATATCATAAGACAGAGCTTCTCATGGAATAACATTAGATCCAGATCACAGCTATGGGAGTTCGTCAGACCTGATCGCAGGGCTGCGATATTGCAAGGCAGACGATTATCGATCAACTTCGCCTGTGTACGGATCATAGTGCGCATGTGCAAGGCCATTGACTGGAAAAAATCCAGCGTCTTTTCAGCTCACAAGTTGGTTGACAGGAAGCCGGCATTTGGGGGTGGTAACTGATCGTTTTCTGGGAGTGTCGTGGTGTTTTCAGGGAAGGTGTGTGACATCAGCTCCAGCCCTGATCAGCCTGTTTCTATTGCAGACTTGCGGAAGGGTGAGTTACACAAGCAAGCACAGACCAGAGAAAGCAATCGATGCTGAGTGAGTTGAGAATGATTTGCCGCTATTCGCCGGTTGGCGTGATTTTCGCAGTGCAGCGATCTGGTCTGAATCAGGCCTATGTGTGGTATAGAAAGGCAGTGTAGGAAAATAAAATAAAAACTCTGCCTTCTGAAGACATGACTAAAAGGTACTGAATTACCAGAGATATGTGAATGTCTTTAGCAAACAAACGGACATGTACAAATCAATAAACAAAAATCATTCTAAAATTGAAATCACAAGTGCGTAAGGTGTGGGTTATATAAGTTCTTCATTTTGCACATTAACCGGTCACTTAAACGCAAGTTTCTTCCTTGTTATAGAGCACTGCAGAAATAATCTACTTAATGACCAGGCGCTCCGTCCTAAGAATTCAGAGGTGTTTCGGCAGCAATGTGTTACATAGTTTTATAGGCATTTTCCTGCTGAGTCTCAGATGCTGAATCGGAACCAAGGGACCCAACGTTGGTGCTTTAAACATTTTTGTGGTTCACTAAACAGAGAGCTCTGAGTTTCAGATTTTGTTAGTCCACCTCATACGTAGAAGTCAGGAAGAGCATCTACAGGTCATTTTCAATAAATATTTGTACAAGTGAATGCATATTTAATGAAACAAAATGAACTCTTAAATAAATATATTAAATCTGTTTTATATTGATCCAGCTCTTGTCTGTTTATTCCAACAACGTAAGGTGCGCACTCACATGACAATATAAGAGACAATGGGGGAAATTTACTAACAAAAATACATTAAAAATAGGCGTATTCGTATTAAAAAATACTCCTATTTTATAAGTATTCGTATTTTTGGGATTTACTATCTCAAAAATACGTAAATTCCTATTTGTATTCATGGCCCCTTTGTATTTACAAATACGAATGTATACACCATCGAAAGAATACGGATAGGAATCACCATTCAAAAGCATGGTGATTCCTAATTCACTAAGCGGCTGTATATAATATACAGCCGGTAATTAAAATACAAAACGACAGAAACAATCAGGCGCAATAATTAGAAATAATTAGAAAATTGCTCCACCTTTCGATCTATGCTCCACACATGAAAATACTCAAGGTATTTTGCTAAAAGATTGAATAATTGAATAATGCGGCTGCTCCCAGGTGCAATTCTGGAAATTGTCTGTGATAGCAAGAGGGAAGGGAACGTTCACAATAATTATTTGAATAAGACAAATCTATATTCATGTATATATATAAGTGAAAAAGAGAGAGCGCCACACACCTGAAGAATTTTTTGATTGATAAAAAATAGGTACTCTTTACCTAGAACGGCGACCATCGAATGCACTAAAAATCGGGTGCGATGCGATGGCCGCGATTTCCCATAGGGACCAATGTTAAAAATGAGATTGGACCCGATTTTAGTGTTCAATGCCTCAATGCCCGCTATTTTTACATAGGAAACAATGTTAAATGGGCCACAGAGCCCAAATAGTCACCGTGAAGTCTGAAATGGCCCCCACAATTGTTAACGCCACCCCACGATCAACGTCAACCCGAAGCGTGGCGAGCGTAGCGAGCCCGCGAGGGGCGGCGGTACGCGTCCTCCGACCTTTTCATGCCCCACTATCCACGTCGGCGTGGAGTTGAGAATAGAATAGTGTGGCGAGCGCAGCGAGCCACCGAGCCCGAAGCGTAGCGAGCCCCGCGAGGGGACGCGGATACCTTCACAGTTATACACGTCCCCTCGCGGGCTTCACAGGTGTCCGTGGCGACGCGGACACCTGTGAAGCCCGCGAAGGGACGCGTTTACCTGTGAAGGTACCCGCTGCGCTCGCCACGCTTCGGGCTCGGTGGCTCGCTGCGCTCGCCACACTATTCTATTCTCAACTCCACGCCGCCGTGGATAGTGGGGCATGAAAAGGTCGGAGGACGCGTACCGCCGCCCCTCGCGGGCTCGCTGCGCTCGCCACGCTTCGGGTTGACGTTGATCGTGGGGTGGCGTTAACAATTGTGGGGGCCATTTCAGAGTTCAAGGGCACTATTAGGGCTCTGTGGCCCATTTAACATTGTTTCCTATGGCCAAATCGCGGGCATTGAGGCATTTAACAGTAAAATCGCGGTCAATCACCGTTTTAACATTGATCCCTATGGGAAAATCGCGGGCATCGCGTCGCACCCGTTTTTAATGTGCCCGCGATGGCCGCGATTTTTTACCCCCGACGCCCGCGATTCCAATCGCGGGCGCCGTTCTAGGTAAAGAGTACCAAAAAATCTCTTTACTAAAATATAGAAATTCAATACATATAAAAACAGTACCAACAATAACAATAATATAACATGATAAGCTCCTTGTAAATAAGGGGATATTCAAGAATTTTGTAAAAAAGCCAGACTCAGCTCCAAATGAGTGCCCGCACCTGAATTGCTAAAGAGAAAAGTCTCTATAAAGTGGCATCAAATTGAATGGGTTCTTTATACTATATCAGTTCTTTTGTTATAAGATAACAGAAATAGTGTGCCGCTTAATGTCCAGTGACAAAAGGATTTTCCAATGTCGATGTTGAATAGTGAGGGACCCTCAAAAGATTTGTTATAATACCTCTGTAGTTTTGATGGATTTTCCCAATAGCCTGCGGTCGCCAGGAGGATGTTATTTCTTCCGTGCGGCTCAAACTACAACTGGGCGGTCAGCCGTGAATGGCGGGCCGCCGATGGAAATTGAGCAGGGAGTGAGCCCGCACTAACCTGAGATGTGGACTCAGGTGCTCCGTTGTTGTGGCTTCCAAATTGGCAGGTGAGAGGTCCAACTACACTGGATCACGGTAGTAGAGTTTAGAGCGGCTGCTCACAAGTAATAACAGGCAGTCCGGGCAGAGAACTGGCAGGGTGGTCTGTGCCTTGTAGTTTTCCTTGACGCGTTTCTCCGCTGTATATCTGTAGCGGTTTCATCAGAATGGAATAATTTGAGTGCAAAGGCTCTCCAGTATTTAACAGACATGGTGTCCAATCAGACAGGACTAATCAGGAGACCTGTTAGAACAGTCCAGGTGTGTTTTAACTCATTCAGAGTCGTGAGAAGTTATAAGTAATGCGGTGGAGCAATTGTTAAACATCCTTATATAAGGAGCATTTTTATTTAACTAAACAGATAAATAAAATATTATACTTTAAATACATATACAAATGTTCACTGAAAAAATTATATGAAAACTAAATTGAATAAAATAGGAATGGCATCGCTTAAACATATAAAACATGATGGAGAGACAATTAGATCTAATTGCTTGGATTTGTTCACCGGAGCTATAGCTCAGATGGTAAAATGTCATGCTTTCACTATGAGTAGCACATAGCTGCATGAGTTTGAATCCACTAAGAGTCCTCTTAATTTTTATTTTTTATTAATTAGTATTATATATTGTTTTATTTTATTATAATTGGGCAAATATTCCATTTTAAAAAAAAACCTTTGTAAGAGATAAATCAAATTTAATTTAATTATCTCTATTCATATTCAAGATTTGATGTAAAAAAGTATTTTGAATAACTGAAAATAAATCAAATTAATTCAGATGTTCAATATCTCTCGCATAAAGAGAGAAGAGGGAAAGAGTATGGACTAAATATTTACCAATGGATATTAGTATCGTTGATAGCATATATATAGGTAAAATCGATCCATTATATCTCCATCGAGTCAAATCCAATAAAAATTAAACAAATTAGCATATACGTTCGATAAAAAGTTGGTCCATAATAGGGATATATATACTAGTATATTTGATACGTATGCATATGAATGCGGAGTAAATAGTCATTTTGTTTTTAATAGCATCAGCAGTATTCATACTACAGAATTACAATACTGATTACAATGATAGGGATAATAACGCCTATATTAAAAGAATAGCAGCAGAAAAAATAACAGCAGAAAAAATATATATCTGCAGAAAAAATACATAGCAGCAGAAAAAATGAGGGAGAAGGAAGAACTTGATGGCAGGGGGGAAAAAATGGTAATATAGGTTAACAATTTATTAGACATTATTTAGCTCAATAGATTCGTTCAGGCCTGCTGGATATAGTGTATTTAGTGCGGAAATCCAGTAGGCTTCTTTCCTACATAGGTGGTTGAATCTATCACCTCCCCTGGTTGTAATGTCAACCTTTTCAATACCCTGAACTTTTAGATTCTCTACATTACCATGGTGTTTTGAATTAATATGCCAAGACAGGCTGTGTGTTTGGACCCCTTTCAATATTGGGAAAATCCATCAAAACTACAGAGGTATTATAACAAATCTTTTGAGGGTCCCTCACTATTCAACATCGACATTGGAAAATCCTTTTGTCACTGGACATTAAGCGGCACACTATTTCTGTTATCTTATAACAAAAGAACTGATATAGTATAAAGAACCCATTCAATTTGATGCCACTTTATAGAGACTTTTCTCTTTAGCAATACAGGTGCGGGCACTCATTCGGAGCTGAGTCTGGCTTTTTTACAAAATTCTTGAATATCCCCTTATTTACAAGGAGCTTATCATGTTATATTATTGTTATTGTTGGTACTGTTTTTATATGTATTGAATTTCTATATTTTAGTAAAGAGATTTTTTATCAATCAAAAAATTCTTCAGGTGTGTGGCGCTCTCTCTTTTTCACTTATATATATACATGAATATAGATTTGTCTTATTCAAATAATTATTGTGAACGTTCCCTTCCCTCTTGGTAACTAAAATACACTTAATTTGGTACTTGTGTATTATAGCGGCGCCCCCGATGTACATCGCACGATGAACGCATCGCATCGCATGCCATGTACCGGATGGCATGCGATGCGACGCGATTTTGACCCCCTATGCGATTAAAAATCTAATGGGTGCTTACAATGTTACCTTCACAGGTAAACGCGTCCCTTCACGGGCTTCACAGGTATCCGCGTCCCCTCGCGGGGCACGCTGCGCTCGCCACGCTTCGGGCTCGGTGGCTCGCTGCGCTCGCCACACTATTCTATTCTCAACTCCATGCCGACGTGGATAGTGGGGGTATGAAAAGGTCGTAGGACGCGTACCGCCACCCCTCGCGGGCTCGCTGCGCTCGCCACGCTTCGGGTTCACGTTTATAGTGGGGGGGTGGCGTGGGGTGCATTTAACATTGTAAGCACCCATTAGGGTGCTTATACAATGTTTAATCGCATCGCATTGTATGCCATGTACAATGGCATACAATTTGAAAATTGTATGCCATCGCACACTATCCAAGGAAATCGCATCGCATACCATCGCATGCGTTATGGCATGCAATGCGATGGGCGCCGCCAAAATACACAAGTACCCTTAATTTTCCAGGCGTATTTGGCTTAAGGGTGCACAGATCAGGGAGTTCTTCAGGACCGGACTGATGGACGGAGACCTACCTATGGGGTCGAGGTAGATAAGTAACAGTATAAAAGGGCTGTGTATATAATAAAGTTTTATTGTTCTGTGTCAGTTTTTTTAATATACTATTTGTATTGCTGTAGAACTTCAAGTTAAAGTGGGCCCTTTAATGCCCCGCATGCTGGGGCATTAAAGGGCCCAAGTCCCTGCAAGTTCTCCAAGTCCCTGCATGGGTGAGGCTTGCTGGGAATCATAGTTCCACAGCAATATACAATGGTTTTTTCTATCTTTTACACCACGATCAGCCTGGTACCCACCATACAGGGGTACCGGGGACAGCACCAGGCTTCAGTCTGGGTAGGTAAATTGTGGAGGGGGGGGGGCCTTCATTGGGGGTTCCCAGGACCCCTGCCCACCAGGCTGACCGGTCAGGGGGTTAATGCTTTGGCCGGGGGTACTTGTATAAAAAGTAAACCCCCCCCCCCAGCTGTGGCATTACCCTGCTGGCTGGTTGGGCCTGGTGCTGGTTCTTGAAATACAGGGGGGCCCTACACATTTTGTCCCCCGTATTTTGGGAACCAGGTCTTTGGGCCTGGTGCTGGTTTAAAAAAATATGGGGAACCCTATTCAGTTTGTTCCCTGATTTTTTTAAAACCAGGACCGACACTTTGAGCCTGGGGCTGGTGATGCCCATTGTTGTTGTTTTTTACACTGCAGTCTGCACGAATCCGACTAATGCGTGCAGACTGCCAATACGAATTTGTATTTTAAAATACAAAAACCATGTGCACTGCAGGTGGGTCAGAAGTAACTTGTGCAGAGAGAATTAGATTTGGGTGGGGTGTGTTCTTCAAACTGATATCTAAATTGCAGTGTAAAAATAAAGCAGTCAGTATTTTCCCTACACAGAAACAAAATAACACCCCCAATTCTTACTCTCCCTGCACATGTTACACCTGCCCACATGATTTTGTCCATTTGAGAAGGAATTTGCTTTTGCGAGTGAACCAGAATAAGGGCCAATATGCGTGGTAATATCGATCGTTAGCGATGTTTACATGCATATGTGTGTATAAGCGCTACATCATTATTGATGCGCAATCCCACAGATCGTTATCGATGTCTTCTGTCGTCTTTACATGCGTGAGAATGGAGGATATCCCTATCGAGAGCCATGAACGAAGCAGATCAGGGATTCCTCAGTGGGAACCTTTCCAATAGCCTGGTTCCGGTTGATAGATCTACAGGGGTAAATTTTCTAAGATGGGAGTTCTATTGAAGATGGGATGTTGCTCATAGCAACCAAACAGGTTCTACGTATCTATTTTGCAACTTCTAGAAGATAATAGAATCTCATTGGTTGTCCATAGCAACATCCCATCTTCAATAGAACTCCCATCTTACAACATTTACCCCACAGTGTCTAGATTGTGAATAGGTCTCACCCAACAGTTTGATATGCAATAGGCTGACAGGGTCGACGTTAGTTTTTCTTCTTATATTTTTTTTTAACTGGCTACCACCATCTGTGTCGGCATAGAGGGAGAATATAATAGGGTACCGAGCTTAGTAAGGCACCGAGTCCATTGCATGGTGAGCTGTGCAATAGTATGCATTACACAAATTTGGGTTCCATGTTGACAGTTGTTGACATTGACACTAAAAAATGTGTCAACCTTTTCATGTGTCTACCTTTTTCTTGACATTTTTAACCTATCGATCTTTTGACCCTGATGACCATTCCCATGTCAACAGTTTGGGGTTGACCTATTTACTGTCTCTAGACCAGGGTTCTCAATCGCGGTCCTCAGGACCCCACACAGTTCACATTTTCCAGGTCACCTGGCATGTACACTCATTACTGACTGACACATTTTAAAAGATCCAAAGGTGGAGCTAATTATTTCACTTGTGATTCTGTGAGGAGACCTGCAAAACATGCACTGTGTGGGGTCCTGAGGACCGACTTTGAGAACCTGTGATCTAGACAATAATGGTCCCCTCGTAAGGAAATGTTAAATAAACAGCATGCACTCAACGATATTGGAAGTCCTTTATTACACCCATACTGTACCTCCCAACTTTTCTAATTAGAATAGTGCGACTAGCTGCGCCAGAACCACGCTCGTTACTGAAAATAGGGTGGAGCCATGGAAGAAGGAGACGGGGTGGATTGCCGAAACCCTCATTCACTTCTTTACGGTCCTCTTCAGAACATCCCAGGTGTGTGAAAATCAATAAAATGGCACCTAATAATTAATGTACATATGTGGCTAAATGTAATGCGGAATGCCGGCCAAACTCTGAGAGTTTTTAAAGAGGCAATCACTAACAAGACAAAACCATGCTAATTGTCCTTCATTATTTCCGTGGGGAGGACGGAGGAAGGAGGGGGGCAGAGTGCCGTGCGCTGAGGATTTACCCGCATACCGGGGATGAGGAGAGCAACGGACCGGCTGTGGGACCTGCTGTGCGGCAGCTGAATGACGCGACGGAGCTCCCTCATGGCGTCGCAGGCATCAGCTGCTCATATCGGAGCAGCCCTGCAGACACAGGACCTGCCTGCTTGCCGGCTGGGGAGGCGCTGAGGAGGAGAAGAATGCGGCGCTCGCTGGAGGAGAGGCTGCCAGAGAGGCCGGGCCGCACTGCAACCACGAGGAGGACGCAGTGACACCCGGCCAGTGGAAGCCAACACTGCAGCCTCCAGCATCGCCATCGGCCACTGGGGGACCACTGGAGGAGGAAGATCATTTCCAGCTCCCCCTCTACATGGATGGGAGTGTCCTGGAGGGCCCGGTGCAGGTCAGGACGGTGAGGAGGACCCCGAGCACTCTCTTCCCTGCAGGCCCACCCCTGGCCCGCTGCCTCACCTAGGTGGCCCCTGCCCTGGTTGTCTCACCAGCAGTAGCCACCCTTCCCTGCAGGCTTAGCCTTGGCTCCCTGTCCCACTCTCTGGCCTACTGCAGGCCCAGCCTTGGCCCCCCTGTCTCCCACCCTGGCTTACTGCACACCCTGGCCCCCAACAAAGGCCCCCGGACTCATTGGAAATGATCAGGCCCCAGCCGCTGACCCCCATCACCAGCAGATGCTGGAGCCCAACTCCAGCCACAGGCCTCACTGTCTCTCCCCAGGCCTCAATGACTCTCCCCCCTCCCCCCATCACCACCACTGCAAATGACGCCGGAAATGGCTGCCTAGGATCTGTGCACTCAACCATATATAACCTTGTGTCCCCTGTGTGATAACTGTACTGTCTAAGCTATCTCTGCTATAACTGCAATGTCTTTGCTCATACTGTTACCTACCTGGCTGCTGCAACGACCAGTGGCGCCGGTGATGGCTGCCTAGGTGCTGTGCAGCTTGGCGGGTATTTGTTCCCTATGTGATAACTGTACTGTCCCTGCTCATACTGTTACCTACCTGGCTGCTGCAACGACCAGTGGCGCCGCTGATGGCTGCCTAGGCGCTGTGCAGCTCGGCGGGTATATGTTCCCTTTGTGATATTGCACTGTCCCTGCTTATATTGTTACCTACCGGCTGTTGCAACGACCAGTGGCGCCACTGATGGCTGCCTAGGCGCTGTGCAGCTCAGCGGGCATGTGTTTCCCGCATATAATGTCTCAATTTAATGTATGTAATGTCCCCCCCCCCCCTCCCTGGTTGATGCTGCACTGTAAAATCCACAAAAAAATCCTAGTGTGCGCAAGCATACATGGCCAATAAAGTTGATTCTGATTCTGATAAGTGTTGGTGTTTGTTCTATTTTTCTGTGGTGCATGGGGCCAGATTAAGGCTTTAAGGGGGGGGGGGGCACCTAAGACAGGGGGCCTGGTTAAGGGAAGATGTATATTACATTGTGCTTTCCTCCCAACATTGGGGGATGTTCAGACCTGATTGGGACAGATGCAAATTCCCAGGCTGGCCGATTATCGATCAACTGTGCATGCCTATGGCCTGTTACATACATGCTCAAGGCCGTCCTGCAATAAAATCGTGCTACTTTTTTTGATTGCTAGCCGTACGCAAGGTGATTGACTAGAACATTATCTAACAAAAAGGTTTGCTGAAAGATGCCAACCGTAAGGTAATCAAAGTAGGCTGCTCACTCGGAGGTGTGAGTGTAAGAAGTTGTGCCCCAAAGTAGGCTGCTCACTCGGAGGTGTGAGTGTAAGAAGTTCTGCCCCAAAGTAGGCTGCTCACTCGGAGGTGTGAGTGTAAGAAGCTCTGCCCCAAAGTAGGCTGCTCACTCGGAGGTGTGAGTGTAAGAAGTTCTGCCCCAAAGTAGGCTGCTCACTCGGAGGTGTGAGTGTAAGAAGTTCTGCCCCAAAGTAGGCTGCTCACTCGGAGGTATGAGTGTAAGAAGTTCTGCCCCAAAGGTGGCTGCTCACTCGGAGGTGTGAGTGTAAGAAGTTCTGCCCCAAAGTAGGCTGCTCACTCGGAGGTGTGAGTGTAAGAAGTTCTGCCTCAAAGGTGGCTGCTCACTCGGAGGTGTGAGTGTAAGAAGTTCTGCCCCAAAGTAGGCTGCTCTCTCGAAGGTGTGAGTGTAAGAAGTTCTGCCCCAAAGTTGGCTGCTCAATCCGAGGTGTGAGTGTAAGAAGTTCTGCCGCAAAGTAGGCTGTTCACTCGGAGGTGTGAGTGAAAGAAGTTCTGCCCCAAATGAGGCTGCTCACTCGGAGGTGCGAATGTAAGAAGTTCTGACCCAAAGTAGGCTGCTCACTCGGAGGTGCGAGTGTAAGAAGTTGTGCCCCAAAGTAGGCTGCTCACTCGCAGGTGCGAGTGTAAGAAGTTGTGCCCCAAAGTAGGCTACTCACTCGGAGGTGCGAGTGTAAGAAGTTCTGCCTCAAAGTAGGCTGCTCACTCGGAGGTGTGAGTGTAAGAAGTTGTGCCCCAAAGTAGGCTGCTCACTCGGAGGTGTGAATGTAAGAAGTTCTGCCCCAAAGTAGGCTGCTCACTCGGAGGTGTGAGTGTAAGAAGTTCTGCCCCAAAGTAGGCTACTCACTCAGTGGGTCAGCAACAAACAAGAACCAAGGTTACTCCAGAAGACCTTTTTTTCACAGAGGCCGCAATTTTGGCTCTAATGATGGCACTTCAAATGAGGGTGGGTCCACCACTAACAGTGACTATGAGGGCACCAACTCTAGTCAACCAAGGGGAAACCCTCAAGGCGCAACGACCCGGTCCAAATACAAAAAACCAAGCACCCGCACCCGTGGTGGTGGCGGCCAGGGGAAGAGGCTCCAAAAGAGGCAGACCGCCTCTAACCAATCGTCAGTGATCTACAACTTGTCTGACTATACATTATCATCTAGTGAAGTCAGCCTGCTTTTGAAAGGCCTGTCGTTTGTGCCCACGAATAACTTTGAACCATTGAAGTGGCAAATTGAACCACATGATCTACAACGTAAATTACGGAACAAAGAAATTTTTGAAAAAAATCCCTCTGTCAGTGCGAACCAGGACAGTATACCTAATCAGGTCCGTAAACTGATGCCCCGGTCCAAATTCGACCCTCCATCAAATAATGCGTCAATCAAGACATTTATGCGTCAATTAGAACATCAATCGGCTTTACAGCCCATACAGTCTGATGGGTTTAATCGCAGCAATTTAACAAAGGATGAATGGGCATCTCTTCAGCGATTGTCATCCAATAAGGAAGTAATTTTTAGGTCTGCGGATAAAGGTGGAGCCTTGGTACTCCTCAACACTAAGGATTATCTTAAAGAAATATTAAAACAACTGGATGATACATCGATATACCACAAATTGGCGGGTGATCCGACTCCAGTCTTCAAACGTAATCTGATTGTGTGCCTTGAATCTGCAGTGGCAAATAATCTCATTGACAAAAAATTAAAAGATGCGCTTATCCCTGAGGATCCCAAAACCCCTTTGATATATCTTATCCCGAAGATTCACAAAGACCCTGTCAACCCGCCTGGCCGGCCAATAATTGCAGCCAGGGGGTCTTTGTTTCAACGAGTATCTACTTATTTGGACACGCTACTCCAACCTTGTGTCCAGAGTCATGCTAGACTATTACTGGACACAACTGATTTAATAAATAAATTGTTGTTATTGCCCAAAATTTCTGCTGAGATGTGGTTGGTCACCATCGATGTCAGCAGCCTGTACACCTCGATCCCACATAGGGAGGGTGTGCAGGCTGTTAGACGGTTTTTGGTGGATCATCCCTTATATGTGGGTCCTAATGTAACTTTAATCATGGAACTTCTAGAAATGCTGTTGAGTTGTAACTATTTTGCACATGCTAATGATTTCTACCTACAAGTGAGTGGGTGCGATGGGGTCCCCTGTGGCCCCATCGTACGCCAATATATTTATGTTCTTCATCGAACAAATATTGTTTTTCTCCAGTGAAGCTGTGTCATCGAGGATCTTGTTTTATTCAAGATTCATCGACGATATCTTACTACTATGGTCAGGTCCAGCAGAGATGTTGTCCTCCATCATTCAACAGCATAATGCCAGTGAGAGTCCGATTAAGTTCACTTTTGAAATTAATTTAAAAGAGATTTCATTTCTTGATGTAAAGATCATCAAGGATAATGAGTCATTAGTAACTACACTGTTCAGTAAGGAAACTGATAGAAATAACTTATTACTGTATAGCAGTTTCCATCCTGCCCCCCTTAGAGCAGGGTTGCCGTACTCCCAGTTTTTGAGAGTACGAAGAATCAATTCCGATTATGAGACAGCCAGCAAGCAGATCGACATCATGTCGACTAAATTCAGAGAAAGAGGTTATCCCCCTGAATTATTGATTGAGGCCAAAAATAAAGTCTTAAAATTGGACAGAACAGCGTTACTATCCAAAACTCTTAAAAAATCCCAGCAAAAAATGTTACCCTGGCCCACAGTTTTTAATCCTCAAAGTAAGTGTATCAATAAAATTGCTAAACGTAATTGGTCACTAATCACTTCTGATGAGGCTTTAGGCTTGTCAGACACCAAGGGCCTTATTCGACTTCACTCTTTCTGACAAAATCCTTCTTAGATGGACAAAACCATGTGCACTGCAGGTGGGGCAGATGTAACATGTGCAGAGAGAATTAGATTTGGGTGGGGTTTTACTTCAAAGTGAGATCTATATTGCAGTGTAACAATAAAGCAGTCAGTATTTACCCTGCACAGAAACAAAATAACTCACCCAAATCTAATTCTCTCTGCACATTTTACATCTGCCCCCCTGCAGTGCACATGGTTTTGTCCATCTAAGAAGGATTTTGTCAGAAAGAATGAACTAGAATAAGGCCCCAAGTTATTATCATGTTATAAAAGAGGTTGTAACCTCAGAGACTATCTAGTTAAAACTGATATGTCTGACATGTCATCTTCTAAAAGTAAACATTTTTTACAGCCTGAAAACGGATGTTTCGGTTGTGGATGTGTCACATGTGGGTTCCTTCTGAAAGGGAAATCATTTCAACACCCCCAAACAGGGAAAGTTTATGATATCAGATTTAATCTCTCTTGCAAAATGAGATATTTGGTGTACCAAATTGTTTGTCCCTGTGGGTTGTCATACGTGGGCAAGACGGAACGGACGTTTCGTGAACGTATGACAGCCCATAGATCTGCAATTAAGCTGGCTCTTGAAGTTGGCGGCAGTGATCAGCCTGTCGCCAGGCATTTTGTGGAATGTCAACATTCACTGACGTCGATAAGATACAGAATGATCGACTACATTCCGCCCCTTAAAAGGGGTGGGAATAGGGGTACCACTTTATTAAAAAGAGAGAGCCAGTGGATTATGCGTCTCAACACTTTAACCCCCCCATGGTCTTAATGACCAATTAAGTGTTGGTTGTTTTTGATTGCTCGTATTGTTACACATTATGCCATAATGCTTTTTAATACCTGCGCAGCAGGTTGATGCAGTCTGTTTCATTCTGTCATGTTATAATGTTGTGATTTTGGTAATTACAGGATTATTTTTGGGTGTTATGAAGTTAGCGTCAACGTCTCCCTGGTAATGGGAATCACGTGATGACGTCATCTGAGTGCGTCCCGGCCGGGTGTGCGGTCTCGGATCCGGAAGCGCTGTTCCACATGGTGGGGTAGGTCTTGTATATAAGGTATGTTGTTTTATCGTATTTTGTGAGCTTGAAAAAAATGTATTAAACATTGAAACGTTGCTTTGAAGCCGTTACCCCACGTGTGGAGGTCAGTTACTCTTTCAGCTAAAACCCAAGTGTGCAACCGAAGATGTTGACTATGTGTCCAGCAATTGCCAGGAAGGTATGCACCAGGTGAAAGTTGTGCTCAGTCTGCGAGGAGTGCCGGTTAAAGGACATATATATATATATATATATATATATATATATATATATATATATATATATATATATACATGTGTGTGTGTGTGTATATATATATATATATATATATATATACCCACAATAGTGTCTTATGCGCCCTAAGTACAATATGTAATGTCCATAAAAAGTTTCAATAAAATATGAATAAAAGAAGAATACGCTTGTAGCTTCTTGTTTTCTGGAATAATTTTATTTTTATTTTCAAGGATTATGATCAATAACCAACGCATTTCGTTCCGGTTAGTTCCATCAGGGGTTAATTTGATCTTATATTAATTAGAGGGAGATGAGGTCTCTATTTGGAAAGGAGCCTCGAGCCAAGGCTATTGATATCCTATAATTTAAGTGATTACTGCCATTTTTCACATCAAAAAGTGTTTTCTGAATAACAGTCCAAGTTGTATACATATATAAAGGTTTAGGAAATAGTTCCCCTTCTATGTGTGTATACAGTATGTGTGCTCCTTGGAGTCCAGCCAGTTATATATATATATATATATATATATATATATATATATATATATATATATATATATACATACATCTGGCTGGGTACTTGGTATGATCCCAATCCCAAGAGAATACTTCTATTCCTATACTTCTATTCCAAGAGTGTTTGCTTTTTTATATGTTTTAAAATAAATGTTTTATATTTAAGAAGAAGTCTTGGTTGATAATTTTACAAAACGTGGAAAGACTGAATTCATTGTATTGACTTTTGTTGTGATCTAAAATTTGTTTTGCCTAAGTTGTTTGATAGATCGGTGCAGGGCCGTCTTAACATTAGGAAGGGCCCCTGGGCAACCTAGTTCACTGGACCCCCCCAAATTAGTTTGCCCAGGAGCCCACAGTCACCTCCCCAACCCTCACCTCTCTGGCTCCGTGCGGCAGCCAGTCAGCTTCCGGCGGCCGGGGATCCGATCATCTTCGCTGGGGGATCCGGGCAGCGGGATCAGGGCAGCGGCGGTAGCTAGGAGCCTGCCCTGAAGTGGCAAAGCGCTATTAACTGGCGGGGCGGGAAGCGCTGTTGCATTTGAAAAGACTGGCCAGACGCTGATTGGCTGAATTCAGCCAATCAGCGTTCGGCCAGTCTTTTCAAATGCAGCAGCGCTTCCCGCCCCACCGGCAAATAGCGCTAATGGGAAAGATGGTGGCCGGGTGGCGGGATCCGACCATCCTCGCTGGGGAAGGGGATCAGGGCGGCGGTGGAGGTAGCTAGGAGCCCGAAGCGGCGAAGCACTATTTGTCGGCGGGGGCGGGAAGCGCTGTTGAATTTGAAAAGACTGGCCGGATGCTGATTGGCTGAATTCAGCCAATCAGCATTCAGCCAGTCATTTTAAATGCAGCAGCGCTTCTCGCCCCCCCTGCTGGCAAATAGCGCTTCGCCGCTTCGGGCTCCTAGCTACCGCCACCGATGCCCTGATCCCCCTGCCGGATCACCCAGTGAGGGTGATCAGAACCCCGGCACACGGACCCCCGAAATTAAATTCACTGCTAGCTAGGAGGTGAAGCGCTATTTGCCGGCGGGGTGGGAAGCGCTGTTGCCTTTTCAAAGACTGGCCGGATGCTGATTTTCTGAATTCAGCCAATCAGCGTCCGGCCAGTCTATTCAAATGCAACAGCGCTTCCCGCCCCGCCGGCAAATAGAGCTTCGCCGAATCAGGCTTCTAGCTACCGCCACCGCCCTGATCCCCCTGCCCGGATCCCCCAGCGAGGGTGAGCGGATTCCCGGACCCCGGCCACCATCTTTCCCATTGGGCTGGGCCGGGGGCCCCTAGGTCCTAGGGCCCCCGGGCAACTGCCCATCGTGCCCAATGGGAAAGACGGCCCTGGATCGGTGAGAAGGACCAAACCAAGTACTATTGTTCGGCACCACAGCAGTGAAGGTTGCAGAAAAGGAAGCTTGGATCCATCCGTCCCATTGTAAAAAGGTCAATGTCCCGGAAGTGGTTGATGCTAGAAGCGAAGAGAAAGAAGTATCGCTAGAAGCTCTTGTTCCGGAAAGACTGAGAGATGACTAAATCCGACATATCCAAAAAGGAAAAGACAAAGGAAAGACTACTCTGACTATCCCCTGGTCAGACGAAAAAAGAAGCAGCAGGCAGAAGATGAAAACCTTACTTTGTTCTTGTTTTTTCCATCTCTTTTCTCCCCAAGGTGTTGCGTCGCTACCAAAGGGTGGATAAGGAAAGGCGGAGTTCTGACAGTAGGTTGGCGGATCATAATCAAGCCATGTTAGGATCCCTAAGTAGTCCTGATACTTTGTTCAACCCTGGAGTTGGTAAGGAGGCTGAAGAATATGTAGTGTGAAGGTAATGTGATGGGTTGTCGTCTGATGAATATTGTATTTGCAGGAAATGGAGGAAACTTGTATCCACACATGTCAACATGACTTGACAGCTGATGTAAGGCAACTTCCTTTGGGTGGGTATCACTCGCTTGTAGGAAGAGTTTTGAATCAGACAGAATGATGGTTATGTTTGCAGGTACCCCAGAGACGGAGTAGTATGGGTCTAATAATGGCTGAGATACATAATCTAAGCAAAAGAAGACCCTTGCATATGAAATACGTATGCACTAGATCTTCTGCACTTAGATTACAACCATATCGGGTAGACAAGTCCTTTATATGTTGGAACTTTGTTAGTTCAAAGGTACAAGGGACATGGGAAGCCATGCGGTATAATCAGACGATAACCTACTCGCAGCAGCCAGATGGAGAGTCGATAGATTACAAAGCATTGTTAGAAATCCGCACAAGTGAAAAGACAGTATAAATAAATCTTATCGGTCAATGCATACAGCCAAACCCTTGTGGATGTCAGGTCGGGAAGGAGGGAATGGGAATGCTCATATGGATATTGTATGACAAAGTTGTAAAATTCTCTGAACCTCATTCCTTTCCAGATGACGTTTATTTTTATTTTGTGACAGGCGAGCATTTAAAGGTGCTTTGTGAACCAAATCGAATGGTGTTGATTAAGGTGGAGCGATGACCATTACACATGACTCAATGGTAAAAATAAACAAATGTATACCCTCTCCTTATAGTCTCATACGCGTTACCGTCTGAGTTGCACGTGTATCGGCACGTGTGCCTAAGTTGTATACTTCTGTATAAGGTGCTGGTTGCCAAGGGTAACGGCACATTGGTAATTTCTTATACAGCAGTATAAGGGTTAAAATCTGCTAAAGTCACAGTACACTGGAATCAGCAGCTTCTAGTCATATGCAAATTTGGTGTTCCTATTGTCTGTGAATGAGAAGCTTTTAGAACTCTGAGCTAGGAATTTGCTAATATCACTGTGGCAACCTGCCGTTGTTAGGGGTAACCAGCTGTATGTTTTAGGAGGTAACGAATTCAGTGTAACAACTACATTATCCACCGGTTTGTTAAAATACTGACATTAACAATAAATATATATATATATATCCTGATGACGGGAAGTGTCCCGAAACGCCGTTGACATACGCCATTAAACTTATTTCGGTGAAGCCCCAGGAGTGACGCATTTATTCTTCTATACATTTGGAGCACATTGTGGTTTCATGTGCGTGCACCCGGGCAAAGATAACTACAAGCCATCACCTGTTGGCGGAGGAGTGCCAGACCCCTGCCTTTGTATATATATATATATATATATATATATATATATATATATATATATATATATATACACAGAAAACAATACCCAGGTGCAAAATCTCCTCAATCCAATTTTCAGATCTTCAATGTGTTCAGCTTTTAACGAGGACCAACCAGGACCCAGACAGCAATCTCAGGAGAAATTAGAAAAGCGCACCTTGAGCAAAAGATATAACAGTTCTTTACTGCAAATATAAGCTCACATACATGAAGGTTTAAGATCAACAGCTTGCCAGCATAAATGGGAGCTCACAGCATGCGGTATCACAGGTACACGGCAACACAAACATCCAACGTCCGATCACCGTCTTCCATACTCAGCCGCCGCTCAGATCTCCCTCACAGTTGGACGTCACTCCATCCTCTCCGTAGGCTACTCCAAACGCGTTTCGTCTATGGACTTCGTCACACCCCCCTGACGAAGTCCATAGACAAAACGCATTGGGCATTATTAACCAGCCTCTGCAATTAAGCTGCCTGATTGGCTTTTATGCCTTTGAAATATTGGAGACTTTCCTCCCTCATAATATTCCTTCTGAAGAAACCGCCATTTGTGTCTAGCAGAGAAATACGTCAAGGATTCCAATTGGGGCACGTATAACCATTGCTCTCGCCTGCTGGGACTATCCGTTAAGGGCCCAATACATCAGCAATTAATTGTGACAATTTTCAGATAATCGATCGATTGCTTAATCAGGTTTTTAAACATGTTTAATAATCTGCAGATCTTTTTTATATGTGTGGGGATTCCCAATTCGTCTTCTTCATCTATTTACATTATGAACAGCTGAAATGACAATCGATTGGGCAATTTTCAGATATAAAGATGCAATCTTTAAATCTGCCGATCACTGAAATAAATCTGTAATGTGTGGGCAAGTCCAATAGATTGTAGAATCCATTTATCTGGCCAAAAAATCCCTGGATCTGGAAATCCATAAATTGTGATTGCTGATGTATGGGGCCCATAACCCTCAGAGATCGCACCCAAGCGACCGCTACCTCCTATACACAGCTGCACATCGCTGATGAAAGAACCGCCTGCTTACTTCTGGAAGCCGGATACGGAGTACCTGTCCAACAATCACAGTTCAGTGAGGCTTGCTCCCTGACGCACAAACATCAAAGGCTCGCTGATCACAGCTGAAGCCAAGCGGGTTGTAGTGAGCCTGCACTCAGAGCATCCTCCCAGGCTATTGCAGGAATCATAAAACATACAAACAAGGAGGTATTGCAACAATTTAATACAAAAGTATAACGTTCTCTTGAGTGACTGAGGACATTACCAATACTATGCAATAGTGGATCTTAACATCTACACCCCCTGTTAAGGGAACAAAAGGATTGCATTCCTTTCCATTATTTTATTCCATCCACCCTGGTTTATACAGGGAATATTATTTACTGACTTCTATACAAAAATAAGGTTTTTTTCTTCCCACTAATGTAATATTTTGCAGGTGCCATACCAATCTAGAGCTGGGTTCAATTAATGTTTACCATTTCTCTGTAAATTTTTAGAGAAGTTGCCCTGTTGCACTCTTTTTCAGAATAATATATATACTGGGCATATTGGTCTTATGTTTATTGTTTATTTTTAATTTTTATTATTTTTAAGCTAATAAATTTAAAATCATTTTTCAGATTCGTGGCGCTCTCTTTTATTCAGATATATATAAGTACATATGTGTATAAGATTGATTGGTTTCTATTATCCAACTGTCTACTATGCTGTAACTCAGTGGTTCCCAACCCTGGTCCTCAAGTACCCCCAACAGTGCACGTTTTCCAGGTCACCCGGCAGGTGCACTCATTATTCAGGCACATTTGAAAAGATCCACAGGTGGAGCTAATTATGTCACTTGTGATTCTGTGTGGAGACTTGCAAAACATGCACTGTTGGGGGTATTGAGGACCAGGGTTGGGAACCACTGCTGTAGCTAATGACCATAATTTATTATGTTCCTATTTATTTACATGTCTTGCTACCTTGCTCATTAATTAGCCGACCGATTGCGGCCAGACTCAGGCGGATGGTCTAAGGGTGCTATGAAGCACAGGGGCGGATTTAGGGATGAGGGCGCCCCTAGGCACAACAATAATGTTTACTAAGTAGGACAGTTTATAGGGGCAGTATCTGCATGTCCTATCCATTTACACTCTATTTAAGATGGAATATAGTACAGTACAGTGGATATTTTGCAGTTATTGGTACATTTTGGGCTGACAGTACTATCACAGGCATCGAAGTGCCGCCCCCAAACATGTGCCGCCCCTAGGCCGGTGCCTCATGTGCCTAATGGGAAATTCGGCTCTGATGAAGCACTCTTTGGTGGTCCGATGGTTTTGGGGCATAAGCGTCCCGATCACTCTCCGAGTGAGGCGGATGCACACCCCGTGTACGCCAAGGGATACGCCCAGTTTTTTCCTATTTTCAGTCCCTCTCCCCTAGGAAAGGATTTTTTTGATCGGAGAGTTGCGTCCACAAGTGGTGTGCTGTCATCGCACATGCGCATTGTGGGCAGTACGCATGCGCAGAAGAAAAAAAACGAGTTCCGTCCGAACACGGATCCAAGCAGAATAACCCCCTAAGTGCTGGCAATTTGCTTCTGACATAAATTACCAGTAGCCAGACATTTCCCAGGGAACACAGGCTTGCTGATGACTTCAAAGCTGTAATGCACTTTGATATTGACGTTCAGCCTAATATCAACATCAAAGATGAGCTGTCACAGCGGCAATTTGCACCTTTTTGCTTCCAAGATGTTCAATGTATCTACCGTGCGTGATTCCTCTTTTTTTTAATAAGCTTTGCGACTCGGATCTACCCATTTACAGCCTCAACGGCATTTTAATGTTCTATTTTGATGACATTTCCATCAAATCTCCTTCCAAAACGTATCTGTAATCCCCGCAATTGCCAGAATGAATTATAAATGCACTTAAAGAAATGTAATGTTAGAGTGACATCCGGGCGATGGGTAGCTCTGACACCTGAAAAAACTAAACCGGAATGATGGTATACTCTGTGCTCTTGGTAACCCTGGAAACACCCTAGAATTACCAAGATCTGGACTATGGACTATGGTAAGTGGTGGCAAAGGTGTGTGTGTGTGTGTGTGTGGGGGGGGGTAATGGGCCCCTCCATCAGGGGTAAAAAGTCACCGCCCACCCCCTCCCCCTTGGCACCCTTGCCCATAGTCCAGATTACCTAGAGCACAGAGTAAACCAGCATTCCTGCATATGAAAAAGGGGAAGGGCCTTGTGTGGGTGGATGTGCCTCGGATGGAGGGGTGCGGCCTTATGCTACAACCTCTGTTTTTGTCATTTTGAGATCAGTGAGCACAGGGTCTTGCAACCTACCCATACTTGCGTACCCTCCCGGAATGGCCGGGAGGGTCCCACAAATCGGGTCCCCCTCCCGGTCCCCCGGGAAGGGGGGCAAGTCTCCCGCATTTCCCTACAGCCCCGGCTCCCCCTCTCCCCGCGGTCTAAAAACTATGACTTTCGCGGGTCCGCGGGGAGGGGGCGGGGCTAAATGACGCAATTTGCGTCATTTTTAGCCCCTCCCCCCACGGACCCGCAAATTGAGGCTTCAGCCCGTCATGGAGGCGGGGCTTGATGACATCACCCGTGCCCCGCCCCCAAAACGAAGCCTCTACCCGCCCCCTTTCACTCCTCTCCGGGCTTCTCCCGGAAAGGAGTATGCCAAAGTCGGCAAGTATGAACCTACCCAACTAAATACCGCTGCAAGCCCACAGGACTATGTGGCCAGGGGGTGGGATAGCAGGACAGTGAATCTTATTCTGGTTCACTAGCAAAGGAAAATTCCTTCTCAAATGGACAAAACCATGTGCACTGCAGGTGGGGCAGATGTAACATGTGCAGAGAGAATTAGATTTGGGTGGGGTTTTACTTCAAAGTGAGATCTATATTGCAGTGTAAAAATAAAGCAGTCAGTATTTTCCCTGCACAGAAACAAAATAACTCACCCAAATCTAAAACTGGCCATACATCTACAGATTGATTGTCAGATCTGGCTGGTTAGAACAAAAACCTGGTAATGGATGACAGCAAATGACAGTTGACAATTTGCTTTGAAATGCTGGAAAACGTCCATTACCAGGATTTTATTCCAACCAGCCAGATCTGACAATCGATCTGTAGATGTACAGTATGGCCACCTTAAAAACTCTCTGCACATACAGTAGATAAAAATAATACATTTGCTCCACTATTGTTTGTGGACTTTAGTTCAGCATTTAATATGGTCATTCCGTCTAAGTTAGTTATTAAACTGACGGAGCTGTGAATTAACAGTTTTATGTGCAACTGGATTGTGGATTTTTTGACCAACAGACTGCAGGTTGTTAGATCACAATCCAATAGTTCTACATCTATTACACTAAATACAGGGGTACCACAGGGCTGTGTTAGGTCCATTTCTGTACTCTGTTTTTACTTGTTATTGTAAACCAGTACATCCATTGAATACTATCATTAAGTTTGCAGATGACACTACACTGATAGGTCTCCTTAGCAATAATGATGAAACAGCCTACTTAATAGGATGCCTCACGTAATTCGCATATATTGTGTGATAACTCACACTTTTTCACGTGCCGATTTGAACTCGCATTTTTTTTTGCATCCAGATTTTTTCGCATTGAAAAGTACACAAATCGCTTATTTAATGGAATGCACTAACAGAATTCGCATTTCAAAAGTGTCTAACAATTGCCACTGATGCAGACTAGGTACTGATGGGCGAATTGACCCAAGAGATACTTTGGTCAAATGCAGAAATGGTTAATTTTCACAAAGGTGTACACAATTTTATTCATAACCTCCCCTACATATACCCAAACATCATTAAGGACACCTGTGAGGGTTTTAGAGATGGAGATTTTGCAGAGTGGTTTGGAGTTGGCTGTTTGTGATTTTGCCATTTTGGAGAAGCTGCGCAGGAGGAGGGAGCAAGCTGCATGCCAGATCCAGGTACTCCCGATTACTGTGTGCTTCACGTAGTATCGGGCTAGGCTGTACCTACCTGGATTCCCTCTCTAATCAACAGGTTGTTGTGTTTTGGCTGAACCACACTAACCTCTTGAACTTATATGAGCAGGTGAGAGATGATTTGGACCCTCATGGGGGTGCCAACTATGCAGTGTCTGGGCTGCAGAAATTAATGTGTGCCCTCTACTTCTTGGCCACGGGCTCCATTCAGTCTGTGACCTCATGGTCATTGGGGGTCTCACAAGCCACTTTCTCTAAGCATTTAACTCAAGTGTTACTTGCTTTCAAGAAGTTGTGGCGCACAGATATCAGATTCCCACATTGTGAGTCCGAGTGGCAGGACCTTAAGGTGGCTTTCTATCGGCTCTCAGCATTTCCAAATGTTCTGGGAGCCATAGATTGCAGCCACATTGGGCTTCGGGCACCGCATGTGAGGGGACACATCTACGTCAATCGGCGTGGGCGTCACTCCCTTAATGTGCAGGTGGTATGTGATGCCAACCTCAAAATACTCAGTGTGGTTGCAGGCTACCCAGGGAACTGCCATGATGCCTATATTCTGCGTCACTCAGCCCTCTGGGACCCAGGGCTGGTGAAAGGCACCGGAGCACCCCAGGTTCTCCTCAATCTCCTCTGCAGTCATGTCCCCCTCCTCCTCCAGGGCAGCTACACCCTCCTCCTCACCTCCATCTTCCTCCACCTCAGGTCAGTCGAACTCAGATAAGTGTCCCTCCTGCAGCTCTTTCTCGGACTGTGTGCTGAACAGGTCCTCTTGTGTGAGTGGATGAGATGGGGAGGTAAGAGGGTCCTCCACCTCCTCCAGCTGTGCCTGCTCCTCCGGGGTCCGCCCCTTCTTCTCTCCTCCGGGATCTGCCCTGGCCCAGGCCTTGTTGTGGCCATGCTGGTGGCAAAGTGCTGCCTTTCCCTCTCACACTGCTGGCTCTTAGTGTGCCTCTGCTGCCTCTCCCCCTGGCTCCTCTGATGCTGCTGCTGGTTGGAACTGGCCCACTGCTGCCTCTGCCAGCTGCACTCCCTGACACTGCTTCTCTCCTGTCCATCCTCATCACCTTACTACCTTTCAAAGGTCAAAATGGCGCCTGTGCCCCTTTATATAGGGGGTGTGATGCATATTGTAGGGGACTTAGGTGGGCCAATAGGTTAGGGGGTTATTTGGCATGTGGAGGCAGTGTAGTAATTCGCATTCCGGTTGGTCAGAAAATCGCACATGACCTGCGCCGGAAATCGCACATTACTGTGTCATAAATTCGCACCACATGGCATCTCTTTGCACTTTACCGCACTTTTTGAGCACATTAGTGAATCCCATTGAATAATCAGTTTTGGAGGAAAAAAATTTGATTTAAAAAAGTGCGATAAGGTGCGATTCTGAAAAGTTACTAAAACTCTCATCCTATTAAATGTCACCCACAATCTCTTGCTGTTTGGTGTAGTGACAATAATCTATTGCTTAATATTAGTAAAACAAAAGAGATTATTGTTGATTTCAGAAGGGAGAAAATTATTTTATTTTGCAAATATAATTTTTATTGGGTTTACAAAGGAAAAAGAATCACATTGAGAACTATAGGTGTATGATGAACAGATGAGCAAAACTTACATATAAGTAAATTCACACGTTTCAACAAATCGTATAAGAATAGTATGAAAAAAACTTACACATTCTAACACCAAGCGCGAGATTTAGTGGGTTTACCGTTTTTGGGAAAATTCGATTTTTTTTCTCAAATCGCCCTATATCACCGTTTTTTAATTTCGCATTTTTTTTACAGGAATCGCGTATTTAATGGCTGGCGTAATGCCGCATGAAAAGTGCAATATATGACTATATACGGCGATGTGGTGCGAATTGAGCCGATGTAATACGCCATAAAAGTGCGATTTCCGGGTTAGGTCATGTGCGTATTTGCGGCCAACCGGAATGCGATTTACAGGAATACACCTGATCAGCCCATATAACATGCTAACCTATTGGCCCACCTTAGTCCCTTGCAATACGCATCACACCCCCTATATAAAGGGGCGCAGGCGCCATTTTACCCTTTGAAAGGGAATAAGGCGTTTGAGATGGAGAGGAGAGGAGCAGTCATAAGGTGCAGAGGAGGCAGAGGGACAGCCAGCTTGGGCCCAAATAGCCCAACCACTGGGAGAGGTAGGGGAGTGAGAGGCAGCACTGTAAGAGGCAGGACAGGGAGAGGCAGCATGCTGCCAGGAAGAGGTGCGCCAGGGAGAGGCCACATGGTGGAAGCTGAGCAGGTGGCTATGGAGGATGAGGAGGAAGGAGGCACAAGCCATGTGTCCTCACAGGAGGAACAGAGTGCCAGGCACACAGAGGAGGAGCTGCAGGAGGGTGATTTTTCAGAGATGGACTGGCCTCTGCAGGAGGAAGATGAAGCAGACTTGGAGGTGCTGGGGGAAGAACCAGGACAGGAGGAGGAGGATGAGGAGGGTGACCCTGAAAATGTGGAGGAGGAGGATGATGCAGCTCGTACAGCTAGTGGGAGGAAAGTCAGGTTCTCATATGAGGCGAATATTGCCCTGGTGCGTGCACTCTTGCCCCTGTATGACCGCCAGCTTGGTCCTCACCATCACCGCACAAGTGTGGCAAAGAAGAAGGGGATGTGGGACAATATCACCTCCGCGGTAAATGCAGTCAGCACACACAAGAGGAGTGTGCGCAACGTAAAAAAAAACGATATAATGACATCAAGCGCCTCCTCAAAGCCAAGCTTGCCCTGGAGAAGAAAGAGGCCTGTCGCACAGGAGGTGGCCCTAGGCAGCTAGTCAGCTTTAAGGTCTATGAGAGGCTGTTACGCCGAATAATCCCACCGGAGGTGCTTCCCGGCATCCACATTGCCGATACAGACAGGCCCCCCACTCCACCGCCAACTGGTAAGTGTCCACACATGTCAACTTCACATTTTGCTATGTCATGTGCGCATGCAATTATGGTGGAATGCTTTCTGTGTCCAATAGATTTGTGTGTGTGGAACTACATATCCCAGCAAAAACACATGTTACTAGGTTTGATTGCTAAATAATGGACTATGCATTTTGCTGGGTTATGTAGTTTCACAGAACCAATTAATGTGTGCTGTCCTTATCACTGTAGGCCTGCAGTGTAGATGATTATTATTCCACATCAATCCTCTGGGTAGTTGGAAATGCACTTTACAGTCACTTTTACATGTGTAATCTGATGCACTTTCCTGTTTGTAGCAAGTGGAGGACAAATATCGTGCACTGTCCTAATACTTAAATAACCTCTTCAGTTCAAAGTCATCAAATTCCTTATGTAATCATATCAGAAGAGAAATGATTTTTTGTTTTTAAAGTTTTTATCTGCATATTTGACAAAGTGCCAGTTAGGTGCCAATGTTCATAATGGAAAATGTCTTCTTCTTTCAAACAACGCCATCTCTGGAGTCCCAGCCTGCTGTTGAGCCACATCAGCCACATCCGATTGTTCCCAATGTCCAGTCTGCAGGTGAGATATCATACTGTTACACAAAGACATTGCACATTTCACACATGGCTGGCGCCACCACAGTAGCCTGTACCAATGCATGCACAATGCATGAGCAAGACCTCACAATTCCAACTAAGGTAACATGACCCACCATACACCATTCTGCATAGCATACTTACCACTGTTATCTCATTTGTAGGACCTTCACAACCGATGCCAGAACCCACTGATCCCATGCAAACTATGGAGGAAATGAGTGAAATCATCCTGGAGCCGGTGCCATTGTTGGATCCTGCACAACACCAATCACACCCAGTCAATGAGGCCCCCTATACGCAGTCACATAGGCAGCAGCCCCAATCATTGCAGCCACCAACACTCCCACTAGTGCGGTGGAGTTGGCGCAATCCATCCATATTTTTAAAGGCAAACAAATATCTTTTATGGAGATGCAAACCACCCAACTAGAAAGCATTAATTTCCCAAAGTGTGCGTGCTAATGTAGGGACACAAATTCGCCTTTTCTCCACATTAGACACACGCTTATCAGAAATTGGACAAGCCATTCAGGGCCAAACTACTAATTTTAGAGCACTAAATGCCAATATGGTTGAACAGACCCAAGCTATTAATGGGCAAACAACTGCGTTGATGTCCCTACAAACGCAACTCAGCCTCAGTGCTACTAGTTTGTTAGGTCAGCACCAAACCACATCTACGCAAAGTAGTAGTGTCTCCTCCACACCCATGAGTGGGTCCCCCACTACTCCCCCACGGCGTAGTATCCGTACTAGGGGTGGAGGTGCCACTAGTGTTAAGGGTGCTAACATAGGCGAATCTAGGGGGTGGTCCGGGGGTGCACAGGACCACCCATTAGCCCATTTTGTAGCTGAGGGATGGGGCTTTCCAACGAGCCCAGCCCCATGTCTCTAGCCCCCTGGGAACCGTTGATTCTGCCAGGCAAAGCTGGAACGTTTTCCCTATAGGATAACATGGGACCCGCTAATTCCGACCCGCACCCAGTTCAACAGCTGCCAGTTCCCCCTTCTGCATCACTGAAACTCAAGGTTGATGTCGGTCAAACCCAAATCGCCGGGCCTTCAATCTGATACCAGGCTGGATCCATATGGGTTAATTGGTTCCAGGGATATTGAGGTTAAACTGTTTTTTTTTTCCATTTCTTAAATGTCATTTCATGACTGTTTATGTTCTTTGAGGGCAGATTTCTCTGGAACCAAACAGCCCAGTTTCAGGGGACCAAAAATCATTCGAAGCCAACTCAAAAGTTCTTCAATATGATACTGGTCTCATGTAAATGGGTCAGTTGGTTCCGAAGATATAGCTTGTTGGTTAAAGGGGTGTAGGGAGAGGGGAGTGTTTGTCTCTCCCCCTCACACCAGAAAATGCAGGGACTAGGCTGGTGTATAAGGGGTCAGCCTGGGAATGTCCCTGCATGATCCTGGTACCACATTCCAGGGTAAATCCCTGCATTTTCTGTTGTGAAAGGGGTATTGTTTCAAACAGCCGTGAGCTGCAGTGCTCTGAATACAGCCGGGCAGCCCCCTGCTCTCTGCCCAGCTGTGAATGACTGTCACCCCTGCAGCTTCCGCTCCAATTCTTCTCCCCGCTTTCACCTTAGCCCGCCCCCCTTTAATCATGTGGTACCGGCGCCTGGTGTGCTCCCCCGACGTCACGCACAACAGCGCGCATAATATTTCAAATGTCCACTCGGCTAGAGGGGACACCAGGAGGGGAGTGGGAGCGTGCTCTGCGCTGCGCTCTGCTCCTCTCCCCATAGAAGCAGCTGCACCGCTCTCCATCTCTCCCTGCAGCAGCAGCGAAGGCTCATATAAAAATTTACAGTAAGTGGCACTTTTGGGGGCATTGCTTAAGGGACGCTACAAGTGGCAGTATGTGGGGGCATGTGTGGCTTAATGTGTAAGGGGCATTACAGTGTGCAGCATCATGTGTAGGCGGCATTATGTGTGCAGCATCATGTGTAAGGGGCATTATGTGTGCAACATCATGTGTAATGGGTACTATGGTGCGCGGCATCATGTGTAATGGGTTCTATGGTGTGTGGCATCATGTGTAATGGGTACTTTGGTGCGCGGCATCATGTGTAATGGGTACTATGGTGTGCGGCATCATGTGTAATGGGTACTATGGTGTGCGGCATCATGTGTAATGGGTACTATGGTGCCATCAAGCAAGAACCCCCTAGCAATGAGCACATAGGTAAGCAGCACTTATGTGACAAATATGTAATGGGCATTACGGTTTGATATATAGTATGTAATGGGCATCATGATGTGTGGCACAATGTGTAATGGGCATTATGGTGTGTGGCCTAATGTGTAATTGGCATTACGGCTTGTGGCATTATGTGTAATGGGTATTACGGAGTTTGCTAAAATGTGTAATGGGCATTACCGTGTATGGTCTAAAGTGTAATACCACACCCCTTTTTGTGATGCCACGCCTCCTTTCCATGGGGCCATGCCCCCTTTTTGCCGCACGGCTACGCCGCGCAAAGGTCCCCCTACTATTATATCTAGTTCTGGGACCACCCATTACCATAATACTAGATTCGCCTATGGGTGCTAATACCCGGGCTCAAGGGAAAAATGATTAATGTTGTGTGCATTTACTTGTATCATGTGCTATTATTTTTTCCACACTCATGCAGTGATTGGTAATGTCAAATTTTTCTATTGTATGGGCTATGCCTAAATTTTTCAGCAAGTAAAAATTATTTGCAGCCAGCAAACTTGTTGTCATTCTTTACAAATGATTACCCACACTGTACTTTGATGTATTTGGAAATAGTGTCATTTTAGCTGACACAGGTCTTTGGTTTGTGTGTGCTTATTTGTCATATAATTTGAAGGAAATACTGACATTTGAGGGGGATCAGCATTGGGCATTGCATACTGTATGTAGGCGCCACTTGTTTTGGTGAATTCAAACCACCTCAGATCAATGATCCATGGCACCTCCATCCATTAAACCTATGTTAATTAGCATTTTCATTCATTTGGCAAAGTAAAAACTACTTACATTACAGTGTTATAGGTATCATCATGTTGCCAGGCATAAACTATGCTGGGTTGTTGCAGCTTGCAGGAGTTGGCCATTATTGCTGGTCTGTTTCTGGCCAATGAACATGGACAGTGAAAAATGTAATGTTAACAATGTATATGTGTTAAAGGTTCCCCTTTACTATTCATTTTACACAACAAAATTACCTGTGAAATGCTGAAGTATCATCTGTGTACGAACCACATCCCCCCTCCGTGTACTTCTCACTACAATATCAGTAGTTTGAGCTTCCTGCACGACTGCTGCAGTGGCCACATCTACATAATTTGGTTGACCCAAAGCTAAGTTATGCAGCATGCAGCAAGCCTGGACAACCAAAACAACTTTGGCTGGGTGGTATAGTAGTGTACCTGCTGACCTGTCCAAACACCGAAATCTGCTTTTCAGCACCTCAAAGGTGTGTTCCACTACATTGCGGGTAGCAATATGTGCAGCATTGTAGCGGTGCTGTGCAGGGCTTTGTGGGTTCCGCAGAGGTGTCATGAGCCACGAATGACACCCATATCCTGAGTCACCTAACATGTAAAGGGATTAGTGTGGTCACATATCATGTGGGTAATTTGCACATAATAGTAGCAGGCCAGACTATATTGTTAGGGCTGGTATAAACAATTACAACAGAAATGACTCTTTAACATAAGGTTACGCACATGGATCTTAAAGGGCAAGACATAGGTTAGCAAACATCATGTAAACAGTGCTAAGTGCCTTACCAAGTAGCCAGCCCTCTGGCATGGTGTGGTTGTGGAAACGGTCCCAGAGAGCTGAGTGCCGCAGGATATAGGCATAATGGCAGTTCCCGGGATAGCCTGCAACCACACTGAGAATTCTGAGGTTGGCATCGCAGACCACCTGCACATTGAGGGAATGTCTGCCCCTGCGATTCACATAGACATGCTCCCTCACGTGCGGGGCCCGAATCCCAATGTGGGTGCAGTCTATGGCTCCCAGCACATTTGGAAATGCTGAGAGCCGATAGAATGCCACCTTCAGGTCCTGCCACTCGGACTCACAACGTGGGAATGTGATATATGTGCGCCACAGCTTCTTTAATGCATTTAACACCTGAGATAAATGTTTAGAGAAAGTGGCTTGTGACACCCCCAAGGCCCATGAGCTCACAGACTAAGTGAAGCCTGTGGCAAACAAGTGGAGGGCACACATTAATTTCTGCAGCCCAGACACTGCATAGTTGGCCCCCCCACAAGGGTCCAAATCATCTCTCACCTGCTCATATAAGTTCAACAGGTTCTCTCGGTTCAACCTAAACATGTCCACCACCTGTTGATCAGAGAGGGAGTCCAGGTACACCCTAGCACGGTACCGACGCGAAGCACGGAGTGGTCGGGGTACCTGGATCTGGTGGGCAGCAGCAGCATCCCTCCTGCGTAGCTCCTCCAAACGCCCCAGCTCACACACTAGCACCTCCAGTCCACTCTGCAAAATGTCCATCTCAAACACCCTCACAGGTGTCCATAATCATGTGGGAGTATATGTAGTGGACTTAGTAATTGCTATGTGGGTCACCTGTGACAGATTTAACCTTTTCTACGCTCAAACGCTGGCGATTTTGAGGAAATCGCCACCCTCTACTTGGTCTATCTTTTTTGGGGGGGGGAATCGCATTTTGCTGCCGAATTCCAAAAGCGGCAGCCATAATTAGCGATTTGTATCTTTTTCAATGGGAAAACATCTGGATGCGATGTTGGAAATCGCCACTTCAGAAAGTGTGAATTAGCGGCAAAAAGTGTGATTTATGCCGCAAATCGCCACCCATTAAGTAGTCGATTTACAAAAAAAAATGCGAAAACGGACGTTTTTGCGATAAAAATCGCCAAAAACCCAACATCGATCTCTAATAAATGTCACCCCAAGTCTAGATAAACTGTAAATACAAAGATCATGATGTTTGCCAAACGTGACAGAAAGATCAAAGCTGGAAAAAGGAAAGAAACAGAGAAACGAGAAAGAGAAGGGAAAAGAAGTAGGAGCTGCGTCCCACCAACTACTACAGGAAAAAAACTTTTAAACATATTAAATATATTTTATTTTTGAACCTCTGCATGTATCCATTGTAGCATAAGCTAACATGATGTCTTATTACTAAATAAATTACATTTACCATTCAAGAAACTTGTTCTTAATGTATGTGATCTACTAATCAATTGAATCAGATCCTGCACCTACCAAGTGGCAAGTGTAACCGAGCGCAGGGTGACACCCTAGGGTGTATAATCTAAACCTACTACAGGAAAAGGTTATTTATGTGAAGCGCATATAATAAATTAATTCATTAGAATAAAGCCTTATAATGTTCTGACTCCTTGAAGGTCAACCAAGGCAACCAAGTCGTGTTGAAATCAAGTCAGTTGGATTCTAGTGAAGAGATAAGGTCTTCCATAACCATGTAATGTTCTATTCCACTGCACCATTCTAGCATGAAAGGGGGAGCGCTAGATTTCCAATGTACAGGAATCACTGCTTTAGACGCACTGAGCAGTTGACGTAGAAGGCTCTTTTTGTATGTAGAAGAAGGCCTGTGTATAAGATTGAGTAACCAAAAACTAATACTAGCGGGAAGGTCTTCTTGCAGAATGGTACTTGCGGTATGTATTACTGATTTCCAATAAGGTTTGATGATAGTGCAGTCCCACCAAATTTGTAATAGCATGCCTACTTCTTTTCCACATCGCCAGCAAAGATTTGAGACCCCTGGGTAAATCTGCAGGTAGCCATAGTGATCAATGTGTTTTATCACCAATGCTGGGAAATGGCTCTGATAATTCAAAGTAAACATATCTATCTCTTGTTCCTTATTTTCCCAAAAATGTATAATGTGTGCTAGGTGAAATGAGGAGATTGCTAGACTAATCAGGGAGAGAGGGAGATTGCTGCTACAGTATTTCAGGGAGTCTTCTGCAGAACGCAGGAGGGTAGGCAGCAACCTAGTGGCGATCGTCCGCCCCCACCTATAATCCGGTCCTGGTGTCTGTCAGTTTGACAGGTTTATTTATTTTAGCAATTCAAAATAGAAACTGTTTGTTTATGTGTTTCCTGCACAGATAGTTCACTGTGGTTGGGCCACTGTAATGCAATATTACACTCAGCCACCTGGTGGCAGCAGATATCCACCAATGCCGCAGAATTTGGAACATGTGGAGTGAGATTAGTAGAATAAACAGCAAAACAGAATACTGTGTGGAGAGGAATTATAATTACAGAACCATCTGCTTCCCATGCAAGGACATGCAAATAAACACAATTGTATAAATACAGAATAAAAAGCAGTTACTGATTTATAACCAAAAATACAGAATAAAAGTAGGGGTAGTGGGATACACTTCGCCAAATGTGTCCCTGTTACTGGGATAATGAATACTAATATCTAAAGCCCAAAATGAAAAGTGTGGAAGCAGCACCTTCCAGGCCATGTGCAATTAGATGCGGCCTTTTTATGCTGTGTGCCATGCCTCAGCAGTAGCGAGTAGGGAAAGGGGTCAGTGCTCTGCTGGGAAGAGACCCGGAGCTGAAGCACAAGGACTTTACCTGGGACAACACATCCTCCTGAATGATTTATGGGGGTCATTCAGGTGCGGTTGGAGGTGCTATTCTTCCTTGGAAGCAGCAGTGATAGAACTGTATGGTGATGCAGCAGGAGTCATCTATTACACGCAGACGCCTCCTCCTGCCGCAGTAGTGATCCGGCCTCTGTCCTAGGACCCAGCAACAGATCTCCCCTCCTACCATCAAGCGTCATGTGACAAGTTATCCCTCGCAAGGGCCAGGAAATTGTCATACTATGACTAATGTGGCAGGGACAACATTATTCCAGATGAAGTGAATGTGGAACATCCGGATCAGGGTTTACTACAGCAGCAGGACTGTCTAGAACCTGTTCAGGTTTTCCTAATCTGATGTGAATCATGGTTTGGCTAATTAACAACACCTGTCGTTTCCTATTAAATGTCTGTTAAGAGGAGATCAGAGTACCCGATGGCAGTTAGTGGCTGGGCAAAATACTTGATGTATGGGAATTACGCTAGGGACCTTTGGAGTAATGTAGCCACATTGTAAAGCTTGTATGTTGTTTGATGGAAAACCTGCCATGCTTGATGCACTCGTACCTGAATGACCCTCTATACAGGTGTAGCCATTCTCATCATTGCAACATTGCGCCGTGGGTGCGAAATGAATGGCATGCCAGTGTGGCCTTGCATTGAACCCATGGCCCATCATAAATCCATCAGCCGGGGTTGCGAGTAGGCGTGCAAAAATGGGCTCCTGCAGCTGCGATGATGTAACCACGATGGGCGTGGCTTCATCTATATGCTCTTCTTCCATGTATCCACCACTAAGAGAAAATTGAAGGTCAAACCATAGGTCCCTGGAATGGATCCACAAAGGGCCTCATTCAGACCTGTTCACTAGCTACATATGTTTGCCACCTAGTGCACAGATAAATGCCGCCCGCTGCCTGCATGTCGCCCACCCAAACCCCCACCGCTGGGCGTTCCCCTGCCCATGCGAGAAACCTTCGCAGCAACCATATAATTTTCAAGGGCATTTTCATCAATGATGAGTTACTGATATACAGACAGATTAATTATAAGTCACAAGATGCAGGGAATATTTCTCTCACACCTTAGGCATTACTGCCCTGGAAGCAGATGACAGAGCCGGCTGAGGTATTATTTGCCCAGTTTGTTCAGTTCTGCTGCTCAATAGCTGTTATTGATCATTAGCGAGTATTAATTGTAATAGACGCTAACAATCTATATTTGCTTCTGCTCTGTGGACCCTGACTAATGATGAACGTTCCGCCCCATCAACCAAGAATTACATGCCTTAAAGGGGCCAGAGGGTGATTTGTGTTCCCGATAGAGAGATTTATTTGGAGACATAATGCCTGGACCTTTGTACAAGTCAATGTCTGGCGAGACAATTACTCGGAGCAGTAAATATTCAATATTTCATTATGTGTCATAAAGCCGAGATTGACTGCAGCTATCCTGTGCGTCTTCCCCCCTCCAGCAAATTGTGCAGTACATTTGTCAGAGCACACAGCTTGTTAGCTGCGGCGGTCTTCATAGAGTAACCACCTGTATATACGTCACTGCGAGCTTGCGCATACAGCATCTGGCGCTTGCAACTTGTAACAGCTGGGTGAGGGACGGAGCGTGTAATAGCGGGTAACCACAAGTGCAGCTCATGCAGACTGGGGGCTAAATATGGGTGTGAATCAAAGTGTCGACAGTGAATAGGTTGGACCATGAACGGTCGACATGGAAAAAAGCTTGACATGGGATTTTCATGGTTTTGTGTCTATGTCGACATGGAACTACAATTAGTATCATGTGTTCCCTCGCACCTTGCTTCTTGCACACATACACACCTTGATAAAAGCACAGGGAGAATATACAAACTCCAAACCCTAACCTTCCTACCTCGAGGTAGGAAGGTTAGGGTTAGGCTATGAGGAGAGGGTTAGGGTTTGGGGTAGGAAGGTTAGGGATATGCTATGAGGAGAGGGTAAGGGTGCGGGATAGGAAGTTTAGGGTTAGGCTATGAGGAGAGGGTTAGGGTGTGGGATAGGAAGGTTAGGGTTAGGCTATAAGGAGAGGGTTAGGGTGCGGGATAGGAAGGTTAGGGTTAGGCTATGAGGAGAGGGTTGGGGTAGGAAGGAAGATAGTAAGGTTAGGGTTAGGTTATGAGGAGAGGGTTAGGGTGCTAGGTAGGAAGGTTAGGGTTAGGCTATAAGGAGAGGGTTAGAGTGCGGGATAGGAAGTTTAGGGTTAGGCTATGAGGATAGGGTTGGGGTAGAAAGAAAGATAGGAAGGTTAGGGTTAGGTTATGAGGCGAGGGTTAGAGTGCAGGATAGGAAGGCTAGCGTTACACTATGAGTTGAGGGTTAGGGTTCGGGGTAGGAAGGTTAGGCTATGAAGAGAGGGTTCGGGGTTGGACGGTTAGGGTTAGGCTATCGGGAGAGATTTAGGGTGCGGGATAGGAAGGTTAGGGTTAGGCTATGAGGAGAGGGGTTAGGGTAGGAAGGAAGATAGGAAGGTTAGGATTAGGCTATGAGGATGTGGTTAGGGTGTGGGGATAGGAAGGTTAGGGTTAGGCTATGAGGAGAGGGTTAGGGTTCGGGGTAGGAAGGGTTAGGGTGCGGGATAGGAAGGTTAGGGTTAGGCTATGGGGAGAGGGTTAGGGTTCGGGGTAGGAAGGGTTAGGGTGCGGGAAAGGAAGGTTAGGGCTAGGCTATGAGGAGAGGGTTAGGGTGTGGGATAGGAAGGTTAGGGTTAGGCTATGGGGAGAGGGTTAGGGTGCAGGGTAGGAAGGGTTAGGGTGCGGGATAGGAAGGTTAGGGCTAGGCTATGAGGAGAGGGTTAGGGTGTGGGATAGGAAGGTTAGGGTTAGGCTATGGAGAGAGGGTTAGGGTGGGTGGAGGTAGGAAGGGTTAGGGTGCGGGATAGGAAGGTTAGGGCTAGGCTATGAGGAGAGGGTTAGGGTGTGGGATAGGAAGGTTAGGGTTAAGCTACGAGCAGAGGGTTAGGGTGCAGGGTAGGATGGTTAGGGTTAGACTATGATGCGAGGGTTAGGGTGCGGGATAGGAAGGTTAGGGTTAGGCTATTAAGGATAGGCACTAATGGGGATAGTTAGGGTAAGGCTGCCCCACACCCTTTACCCACAAAGCTCAGTGCGAACGGCCTGGCAACATTGCATATCACCACAGCCGTGCACAAATGCACAGGCCCACGCCCGACCATTGGAGCAGGGCCGATTTCGGTTAATTGTACATGAACCAGAATCGTCCCCCTAATGCTTGTGTCGACCTTCCAACCTTATCGACCTTAGCCCTGTCGACCTATTTTAGGTGTTGTCCTTAGCCATGTCGACCTTCATTGTTTCGACCGTATCCAGTATAATTGGCCTCTTTTGCTATTTGGGCTTGTTGTTGTCCCAGCTCCGCTGTGATTTCTTCAGCAATGTCACTGGTTGGGCATGTATTTATATTTCCGCTTTGTGATGTAATAATGCGCATGTTACTCTGCATTTCTACTGACAGCACACAGTGTAAATCCAAGCCCCCGAACACCGCAGATCAGAAGAAGTGCAGGCTGCATCCTGAATCCTTCTCTGGATGAAATAAAAATAGATTGAAAAGCTCGTACTTAACAATAGCAACAAGGCGATAACTATTTATATAACATGCCCTCTGCAATGACACTCTATTACATTACACACAAAGAATTATTGTACAGAACAGGAAAACGCTGAAGGGCTGCAACAAATGTATCAAGGGAAGCAGCCATCCTTGCAATGAAGGTTACATGGGGTTTAGCAGGGAGGCTTTGGGAAGAGCTGTAAGCCAGCACACATTTCCTAGTGACTGTATGAGCCCCACGCTGTCCTGTCCATGTAATCAGCAGAAGAAACTACTGTAGCACAATGGACAGTAATGCTCAGAAATCATACATGTACACATATATGTAACATGGCTGTTTGTGGTGGAACATTCGAGACCTTTAAACATTGTGCAATGTGAATTAGTAATGTTCATTGTATAAGAAGTCAGTCTAATGATCCTATACCTCCCTTCAATATTGTGTGGCAACCAATGTTCTGGGGGGGGGGGGGGGGGTATTCAGTCTTTATCACCGGGCTGCAAATATTCGGAGCCTGCAATAAGGTACACGCCACCCCGCCAGAGTGAAACCCTGCCCTCTGCAGGCCAGTGTATCATTCAGCACAGCTTGCAAATATTAGCTGGATCGGCGTTAGCTCCAGATCCATTCGCAAGCCGCTCACCGTATAATGATTCCCCAGTGTGCACAGTCTGTGCGTAGCCCAGGACTTACTCAGCGGCTGCAATAGTAACAGCTGATCGGGGGCAGAGATGATGTCACATGACTTCCCCTCATACACCTGGCCACGCCTGTATTTTCCCTGACACTGCCAGATAACAGCCACTCACCATGGAATGATTCCCCAGTGTGTGCGTAGCCCAGGATTTACTCAGCGGCTGAGACAGAATCAGGCTGATAGGGGGCAGAGCTGACGTCACATGACTTCCCCCAAAAAACCTGGGCAACCCTGCGTTTTTCCTAACACTTCTAGAAAATGGAACAGTTATCACCCCCAAATCTGGAAAGAAAGCAGGGGCGGGTTGGGCTGGGGGGGTAGGGTGCCATGTGCCCCCCAGGCTGCTCTACAGGTAGTGTTGCAGGCTGCCTTACCTCTTCCTCCACCGGCCGTGGCCATGTTCCTGTAGCCCAAGGCGCCGGCTTTCAAAACATGTCCGCAGCTACAGGAACATGGCCACCGGCCTCCTGCACGAGGACATGTCCAGCCTCCAGGGACACGAGGAGGAGGGCCCGGACGCCTGTTCCTCCTGATGCCTGGCCGTGACAGACACTGTGTGGTGATGTCATGACGCTGACACCGCCCATCCATGCATCTAATGAATTTAGATCTGGCGGCCGGAGGACGGGGACTCGAGGGCAGAGGTCTTATGCCTGTGGCTGCGGGGCAAGGAGCAGGGCAGAGAAGTGGGGAGCCGCAGCAGGACCCAGAGGGAGAAACTTCAAAGGCGCAAGCAGCCGAAGCAGGTGAGCATCTAACTCACAAAACACAAATTATTTCTGCTGTTTCCTGTGGTATCCTCCTGTTATTGTGCAGGGGGAGCAGCCTGTTGTGTCCTCCTGTTATTATACAGGGGGAGTAGCCTGTGGTGTCCTGTTCTTTATTTATGCAGGGTAGCAGCCTGTGATGTCCTGTTCTTTATTTATGCAGGGGAGCAGCCTGTGGTGTCCTCGGGATTGGGACGCCGGGAAGCCAGGCAAATTTCGGGTGTGCCGGGTCCTGCACCCCTTTCAGTGGCCGTTCTCCTACCAAGGCCGTTCACCTACCAAGGCTTCTCCCGGAGAGGAGACTGATAAAGTTGGCAACCCTGAGTTGCAGTCTCACAAATGCTGGCATGCCTTCCAGTAAGACAGAAGCCGTGCCTCAGGCCAGCAAGTGTGCTGGAATTGTCACAAACTGTGTGTCAGTGCTTGTATAGAGGGTCAGCATTGGAAGCAATTTGCAACTGTGTATGCGGTATATTAAAATGAGGAACTTACCCATACTTGCCTACCTTGAAGTTCCATACACATGGAACGATGTTGGAAACAATCCAACATCGTTACCGATGGTTTCAAAACACTCATCGGGCGTGCACACAAAATGATTTGAAACACTTCACAAAAGATTGGACAATGATATTCCTTCATGCTTGAAAGATCATAGACCAATCATAACGATTGGCGGGTACGTGCATCATGAATGATACATGGAACGATTTGTCGCCCCAATCGATCGGGAATGCCCACATCGTGCTTCAAATCTTTCTGTGTGTATGCACTTTGAGAGTCTCCTCTCCCGGGAGAAGCCCACAATGAAGACTGAGGGTGAAATTTAATAGAATGTGATTTTTTTGCACTTTCAATTTCGCCCATTATCACACTTTTTAAAATCGCATTTTTTGACACGTATTCACATATTTAATGAGGTGCGTATTCCGGGGAAAAAAGTGCGATTAAGTGCGATAATGTGCAAATTTTAGGCATGAAAATGTGCAAATTTGAGGTAATGTGCGAATTTGAGGTAATGTGTGTGAGGTCCCAGAACTACAGAGGCTGATAGCGTCTTGGGCTTATGCGTCTCCATGGAGACGCATAGCTCAGCCAATCAGGGCTGAGCTAAGCGTCTCCATGGAGATGCATCGGCCAATTACGCTATCAGCCTCTGTAGCCCTGGGACAGCGCTACAGAAGGTGTTAGCTGCGCAGGAGAAATCCAGCTCACCCCGCTGTCAGTGCGGGGTGAGCTGGCTATGCAGGAGACAGACCAGCGCTGGATCCTGGATTGGTAAGTATATTGGTGTAAAAGTGAGGTGTGTGTGTGAAATAAAGTTATACTTTTCTGTGTGTGTGTGTTTTATTTTAACATTCTTTTTACAGGTGGACTACACATCCCAGCAGGCCCATTAATGCCCCACATGCTGGGACTTGTGGTTCTCCAAGTCCCAGCATGCGGGGGAGGTCTGCTGGCACTTGTAGTTCTCCTGCAAAAAGCAATGTTAGGTATGTGAGATTTAACCCTATCCGGCCGGTGTCCACTGGCCAAGGACACCGGTGACAGCCCCGGGCTTCAGCCCTGGATGGGTGAAGCCTGGGGGGGGGGACCCTTTATTGGGGGAGGGGATCCCCACTCCTCTAGGGACCCCATCCAAGGCTGATCAGCCACGGTGCTCATGTTTCGGCCGGGGGACCTTATATAAAAAGTGTCCCCCGGCTGTGGCATGACACCGTGGGCTGTTGGATCCCGGTGCTGGTTTCAAAATACGGGGGACCCCTATGCTTTTAGTCTCCCATATTTTTGGAACCAGGTTCGGCTCAAGGAGCCCGGGGCTGGTTATTCTCAGGAGGGTAGACCTCACGCCGTTTAATAAGGACCATGCACATACAGATGGGGCAGGTCCCATCTTTGCAGGGGATGGCGACGCCAGCCGCCATCCCCTGCCAGCTCCATATCTATAGCGAGAAGGGGACGCGCGCGCACGAGAGGCGCGCCTGTCACCTTCCAACAGCGCTTCCAGCGCTTCCCCCGGGTCACCGCCGGCTTGTCGGCGGAGACCCGGGGTCCCCGCCGCCTGCCCGCACCCCCCCCCCTAACCCTGTCCATCTCCCTGAAGCGGAGACGGACAGGGTTCCCGTCACCCTGCCGATGGAGATTGAGACGCGCGTGCGCGTGAGACGCACGCGCGTCTCAGTCAGATGGTGAGCCAGGCTGCTGGCAGTGAGCCAGGCTGCTGGCGGTGAGCCAGTGGTGACGTTCTGGTGATCCGCCAGCAAAGAAGAGGCCTGCCCCATCTGTATCTCAATGATCTGTGCAGGGTTCTGGCCAATTCGCATATCAGAGCCTGGTATACATGTTTGGCGATTTTTAGACACATTTTCCCAAATTCGCATTTCATTAAATATGCAAATTGTATACTTTTCAATGGGAAAACATCTGTATGCGAATTTCGGCGCGACAAAAAAATTTAGCATCTCATTAAATATGCGAATTCTGGAAAAAGTGCAATTTTGGATGTTTTTGGCAAAAAAATCGCAAAAATCACATTTTCGCATCTCATTAAATGTCATCCAGAGTCTCTGCAGCTTTTCCGGGGGAGGGGCTTGTCGGCATTAAGATCCGCCACAGCATTGTAAATGCCATCATTCACGGCTTTTCGGGGAGGAGGTAGTACTAAATGACGTGATTTGCATCATTTTAGCCCCGCACCCTCCCGTAAGAGCTGCGAATGCCGCTATTTGACCAGCAGAGGGAGGAGATGTGGGGCCGATGCATGGGGCCCCGCTAAATGCAGGAGGCTGGCCATTCTGTGAGGATAGGTAAGTATGAATTTACTCCATTATTAGGGTGTAACAGGGGTGGTATCACTAAATGAGATGTCCTCTAATGGGCCCCACACACTGGGCGATATTCAGGTATTTTCTGAGCGATTTTAATAAGCGATTTACATGCACGCCCCGCCTTTCTGAATCTGCACGCCGCCCAGGAGCCCTGCTGATGCTTACCTGCAGTCCCGCTGACCAGAGTGAGAAGACGCGACACTGGACTCCGGACTGGGTAAGTATATTACTTTTTACTTTTATATTTTGCACTGATTTTGACACCACTAGCCACCAATGATTTTATACCTTTTTGGGAGGGGGGGCGGGGGGTCCACTATCCACCAATGATTAAACTTTTTTTTGGGAGGGGGGTCTACTAGCCACCAATGATTAAACTTTTTTTGGGGAGTGGGGGGTCCACTAGCCACCAATAATAATTGTTGGGGTTTTTTTTTGGGGGGGGGGGGGACACTAGGGGGAGGGGAAAGAACTCTATGCCACCAACATTTATTTGGATGGGAAGGGGACACACACACTATTATATACTAAGTGTCCCCCAGCTGTTGCATTACCCTGATGCTGTTTGAGCCCGGTGCTGGTTTCCAAAATACGGGGGACCCCTACTCCTTTTGTCTCCTGTAATTTGGGAACCAGGACCGGCCCAAGAACCCGGTGCTGGTTTTTTGAATATACGGGGCCTTATTTAATTTTTTCCCCCTAGTATCTAAGAAACTCAGAGAACCTGGGGCTGGTCATGCTCGTGGGGGGATCCCCACAACATTTATTTACATTATTTATTCATTTTTTATAGACAAATTTGAAGACTTTTTTTATTCCCCTGAAGTCGCCTGAGAGATTTGAAATCTCTAATGCTGAATCTCCCATTATGAATCTATGGCACACATCTCTCTGTGCATGGGTTCATTATCTGAGAGATTGAGTTTAAGGGAAATCTCTCATGCTAAATCTCCCGTTATGAATCTCTGGCACAAATCTCTCTGTGTGTAGGGCCCTTTAATCATTATAAAGTGTGGAGAAATAACCTACCTACCAATCAGCTCCTAACTGACACATGACAGGCTGAGTTTGAAAGGAGCTCATTGGTTAGTCATGTATCACTCTCCACCTTATAATTTTTAAAGCTTAAAACCATCTGGCCAATGGGGAGGAAGACTTGAGTCTGACATATACTTGCTGGTTGGCTCAGTGGGGGGGCGTGTCTTGGAAAACTGAGTGGACCAGTAGGCGTGTGCACCACTGTGACCTGACTGCTGCTACACAATACCTGAATCAGTGGGACTGTGAATAGGGGGAGTGGAGCCATGATGTAGATTTAGGTAAACTGCATAATTAGCTGACTGTACCGCCACTTTTGCTGCGATGTCAAAGGCGCTGTGCAATTTATTTACTCTTGAGGACATCTATTCTTCAGTGAGTACACATTGCAATCTCGGGATAATCACTTTTCAACTTCCTAGAACAGTAGTAGCAAACTCCAGTCCTCGAAAGCTACCAACAGTTCACATTTTCTAGATCACCTAGCTGGGGCACAGGGATGCGGTCAATTTGCCGGCGGTCGGGATCCCGGCGTTCAGAATCCCGACACTGGAATCCCGACCGCCGAAATCCCGAAACTTTCTCCCTCCGTGGGTGTCCACGACACCCATAGAGGGAGAATAAAATAGCGTGCCGAGCGTAGCGAGGCACCGGGCCCGCTGCGTGGCGAGCGCAGCGAGCCCGCAAGGGGGGGCGATCCACGTCCCCCCTATGCCGGGATTTCGGCGGTCGGGATTCCAGTGTCGGGATCCCGACCACCGGGATTACGTATCGGATCCGGGGCACAGGTGCACTCATTACTGACTGACACATTGTAAATGATCCATAGGTGGAGCTAATTACTTCACTTATGATTCTGTGAGCTGGAAAAAGTTAACTGTTGGTAGCTCTCGAGGACTGGAGTTGGCTATCTCCAGAGGGCCTTATTTTGGTTCATTATTTCTGACAAAATCCTTCTTAGATGGACAAAACCATGTGCACTGCAGGGGGGGCAGATGTAACATGTGCAGAGAGAATTAGATTTGGGTGAGTAATTTTGTTTCTGTGCAGGGAAAATACTGACTGCTTTATTTTTACACTGCAATATAGATCTCACTTTGAAGTAAAACCCCACCCAAATCTAATTCTCTCTGCACAAGTAACATCTGCCCCACCTGCAGTGCACATGGTTTTGCCCATCTAAGAAGGATTTTGTCAGAAAGAATGAACCAAAATAAGGCCCTCTGTCCTAGAAGCTGCTTCATTATGTATTCCCCAAGTTGTGTTCTCTGAATGTAGTCACAGGCATCCAAGCAGTAGGTGGTGCTGCCGGGGCATCTGTGACAAGCCTGCGTTGTAGTAGGATGAGGCAGTGTGTGTAGTATTCTACAGATAGATGAATTCTGTATGTCGGTAGATCTATGATACACAGATGTACATAGATGGGATATACAGGTAAATGGGTAACTAATAGGATTCTGCAGTCTGTTACCTGGTGATCTGGATCCCCAAGTACTGGTTTCATCAACTTACTTCAAAAGAGCAAGGAGTCCACACTACGGGAATGGTTTAGTTAATTGTCTGATTTATTAAAGAAGATCATAACTTAAGGATATTGACACCACAGTAATAATTCCATGTTGGTTACAAACTGACATACAGTACACTGTCACATGTATACGTCACCCCGACCTGTACAAGAAAACAAACAGATATATTAATATACAACCCACAGGTCCCGACATCTTCTTTTCTACAAACAGTGTAGCAGCAAGGGACTTAGGGGGTTATTCTAGTCCATTCTTTCTGACAAAATCCTTCTTAGATGGACAAAACCATGTGCACTGCAGGTGGGGCAGATGTTACTTGTGCAGAGAGAATTAGATTTGGGTGGGGTTTTTCTTCAAAGTGAGATCTATATTGAAGTGTAAAATCATGCAGTCAGTATTTTCCCTGCACAGAAACAAAATAACTCACCCAAATCTAATTCTCTCTGCACATGTTACATCTGCCCCCCTGCAGTGCACATGGTTTTGTCCATCTAAGAAGGATTTTGTCAGAAAGAATGGACTAGAATAACCCCCTATGTACCCAGTCAGCAATGCTGCTTATACATCATACTTGCCTACCTGACCCTCTCCTTCAGGGAGAAAATGCTCTGTTCCTGCACTTCCCTGGTAATGTATGATTGCCATCACCTGTGGTGAAACACCTTTCTTACCAATTACCTAGCTCCACACAGGTGATGGCAGTCATACATTACCAGGGAAGCCAAGGAACAGAGCATTTTCTCCCTGAAGAAGAGGGTCAGGTAGGCAACCTTGTTATACATACCATAAAGCATAGGTTCTCAAACTCGGTCCTCAGGGCCCCACACAGTGCATGTTTTGCAGGTCTCCTCACAGAATCAAGTGAAATAATTAGCGCCACCTGTGGATCTTTTAAAAATGTATCAGTCAGTAATGACTGCATCTCTCGGGTGACCTGGAAAACGTGAACTGTGTGGGACTGAGTTTGAGAACCACTGGGACACTGATTAGGGATGACCATTGGAGCCTTTGCCATCGATGGTAAAAGTGCAACTGGCCATCGATAGTATAAAATGTGCAATGGGCCAATCAAAACAAGAGGCAGGGCTTCGCGGGTGTCAGGTGCAGAGCTATGCTCCATGTCCCGGCACTTTGATAAAAAAAAAGAAAAACATTGGCTTTGCTCTGCCATCGATGCAGGGTAACCATCTGGTTCTCACCAAATGTATTCAACATCAGCCATAAATAAACCATTAATGATTTAGAATCATTGATGGTTAATGGCCATCCCTAAAGGTGCGTACACACGGGGGCGATTTTGTCCAAAATCGCGGGAAATATGGTCGCTGAGCGACCATATTGCCCGCAATGGGAGTGTGCACCGGCGATATATCGCCGGGTGCGCTCTCCCGTTTTTGCCCCTGTGGTGATCGCTGGTCGCAAGAACATGCTCCTGCGACCAGCTGATTACCACTGCCGGGCTCCCCCGGGCAGTTTCATTTTCATCAGCGACCATCTCTGGTCGCTGATGAACAGGAGAAACTGAGCAATATATTGCTCAGCCATATATTGCTCAGCAATATATGGCTGAGCAATATATCTCCCCTGTGTGTACACAGCCTTACACTGATCCTGACACTCCCAGAAAATGGCTGGTTAACGCCCACAAATGTCAGCTTCCTGTCAATCAACTTGCGAATGGCCAGCGATAAGAATACGCAGTCATTCGATTATCATGCGCCCTACAAATTCGCACAAAGTGAACACTAGCATTAGTTATACAATTGGAAATGGGATATACAGGTGTGCTCACAGATTGCTAAAAACCACAAAATAAAAAGGATCTGTTAGGATGTGCACCACATGTTCTTCAAGGCTGGGACCGGTAGGACGGAGCTCTTAATGTAGCTGAAATAGTGCAGAGGGGAGAGAATTTAACTGTAACTCCCCTTACTATCAGGTGTTTACTACCAGTGGCAGCTCCTACCTTTTTGGGGGAGGGGGGCTGCCTCTGGCCACAGGCAGCCCCCAGGCAGGCCCTGTCGGTGCTGCCGCCATTCTGCTCCCGGGACTGGCATACTGGCGGCCAGCTTCTATGGACTGCTTCGGCAACAGCCCATAGTATTAATCTTGGTCCAGGCGCCTGTACAATATAAATGACAGGCACTGGGACCAGCATGTGTGCAGTACTGATGTAGGTACTGCGCATGCGCAATTGACAAATTTGCACGGCAGCCTGCAGAAAGGCTCCTCGGAGGGAGGGAACACCTCCCAATGGGACTGCCTTGGTGACTGGCAGGTCTGACTTCCAATAGGAAGTCACTGCTAGTCACAGTGAAGCCAGTGCAGTCTCACAGACTGCATCTGGCTTCACTACAGTGTTGGATTTTACCTGGGGGGCTGCAGCCATGCAGCCCATAGGTATAAACCGCCACTGGTCACTATGTGGCACCCCAGCCTATTTTTCCCTAGTCCCAGCAGCGGGACCTTAGGGGTTAACCCCCAGAGCAAGGAGGGCGCGAGAACACGTCCCCAGGCTGATTGACAGCACTGGGGGATGTATGAGAAGCAGGAGGAAGTGCGTGCAGAGAGAGGTCAAGGGGGGTCGCAGCACGAGGAGCGGAGGGCTGGAGCGGTGAGCTGAGGAGGGACAGCGTGAAGACCAGAGACCTGAGCGGCGGCGCGGTGATGACTGCGTGACCCCGCCGACCCAGAGACGCACAGGAGAGAAGGAGGACGACGGGGAGAGACTGGAGTGCGGAGCCCAGCAGCGCAGAGTGGCTGGCTGAGTGCGGCAACGCTGCAATAGCAGCGCCCACACTAGCAGCCCTCCTGCAGAAGAGGGACCTGAGAGAGACCCGATCGCGATCGGGCAGGAGCCTGCACCCTGACGCTGACATCAGGTATCCTGCTTTTCTGGTGACCCCAGTGCTGCCCGCAGTACCCACTCCCTGTCACCAACGGAAACTACCCTATCAAGCACTCCTCTGCTACTGCCCCAGCAAGCCTAGACCCCCTCTACCTGGCCAGGTGACTGCCCCTGTGTACACTACCCCCAATGCACCACCTGGGATATAAGGGGTGCAGAACCCCATAATAACCAAGCCCCAGAAGCGCTGGACACCAAAGGGACACCCCACAGGGTGACGACGCTCGTTACACCAAAGGACCCTACATCAGCCCCACTAAATGAGGGGAATTAGCCCTCCACGTGGGTGTATCCGGATTGGGAGGTTTCCCTTAAATTGTATAGACACTAAAGTACCTGCATTTATACAGAGAAAGAGCATACTGCCATCTTGTGGTTAAAGTTCGTATGGACAGGAGCCAAGTTCTATTCTTCCCTATGTCTACAGGATTCACTCCTCATCCAGGGATGTTGGCCTAAAGTGTACACCTGGGAGGGACTTGTTTAGTACAGTGTTGCTGAGAGATGTTTTACGGTTATTGTGTATGCCCCGTAATGTTCGTACTTGATATGCACTGTATGTCCTGTGGGTCATGTTACATGTGAATGGGTGGCCAGGCCCACAGCTGGTTGCTAATGCCGCCGAGTGAGAGCATCATCTTCCCCGAACCTGTTTAACGGCCCGTGGAAGGTGTGCCCCCACTCTCCAGTATGCGGGAAGTCCGCAGCGTATTTGAACGTGACATTCGTTGATGCTCATTTGAAGTATTATCCTGCTAGGCGGGTGTAAGATTGGCGTTGTGTTGCTAAGCTATCTCAGGCTGGTTACGGACGTTTACGTATATGACAATTGTTGATTTACCTTTTACACTAAATAAAACGTAAGTAGTTGTACCTGCTGGGCGCCTTGCTTGAGTTCCTAGGGTGGTGTGTTCTCTGCGGACGACACGGCGAAGAACCGGTGTGTAACCAAGAGTATCCAGCGACTCAAGGTATTTATCTACCCCCCACCGGCGGCGTACCACACTTGGCGTCAAACCGAACAGGATACGAGTCGGCTGAGAGGACAACCAAGCAGGGAAAATGGAGCAACAAGCTGCACAACCGGCAGTACAAGCACCGGCGCAACCAGCTGCGCCAGCGCAAGGCAGAGAGATACCAGCACCCGGGGATGAACAACAAGGACAAGCCGACGCTGCACCAACCACCCAAATCACGCTCCCTTACTACTTCGGGGCATCATGGTTGCCCAGCTACAGCGGAGACAAAAAGAAGGCACCGGGAACCACATTTGCGGAGTTCAAGAGGGGAATGGAGTCAACATGCCTACTGTATACCCTGCAGGAACAACAGAAGATCCAGATCCTAATAGGACAACTGACCGGATCTGCCCTCCGTGAAGTGAGGTCATGGGCACCCGAACACAAGACGACGGTAGCACAGATACTAAAGAAGCTATCCGCCACCTTCGAGACGCGAAGCCTCCCAGAACTAAAATTGAAGTTTTACGGAAGAAAACAACGAGCGGGCGAGACGTTGAGGGACTATGCTCTCAGCCTACTAGAAATGAGTAAGGCGATACAAGCCCTCGACCCAAAAGAAATGAGGAATGTGGATGAGACACTAATAGCTCAGCTGATCGAAGGAGCCGGGCGAGAGAGCATACGGGCACCACTGAGGCTGTTGCGAAGGCAGATGTCGTGTGCGACCTTCGCCGACTTCAAAAACGCCGCCATTGGGGTGGTCGGGACACAGGATGAAGCTGGAGAGGAGTACCCTAAATTACTAGGGTTTCACGAACAGCCGTACTCACGGAGAGCCTTCCCTACCAGCCCAGGTGGGGCAAAGAAGAACAGAGACACAGCCATACGGGCCGCACAGAACGTACCGGACGACCAGTTCAAGGTTCTACAAAAGCAGATTGATGACCTCACCGTCAGCATGGCAGATATGCAGGGGGAAATACACCAGCGATCCGGAACACCGGGAGTAGACCCAGACACGGAGGAATGGTGGGCCCAGTATGTAGGACAATGCCCGAGGATCAAAGTGCTGATCAATGGGATAGAGACAGTGGCCATGATAGACACCGGGTCGCAAGTATCCATGATACAACTACCCACCCTCCAAAAATACTGGGGAAAAGAAGCACCATTTAGACCGCCCCCCACGCAGGTGAAAGTGGTCGCTGCCAACGGCCGACAGGTCACCTGCAACGGGTACTGGGAGGCCGACCTGAAGATCGGACGAGCGCACTTACCCAAACAGGGGTATTTGGTGATCACCTGTGGAGAAGGAAAGGTTGCCCCCATCATCCTGGGTATGAACATCCTAAGAAATTGCCCTGAAGAGCTGATTTCGGCCCTAAAGCAGGAACTGGTTGACCAAGATCAGGCTGAGGAGGTAACCCTGCAGCACATCATCTGCGTCCAGAGAAGTCAGGTGGTGAAGAAAGCACTGGCCACACGGGTACGAGGAACTGTCAAGTGGTTTAACGGCCGAAGGGGATATGGCTTCATTAACCGAAATGACACAAAAGATGATGTTTTTGTCCACCGGACGGCCATAAAGAGAAACCACCCGCAGAAGTTTCTACACGGTGTCGAAGATGGCGAGACGGTGGAATTCGATGTGGTAGAAGGAGAAAAGGGTGCTCAAGCGATAGACGTAACGGGCCCAGGTGGGGTACCAGTAAGAGGAAGCCGGTTTGATTCAGACAGGCGTCGTGCCCGCAGGCGCTACCACCGGTGCCGAAGTGGGTGCTGCCACAGTAACGCCGATGCCCCCTCCCGCTTGCCCTTACACCCAGAGGGAGAGGTGGAGGATTACAGAGAGCAGATAGAGACAACCACTTTCACCAATCCAGTACCGTCCTGCTGGGAACCATGTGCACCCTGGGTGCAAGAACATCAGCCCAGATTGACTAACACAAGAGCCTTGGGCGACCAAAAGTGGGCGCGGAGTAGAGACCGCCAGAAGATACATCCTGACCAGAATGCCCACGCTGACCGCATACCTGTTGGTACCCCGGTGTTCAAAAGAAACAATCGTCGCAAGCGTAAGCTCGATACGAAGTGGGAAGCGGACCCCTACGTGGTAGCAGAAAAACCACGGGATACAGCAGCAGCCTACGGCATCACCCAGCGCGTTGGCACCCACTCACAGCGGATCCATCGCAACCGGGTCAAACCGTATCCGAATCAAACCCCAGTTCGTTCCAGGTCAAGCAGCAGAGGAAGCCTGGACAACGATTATCCCGTCGCAAGATGGTCCCAGGACCCGTGGGAACTGAGGCCGAATGTCGGTTGGTCCGTGCCACCCCTTCCGAATATACCGCCGCAGACCAGTCCGAGGATCACTGAACCTGCTCCTGAGGCCGTTGGGATCGCACCCCCTGGGACTGGAGCGAGGTGTTCAGTTAGGAGCACGCTAGGCGTGCTACCTCTGCAGTACAGGGAATAGGCATGCTGTACATAATGTCTGGCGTAATGATATGCACTGTATATATTGTGTTAAGAACTGTAAATGATGACTTATGTATGTGGCCCCCTCTCCGAGGACAGTAGACATTTGGGCCCAAATTCAAACCCAGAAGACTGTCTTCAGGAACATTTATCTTATCCAGTTCGATGCTCGAGGACGAGCATCCTTTAAGTGGGTGGATGTGTGGCACCCCAGCCTATTTTTCCCTAGTCCCAGCAGCGGGACCTTAGGGGTTAACCCCCAGAGCAAGGAGGGCGCGAGAACACGTCCCCAGGCTGATTGACAGCACTGGGGGATGTATGAGAAGCAGGAGGAAGTGCGTGCAGAGAGAGGTCAAGGGGGGTCGCAGCACGAGGAGCGGAGGGCTGGAGCGGTGAGCTGATGAGGGACAGCGTGAAGACCAGAGACCTGAGCGTCGGCGCGGTGATGACTGCGTGACCCCGCCGACCCAGAGACGCACAGGAGAGAAGGAGGACGACGGGGAGAGACTGGAGTGCGGAGCCCAGCAGCGCAGAGTGGCTGGCTGAGTGCGGCAACGCTGCAATAGCAGCGCCCACACTAGCAGCCCTCCTGCAGAAGAGGGACCTGAGAGACACCTGATCGCGATTGGGCAGGAGCCTGCACCCTGACGCTGACATCAGGTATCCTGCTTTTCTGGTGACCCCAGTGCTGCCCGCAGTACCCACTCCCTGTCACCAACGGAAACTACCCTATCAAGCACTCCTCTGCCACTGCCCCAGCAAGCCTAGACCCCCTCTACCTGGCCAGGTGACTGCCCCTGTGTACACTACCCCCAATGCACCACCTGGGATATAAGGGGTGCAGAACCCCATAATAACCAAGCCCCAGAAGGGCTGGACACCAAAGGGACACCCCACAGGGTGACGACGCTCGTTACACCAAAGGACCCTACATCAGCCCCACTAAATGAGGGGAATTAGCCCTCCACGTGGGTGTATCCGGATTGGGAGGTTTCCCTTAAATTGTATAGACACTAAAGTACCTGCATTTATACAGAGAAAGAGCATACTGCCATCTTGTGGTTAAAGTTCGTATGGACAGGAGCCAAGTTCTAGTCTTCCCTATGTCTACAGGATTCACTCCTCATCCAGGGATGTTGGCCTAAAGTGTACACCTGGGAGGGACTTGTTTAGTACAGTGTTGCTGAGAGATGTTTTACGGTTATTGTGTATGCCCCGTAATGTTCGTACTTGATATGCACTGTATGTCCTGTGGGTCATGTTACATGTGAATGGGTGGCCAGGCCCACAGCTGGTTGCTAATGCCGCCGAGTGAGAGCATCATCTTCCCCGAACCTGTTTAACGGCCCGTGGAAGGTGTGCCCCCACTCTCCAGTATGCGGGAAGTCCGCAGCGTATTTGAACATGACATTCGTTGATGCTCATTTGAAGTATTATCAAGCTAGGCGGGTGTAAGATTGGCGTTGTGTTGCTAAGCTATCTCAGGCTGGTTACGGACGTTTACGTATATGACAATTGTTGATTTACCTTTTACACTAAATAAAACGTAAGTAGTTGTACCTGCTGGGCGCCTTGCTTGAGTTCCTAGGGTGGTGTGTTCTCTGCGGACGACACGGCGAAGAACCGGTGTGTAACCAAGAGTATCCAGCGACTCAAGGTATTTATCTACCCCCCACCGGCGGCGTACCACAGTCACTACTGAAGATGAGGTGTGGAACAAGTGCTGGACAGGTGACTATTGATGGAGCAGTCTTTCCTCACTACCTAATGACTGGGATACGGCTTCTGTTGGTGAAGGTGTTCTCAAACTCGGTCCTCAGGACCTCACACCGTTCACATTTTCCAGGTCACCCGGCAGGTGCACAGGTGCATTCATTACTAACTGGCACGTTTCAAAAGATCCACAGGTGGGGCTAATTATTGACCACTAATGGTCGACGGTGACTAGGTCGATGCCTGAAAATGGTCGACATACCTTAGGTCAACATTGCCAGAAATGTCAACACAAGCTTAAGGACGACATGGACATGACCGATACTGAGAAGGTCGACACAAAGGTTCACATTTTTTATGTCTATGTCGACATATGTGGACACATAAGTTTACCGTATAAATTTGCGTGGATCAGAAATGTTGGAAAAACATTATGAAAGACCGCTTGTCGACCGTTTGGATGTCTATATGTTGTTCCTGTCGATCTTGGGCACTGTCGACCTTTCATCTGTCGCCTTTTGTACCTGTTGACCTAGTGCAGGTTGAAAATACGGTATTTACCTATTGGGTGTCTAACTAGACCTTGTAGATCCATCACCTGGATCCCAATGTTGCTACTAACGTTTTCTTCCCACTTCATTGCTCTGTTGAGGTTTTGAATCCTCTCCCTCTAATGTGCAGCTGTTCCTGTGATTGATGCGCAGTTATAGACTGTAATGTGTCTGTGTTTATGTTATTGCTCTGTTTTCTAAGGCGTTTCACACCAGATTTTATGGCATTTTGTTCTTGGAATAACATTATCCTAATGTAAGCCAATTTTAGATCCAAATACATTTATCATTATTTGTATTTGGGGTTTATGTAACAGATGTGCCTCATTTCATTGTAGTTCTGAAAAAGCATTTTGGGGCATTGAGAAAGTAATACCTACCTGCAGGTCACTTTCCAAGTCTTATAATGACTGTATAAAGGAGATAATGTGCAAATCTGACAGGAGGCTGCAGGCAGGGCCGTCTTAACAGCATTGTAGGCCCTGAGCAAAGCAAAGCATTTGGGGCCCCTACGCACCCATTCACATGAAAAATGTAAACAAAAAAAATCCTAACATACCCTTCCTGTGGTCCTGTGCTTCCATACTGATAGTTTCAGCCATCCACCAATCAGCATGCTGACATCAATTCACTGTCTGGCTGCATCCTGGGAAGCAGGAAGAGAGCATTCCCTCTGTGGTACACCGGAGAAGATCGGCCAGTAACCCTCTGTATTACCTTGATGCCGGAGCTGAATAGACGTCTTCTTTCTTCTGGGCGGTTGAGACAATAAACAGGCTGAGGATATACTTCAAGGGTGTTTATTAGTCGGAATACCTGTAGTCTGCGGTGGGTAACCAACTTACTTGTCACAGGTAGAACACTCACAACAATGTAACAGCATAGATTTGGCACACATAAACAATATCAATATCGCCTCAAATAAAGTGCGCGAGCTGCCGGGCTCTTCTTAACGGTTAGGTAAACTCGCACAATTACACTCCAATACTTCAGTTAGACTCCGCTACTTTAGAAAGGGTCCTCTCGCCGTGACTGATTCACCTGAGCGCTATTAAGTTACGTGCAGGCGGCACAGATGCTATTTTACGTGGGCAAACCCAAATCTACGCTCGGATGTGAATCAGCCTGACAACTTGAGGAATGCTCTAGCACTTTTCTGTACCTTACAGTATAAATCACTTCAACATTAAATCACGTGTATAGTGCAAACAGTATAAATCACTTTAACATTAAATCACGTGTATAGTGCAAACAGTATAAATCACTTTAACATTAAATCACACAGTGTCACGTGACTGGGTACCCAATGAGTGCGTCCTTAATCACTGCCTCTAAGGCAGGCCTGTGCACAGGGCTAGTGTTGGAGTCAGTTAGAGGCCTCTATTCCGCTACTGCGCAGTCATGTAGAGCCTAAGAACAGTCTTCCTGGGGAACTACAGATGACACTGAAGGGAAAATGTCCGGAATCCGGAAAAACACTGAAATCTCTGCTTGAGTGTTGGGAAAGGTAGTTCCTAATTCAGGCCACAAGATGGCGCTGTAGGGTCTCTATTGCAGATATACAGTACTCTGTAGAGTAAGGGGCCTGATTCTACAGCGCAGGGGCTGGTGAGAGATCTTTAGGGCAGTCTTCTCTCCCTGTAATTACAGACCGTGGGGGGGAAAGCTGACCTGACGTCCCCGCGGGATTGGTTCTCTCCCTGGGGAGATTAAATAGTCCCTCCGGGTCCCCAGTGATACTCTATGGCCGCCAGGGATCCTGCTGCGGCATATGGAGAGGCAATCCCCTTTTCATGGGGGAGGCATGTGCCCTGTCCCAGCGGTGGTGATACAGTGTAGGGAGGCAGGGTCCTCTGGTGGGGCTCTGAGTGGTGGGCTGGTAACGGAGGGGCTAGGGTACTGTCACTTCACTTACACTTTGGTGCAGCTCCTGCTGTGACGCTGGGGTCTCCTGGGGTCTGTCCTGCCGGCTGCTGGATCTCTCCTCCGAAGGGGGGGGCACGCTAGTGTGGGCGCTGCAGCCGCAGCGTTGCCACACTCAGCTGTGCCGCGCTCGCCCTGCTGTACCTCGCCGCCAGCTTTCTTCACTGCCGCCCTGTTCACCCGGCGTCTTCTTCTCCTGCGCTGTGCAGTCTTCCTTCTCGTCGCCGGGGGCGCGTGTGTGATGACGCGGCTGGATGACGCTGCGAGTCACTCACGCTGTCCGGTCTCTTCACCGCTGGTGCTGTCGGCTCTCCTTCCGCTCTGCCAGTCTTCTCCTGGAAGCCGCGTCCTGCTGCTGCTCGTCCCGGCTGGTCAGTCTCTGCGCTGGGGTCTCTGCACGCACCGGACGCTATCAGGGCTCTCTCAGTTGCGGTCACAGTCTTTTTGGTGAGTCCCTCCGCCTCTCTCCCTTCGCGCCACACTACACCCCTCCTCTCTTCTTCGCGCTCTTTTCTGGCCCTCCAATCCCAGGGCATCTCCATTCGCGCCCTTCTCGATCTGCAGAATTAACCCTTCAAGGCCCTGATAGGCTTGGCTGCACAGGGCTTGGTTGCCTAGCAACCCTCCGTTAGGGGCATTGTATGTAAACAGGGCAGGGGAAACAGTACTCTCAGCCCTGGTGGCATCTCGGGGGCACTGGTACTAGTTCAGGGGCACCCTCCAAAGTCTGGGGTGTCACATGTCCCCCTGCTAGAATGATGCCAGTCCCCGGGCATCAACTTAGATATTCGCGAAACTCCCGGATAAAGTCCCGAACATAAACACAAGGAGATAAAAAAAAAAGGGGAACATATCAGGGCTTTAAGGCCACGGTACACAACAATTGACATACAGATCTTGACACTCGACACAATAGTATATACATATTTACAGAGAATTTGGCATTACGGCACTGTTTACATTCTGTAGCGGAGCGGTAACACTCCTTTTGTGCACCGCTCAGATCTTCGGACTTCCCTGACGGGAGTACGGTGGACAACAGGGATATCGACAGGATCCGCTTGCTCTTCAGTTACTGGCCGTGTAGGGCTTTCGTAGCGTACCGTCTGTACTGGTGATCTCGGCATAGACCCGCTCATGAATAACAACAGTTCCATTGGGTCATGGAGAGGAATGGGTTCAGCGGCCTCGCTGAGTTCTGGGTCAGAGGAGTCTTCCTCGTCTGATGGGGGTCCCTCGATGCACAACTTTAGTTGATTTCTCGATACGGTGAGGACAGGCCCACCAAGGTTGCGTTGGATTTGGTAAGTGTAGACGTCACCATCCGGGATGCGAAGCACGGTGTATGGGGCGGTCTCCCACATTGTATCGAGTTTGCTTGACCGATGGTGCTTCCTCTTCCAGACCCTGTCGCCTATCTGGAGTGGCGTGGGGCGAGCATTGGCGTTGTAGTCAGTCTCTTGTCTGACGTGTGCTGCTTCCATCCTCTTCTCTACGATCTCCCGAGCGTTCTCCATCCTTTGCTGGTGTTCTTGCACCCAACTTTGTTGCAAGCGGGGCTGGTGGTCTAGGCCGGGTGACAGCTCCAGGTCCTTTGGCAGCTTTCCCTGTCGGCCAAACAGGAGGTAGTAGGGGGTAAACCCCGTGGAGCAATGTTCCACATTGTTGTACATGTAGGTAAGCTCGGGGAGTAGGGTCGGCCAGCGAGTGCGTTGTTTGGTAGAAAGACTCCGGAGCATCCCCAAGATGGTCCTATTGGCCCGCTCGCACTGTCCGTTGCCCTGGGGGTGGTATGCCGTGGTCTGCACCTTCTTACAGCCGTAGGTGGAGCACAACTCATGGAACAGCTGAGAGTTGAAAGCGGGCCCTTGGTCGGTCAACACTCTGTCTGGATACCCGTACGGCTTCACAAAGTGCTTCCAGAACAGTTCGGCCGTTGTCTTGGCTGTCAAGTCGCGAACTGGTACCACCACCAGGAATTTGGTATAGTGATCGGTCATTGTCAAGGCATAAGTGTGTCCACTTGAGCTGGGCTCCAGTTTTATGTGGTCAAGGGCCACCAATTCGAGGGGGTAGGTGCTCTTGATGGGGTGTAAGGGGTCCTTTTCGCTGGCCTCTGGATGTCGTTTGAGACTACAAGGCACACACTTCTGGCACCACTGCTCGATGTCTTCCCGCATGCCGATCCAGAAGAACCTGGTCCTTAAGACTGCTTCGGTCTTTTGCGTGCCGAAGTGGCCGGAGGCATCGTGGTATGCTTCGAGTAGTCTACTGGCCTGTTGCCGTGGGACGATCACTTGCGTGGTGGTCTGGTGAGTTCCTGGGTTGAGACTAACTCGTACAAGTAGGCCCTGCCGTCTCTGCAGCCGGCCTCGGTGTCTTAGTAGCTTCACCAGTTCAGGGTCTGCTGCCTGTCTCTGTTCTTTAGTCAGGCCACAGCGTCGTCGAAGGAGGCGGGAGAGGTCTTGAATCACCGGGCTCTTCTGCTGCACTTCAACCCAGTCTACCTCAGGCGTCCCAAAGGTGGGGGCGGTATCGGTTTGACTAGCGGCAACCAACAGAGGTTCGGAATAGACCATAGTTCTCCTCTCGGCCTGGAAGAGCGGAGCTTCCAGTTCTTCGGCAACCTCTCCACCCTCTTCGGCCACATCTTCCACAGGAAGGCGGGAGAGGGCGTTGGCGTTCCCGTTCTCTTTGCCACTTCTGTAGGACACTGTATATCGAAAATTGGCGAGGCGTGAGACCCAGCGTTGCTCCATGGCCCCTAGCTGAGCGGTGGTCAGGTGGGCCAGAGGGTTATTGTCCGTCATGATGACGAAGGGTGTTGCGGCGAGGTAATTCTTAAATTTTTCAGTGACAGCCCAGATCAGGGCGAGTAACTCGAGTCTGAAGGTGCTGTAATTCTCGCAGTTGCGCTCGGTCTTGCGGAGTCCCCTGCTGGCATACGCGATCACCCTTTCCTTCCCGTCCTGTATCTGGGACAGGACAGCTCCCAGTCCTCTGTGGCTCGCATCTGTGTATACTTGGAAAGGCTTCTCGTAGTCGGGATAAGCCAGCAAAGGGGTATTCGTCAAAGAGGCTTTCAACTGCTCGAATGCCTGCTGTTGTTCGGGCCCCCAATCGACCGGGGCAGACCCCTTTCTCTCTTGCCCAGACTTTCCTCTCAGCAGCTCGTGGAGTGGAGCGGAGATGCCGGCGAAGCCCTCTACGAATCGGCGGTAGTAGCCGGCGAAGCCGAGGAAGCTCCTCACCTCCCGCACCGAGCGGGGCACTGGCCAGTCTCGGACGACCTGAATCTTATCGGGGTCTGGTCTCACGCCCTGTGCACCGACGATATGCCCCAGGTAGGCTACTTCAGGCTTGAGGAGGTGACACTTCGCGGGCTTTAGCTTCAACCCAGACTTGGCTAGCAGCCGGAATACCTCTTCTAGGTGCTGGAGATGCTCTTCGTAGGTCCTTGAGAATATGATAACATCGTCTAGGTACAACAATATCATTTCGAAGTTGTGGTGGCCCAGACAATGCTCCATCAGCCGCTGGAACGTGGCGGGCGCATTGCACAATCCGAAAGGCATCCTTTCGAATTCGAAGAGTCCCATCGGCGTTGTGAACGCGGTCTTCTGCATGTCTTTGGGGGCCATCGGGACCTGCCAGTACCCACTCATGAGGTCCAACGTGGAGAAGAAGGCTGCGGTCTTCAACGCTGTCAGCGACTCCTCTATGCGGGGCAGTGGATAGGCGTCTTTGTGGGTCACCGCGTTGAGCTTGCGATAGTCAACGCAAAACCGTAGACTGCCGTCTTTCTTTTTCACGATGACTATCGGAGAGGCCCACGGGCTATGGCTTTCTCGTACGACTCCCGCTTCCTTCATCTCGTCAATCATCTTCCTCACCGGCTGGTACATTGCGGGAGGGATAGGCCGATGCCTCTCCTTGATGGGAGGGTTGGTCCCTGTCGAGATGTAGTGGCACACATCCTTCGCTCTTCCAAAATCGGACGGGCTCTGGCTAAACGCCACCGCATTCCTCCTGATAATCTCGAGGACGCCTTGGCGTTCTGGGTCGGTGGTGTCGGGGCCTCCTATTTTGATGTCTTCCCACCACACTTTCTCACCACACCCATCTGGTGGGCTCTCCTCGTTTCCCTCGCCGTCCGTCACGGAGGTCACGTTATGCCCAACCACGTCCTGGAAGTCGACTTGGAAGATTCGGGCGACTGGGCAATGTTGATGGAGCTTGATCGGGTAATTGTGAGGATTGACAATTCGGACCGGTACCCTACCGTCCTGGACTCGAGCCAACGTTCTGGCCACAGCAAACGGTGGGTGGCCGTCATGTTCATAAGGTTCCAGGATGGCATCGTATGCTCCTCTTCCTGGGCCAATCCTGGCCTTGCACCAGATGATGTGTTCCGAATTAGGCAGGAGCAGGATCGGTCGTCGGTCTGCGACTCAAGCTTTGCCGACTTCGCCTCGGTCGTCCGTGAACCTCCGTTGTCCTTCCAGAACCCGCATCGTCCGCTGCATCGTCTTTTTCTCTCTAGGGCCAGCTGTCCTCATCCCTTTCTTCAGGGCCTCGACCATCTCTTCTGGACAGTGTTTGAGGATATTCATCCCCAGGATCATCGGGGGCAGATGTCCACAATGGGCGGTCGTGACTAGGCAGCCTTGTCTCTGTAGGGTGGTTTTGCCTATCTTGACATCTGTCTCCCAGTAGCCTTGATAGTCAATGGGTTGACCATTGCTTGCCAACAGGTGGAGCCAAGTGGTGGGGGGTGCGACAATGTTCTCTCTAGGCCAGTGGCGGTCAAATTCCTCTAGCTTGATGGTAGAAACCTGAGAGCCAGTGTCCAGTAGCGCCTCCATTGTCACCCCGTCGATCTCCACACTGATGTGGGGGCACTTTCCTACGAAGCGAGGCCACCAGTCTTCTTTCGGGGGACCTAGTAGCGGGTCTCCTCCCGAGGGTCGGTCCTCCTCCTCGGGGTCTCCCCGTTTAAATCGCCCTGCGGGCAGTTTCTCTCAACGTGGCCGCTTTGGTTACATCTCCGGCAGATGGGTCTGCCTTCGTCGTCGAACCGGTCGGTCGATCGTCTTCCCGATTCTCTGGGCGTACTCCACCGCGGTCTTCCTCCTCCTCTTTCTCTTCGCGGGCGCCACTCATTTTGTCTAGCTTCGCTCTGCTCCAGCCTTTGCCCCATTCTGGCCATGTTTAGAGTCAATTCTGTGAGCTTGCTATTTATAGCGGACAATGGATCTGGGTCTGCCGGCGATTGCGCTTCCTGAAGTACTGTTCTCTTCCTCGCACTACCAGGTCCCTGGTGTCTGGCTTCCCAGTGGTCCTCCGCTTCCTCTTCTCCCGCCGTAGCTCCTTCTTCCGGCTCTTCATTCTGGATTTTTTCCAGCACCTGTAGTGCTGATTCTTTGAGTTCCTCGAAGGTGCAGCCTTGTTCCTGTCGCTTTATCATCCGGAGCTGGGCGCGGGTAGTCTCTTCTCTCGCCCCTTCTACGAAGAGGTCTATCAGCATTTCGTCCGCCAGTTGCACTTCTCTTGGGTCTGCGGCTTGGACTGCCTTCATGGCCTCGTATAATGCCAGTGCGAAATCACGCAGTGATTCTCCTTGTTTCTGCTTCCTGGCATATAACCTGCTCTTCAACATTGGCACGGTTTTGGCATCGAAGATCTTTGCCAGTTTTTTCAAGATCTTGTCCGCCGTCTCTCTGTCGCCTTTTGACCATGATTTTACTTCTCTCAGGGCGGACCCTCTCAGTTGTGCCATCAGTATCTCTTTGCTTTGTTCTTCGTTCAATTGGTATAGGGTGAACGTCGAGTTCATGCGGTCCTTGAATGCCTTGAAAGTGCTTGTGCCTTTCGTCCGCGTATCTCCAGAGAATGTGAGGAGCCACGTGGCCCCGAAGTAGTAGGGCATCGTGATCTGTGCCGCCGCTGCCTTTGGCGGTTCTTTGTCTTCCGGTAGTGGTGGGAGACGTCTGCGGGGTGATGGTATTGGGGTACCGTCTTCCGACATTTTCCGGTCCTGTTCGTGGACGCCAAAGTTAGATGTGGTACACCGGAGAAGATCGGCCAGTAACCCTCTGTATTACCTTGATGCCGGAGCTGAATAGACGTCTTCTTTCTTCTGGGCGGTTGAGACAATAAACAGGCTGAGGATATACTTCAAGGGTGTTTATTAGTCGGAATACCTGTAGTCTGCGGTGGGTAACCAACTTACTTGTCACAGGTAGAACACTCACAACAATGTAACAGCATAGATTTGGCACACATAAACAATATCAATATCGCCTCAAATAAAGTGCGCGAGCTGCCGGGCTCTTCTTAACGGTTAGGTAAACTCGCACAATTACACTCCAATACTTCAGTTAGACTCCGCTACTTTAGAAAGGGTCCTCTCGCCGTGACTGATTCACCTGAGCGCTATTAAGTTACGTGCAGGCGGCACAGATGCTATTTTACGTGGGCAAACCCAAATCTACGCTCGGATGTGAATCAGCCTGACAACTTGAGGAATGCTCTAGCACTTTTCTGTACCTTACAGTATAAATCACTTCAACATTAAATCACGTGTATAGTGCAAACAGTATAAATCACTTTAACATTAAATCACGTGTATAGTGCAAACAGTATAAATCACTTTAACATTAAATCACACAGTGTCACGTGACTGGGTACCCAATGAGTGCGTCCTTAATCACTGCCTCTAAGGCAGGCCTGTGCACAGGGCTAGTGTTGGAGTCAGTTAGAGGCCTCTATTCCGCTACTGCGCAGTCATGTAGAGCCTAAGAACAGTCTTCCTGGGGAACTACAGATGACACTGAAGGGAAAATGTCCGGAATCCGGAAAAACACTGAAATCTCTGCTTGAGTGTTGGGAAAGGTAGTTCCTAATTCAGGCCACAAGATGGCGCTGTAGGGTCTCTATTGCAGATATACAGTACTCTGTAGAGTAAGGGGCCTGATTCTACAGCGCAGGGGCTGGTGAGAGATCTTTAGGGCAGTCTTCTCTCCCTGTAATTACAGACCGTGGGGGGGAAAGCTGACCTGACGTCCCCGCGGGATTGGTTCTCTCCCTGGGGAGATTAAATAGTCCCTCCGGGTCCCCAGTGATACTCTATGGCCGCCAGGGATCCTGCTGCGGCATATGGAGAGGCAATCCCCTTTTCATGGGGGAGGCATGTGCCCTGTCCCAGCGGTGGTGATACAGTGTAGGGAGGCAGGGTCCTCTGGTGGGGCTCCGAGTGGTGGGCTGGTAACGGAGGGGCTAGGGTACTGTCGCTTCACTTACACTTTGGTGCAGCTCCTGCTGTGACGCTGGGGTCTCCTGGGGTCTGTCCTGCCGGCTGCTGGATCTCTCCTCCGAAGGGGGGGGCACGCTAGTGTGGGCGCTGCAGCCGCAGCGTTGCCACACTCAGCTGTGCCGCGCTCGCCCTGCTGTACCTCGCCGCCAGCTTTCTTCACTGCCGCCCTGTTCACCCGGCGTCTTCTTCTCCTGCGCTGTGCAGTCTTCCTTCTCGTCGCCGGGGGCGCGTGTGTGATGACGCGGCTGGATGACGCTGCGAGTCACTCACGCTGTCCGGTCTCTTCACCGCTGGTGCTGTCGGCTCTCCTTCCGCTCTGCCAGTCTTCTCCTGGAAGCCGCGTCCTGCTGCTGCTCGTCCCGGCTGGTCAGTCTCTGCGCTGGGGTCTCTGCACGCACCGGACGCTATCAGGGCTCTCTCAGTTGCGGTCACAGTCTTTTTGGTGAGTCCCTCCGCCTCTCTCCCTTCGCGCCACACTACACCCCTCCTCTCTTCTTCGCGCTCTTTTCTGGCCCTCCAATCCCAGGGCATCTCCATTCGCGCCCTTCTCGATCTGCAGAATTAACCCTTCAAGGCCCTGATAGGCTTGGCTGCACAGGGCTTGGTTGCCTAGCAACCCTCCGTTAGGGGCATTGTATGTAAACAGGGCAGGGGAAACAGTACTCTCAGCCCTGGTGGCATCTCGGGGGCACTGGTACTAGTTCAGGGGCACCCTCCAAAGTCTGGGGTGTCACACCTCCAACATGACCCATTCCATTAGGTACAAAATGCACTGCTTCTGGACTTCCCTCTTAATTGATAATTGCATTCACATGTGTTGAACTAGTCCAGTCATGATAACAGTGTTGCAGCACAGGTGAAGGCAATCCTAAATTAAAAAAGAAGTCCAGAAGCAGAGCATTTTGTACCTAATGGAATGGGTCATGTTCGAGGGTATGAGAGATTCCTGCCTAGTCAGTGGTGTTTTTTTTTTTTTTGGAAGCGCTCCCCACTGGGCGAGTTTTTTCATGGGGAGCGCTGCCTTAAAAAACAAACACCACTTGCTCCCTGGGTCCGGGCAGATAGGGTTACCACCTAGTCCCTTTAATTCCGGACACATATTAATTACACAGGTTCTGTGGCTGGCTGACTTCAAGACTCCACTTCACCTGATTTTAAACTGCCACAGAACCAGTGTAATTAACATGTGTCCGGAATTAAAGGTCCTAGGTGGTAACCCTACGGGCAGAGCCGCTGCACTGTCAATCAGCAGTTGCCCGGACCTGCGCCCCCCGCGCCGCATCCCTGTCCCCGGCAGCCGTCTTGTCATAAGCTGGCGCCGGGGACTTCATACAAAACCCGGAGGGGAGAGGGGAGGAGGAGGGAGCCGGAGGCGCCGCAGAGGGAAGGAGCCGGGCAGCGCTGAAGCTGCCTGAGTTCAGTGATTGAACTCAGCAACGCTGCCCGGCTGTAAACAGTGGAAATCCCGAGAATTTTCCGCGCTTGCCAGACTGGGCACTGAGGCACAGCCCGGAAAATTCTCGGGATTGCCACTGAAGGGGTTAATATACATCGCCGCCGCGATGCTACCGCATATATACTAACATATGCGGCTAGTATCGGGGTGCGGTGACGGAGACCACCGCAATACCTGTAATGTGGTGTGCGGGGATCTCCGTCACATCCCGGCAGCTGTCAGTGTCCCCGGCGTCTCCTCCTCCCACCTGCAGCTGGATGTCCTCCCGGCTGTGACACCTGCTGGGGGAGGAGGAGATCGATGGAGGATGGAAGGGGTGGGTCGCGCGGACGGCGGTGATAAAAGCACATAGGTGGCGATACCCTGCCCGGTGGAGACGGGGCAGACAGGTAATGATACCTAGGAAAATGCGGTAAAACCCCCGTTTTACCACATTTTCCCTTTAGTACATCCCTCTGTGTGTGATTCACAATCATGGCCTCCCAATCTGCCCCAGCTCAAAGGACCCTAGAATCTAGGGGCCCTTGGGCAGTTGTCCATTGAGCCCATACATTAAGATATTCCTGGCTGCAGAGTCGACCATGTAGGGGAAGAGGGAACGCTTAGCATATATAAATATACATGTGATCGTGTATGTACTACGGGCCTCATTCAGCATGGATCACTAATCAGAGGATTCGCAGTGGTGTCCGAGCAGTAAGTCGCTGCCCGGGCAGGAGGAATAACCTCCCCTTCAGGGGCGGGCTGGGCCGGGGGGCAGAGTGCCACATGCCCCCCGGGCCGGTATGTAGTGGCTGGGGCTGGGCCGGCTGTGTGCATTGCCTTGCTGCCGCAGTCGTCTCCTGGTCCGGCTGCGGCACACAGGCTTCCTTGTATGGCGACGGCCTCTCCAAAAATGGCCGCCGCCATGGAGGAGTCAGACACTAGAGGTACTTCTGTACCTCTAGTGTCTGTCAGAGGATGACAGCGCGGCCAGCGGTACCCGGAAGTGCGGCTTCGGGTAGCGCTGGCGCGCTGTTTAAAAGTAACCCCTAGGCAACGAGCATTTACCCAGTCCAGAGCTGCTGAGAGGGGTCAGCAGCAGCGTGCAGCACTGTCACCAGCGGCAGCGACAGTGCCCCCGTCCGGCAGCAGCGCGCTGCATACCAAACTATAGGAGGCACACCCCGCACCCGTCCAGCAGCAGCACGCTGCCGCCTGCTAGGAGTGGAGCACCATAGTTCCGGCAGAAGTGACAGGGCCCCTTCCCGACAGCAGCACCAACCACCTGGCCGGCCAGCTTCTTGTGAGACTGGAGCTGATAGAAGCATCAGCAGCACCAGGTCAGCACTTAGACAGCCAGTGGTTAGCTGATCTGATTGTGATCAATATTTCCTTGCACCACGCGGAGGGGGGGCGACTTGTGGTATATATGTATTCAGCCAGTATGTATGTCGATCATGTACTGTATTTATGGATTGATGGATGTGGGAATCAGTGTATGTATGGACGAATATACAGTGTGTATGTACTGTTTTTATTTTTGTATGGATGTATGTGGAAGGCAGTGTATGTAGGTATTTATGTATAGATGTATGAGGAAGGCAGTGTATGTAATGGGCATTGCGGTGTTGGCATTATGTGTAATGGGCATTGTTTATTTGGCATTACGGTGTGTGGCATTATGTGTAATGGGCATTGTTTATTTGGCATTGCGGTGTGTGGCATTATGTTTAATGGGCATTATGGTGTTGGCTTTATGTGGAATGGGCATTACGGTGTGTGGCATTATGTTTAATGGGCATTATGGTGTTGGCTTTATGTGGAATGGGCATTACGGTGTGTGGCATTATGTTGTGTAAAGGGCATTACAGTGTAAAATTTTGCAGCGCTGTCCCTGTTTCGGGTGTGTGTGGGGGGAATTATTGTTTAATCCTTGCTGCATACTAGAGGGAAGAGGGTAGGGTGGGGAAACGATGGTGGTGGGCCACTTGCTTGTGTTGCCCCCCAGGCTGAAATTTGCCAGCCAGCCCCTGCTCCCCTTGCAGATATTTTTGCAGATCCATTGACAAAAAGCAAACCATTGAGCAGTTTCTGTATCCATCTGCGCCAATGGAGGGTTTCCACTCATCTTCTCAAGAACCAGATTGGCAGTAGTAATCGCTGACATCAGAGACCCACCCCCAAAAAAAATCTGCCCGCACACCTGGACTCCTAGAGCGATAAGGGTAAGAGGGAAACATTTTCAATAAAGCAGCGAGCTTAGGGGATGATTCAGGTTGGTTTGCAAAAGCAAACTGCTTTTTAAATGGACAAAACCATTCTGCACTGCAGGTGGGATAGATGTTACATGTGCATTTGGGGGGGGGGGGTTATTTTGTTTCTGTGCAGAGTAAATATTGGCTGCTTTATTTTTACACCGCAATTTAGATTTCAGTTTGAACACACCCCACCCAAATCTACCTCTTTCTACGCATGTTACATCAGCCCCACCTGCAGTGCACATGGTTTTGTCCATTAAAAAAGGATTTTGCTTTTGCAAACCAACCTGAATCACCCCTTTAGTATGTTAGGTGCCTGTTACTTTGACCATTGTTAGCATTTATGCCAGGAGACAAATGTATATGTATCCGGCGATAGAGGGGTGATCATCCTGTGTCTGCATAATGCCAACTGTGTAAGCTGGTGTGAAAATGGCTATATCCTGTGCAGTCTTCCACTTACATGGGCATGTCGGGGTATGTAAATTATGCAGAAGGATGCACCAGCTGCTCCCTAGTACTCACACAGCCAGACATATGGAACCATGACAGTGTCGAGACACATGGACGGGAGGAGCACCTGGGGACATGCGTGGGCACAGGGTGAGGGGTGCAGTCATGGCTCATCTTCCTCAGATGGCTGCTACTTCACTATGTGGGACAGAAAAGACAAATGACGGAACACACAAATCCAAATCTAAGATAATGTATTCCTGCACATTCTAACGGTAGTAGGGAAGAAACCCCCCCTCCCCCATTGCTGGATCCCCATTTACTGGCACGTGTACAGGGGGAAATCTCAGCTGTGCCACAGGAGGGCAGCACATGTGTGCTATATTGTTTACAGCGAGTTACATGCAACGGTCAGCGCAAACAAAAGGTCAACATGGAAAACGGTCGACATGATTTATTTTTTTACCAACTTGTTCATACTTTACCATCCACGTGAGCATAAAGGAAGAATATAATCGTGTGCCGAGCGCAGCGAGCCATGTGAGGGGACCTGGTACACTAATATGGTGTCCACGTCGATATACACACCAAAAAAACCACGAAAAACTCAACCTTTCCCCCTGTTGACCTTTTGCATCTCAACATTTGGCTTGTGTCGACCATTTGCACATGTCGACATAATGCACGTCGACATTTCCATATGTCGACCTTCTGCCTGTCGACCAATGGTGGTTGACCTATTGACTGTCGACTTTATTCTTGTTGATCTAATGGACCGCTGGAGAGCCGCCCATTCTTCCAGGTTTTGCGGGGGAGGAATAGTGACAGACTGGGTCTCTGAATCGGTCATGGCATTTGTGCATGCTTCAGTGCATGCACACGCATGCACATTCCAGGGACACGCACGCACATATACATGCTCTCTCCGTGCTTGGATCGGGCCACAGTGTCCATCGCGCCAGATGGGCAGTCCGGCCCTGTATACCATGGTAAGCCACGCCTCTGTGGCAGCGGGCCACATCCCTAAACATTATATATATGCTAGGCTGTTAGGCCTTCTGGCTGTGTAGTCTTCTAGATGTGAAGTATTCCATACCTGCCTACCCTCCCGCATTTAGCGGGAGTCTCCCGTTTTTTTAATCCTTCTCCCGCCCCCCGCAAATCCCTTGGATTCTCCCGGTTTTTGATCCCTTTGCAAAAACATACCTGAGTGCTAACGCGATGTTGCGGGGGCGGGGCCTGCCTGAATGCGCGACGTCATTATAACAGCCACCGCGGGGCTGTGTGGGTAGCGATGGCCGTGTGAACTAGGACAGTGTGGTGCGGCAGTGGCAGTGAGTGAGCCGGGGAGCCGGGAGCACGAGTCAGACTCAGCTGTGTTAGGAGCGGAAGCTGCAGTAAGTATAACTCATACAGCAGCCTGACTCCCCTTCTGGGGAAACCTGTGGTTCTGCTCACACGGTGGGAGATCGGTCAGGTGCCCTCATCTCCTCTCTGGGCTCCTCCTGAGCCTCATTGCTGCCAATCTCTGCAAGCTGCTGGGCTGTTCTCTCCGTCCGTCACCCCCCTCCTCCCTGCTGTATATCACTCTACTGTCTCTCTTGCTGGCCACTATACACATTGTTTTCTCACACATACGTGCACTGAGGAGATTCCTATGTCATTGTTCTGACATACACTGTAAATCACTAAAAATAGAGAAAAACATTTCTAACGCTGTAAGCAGCATACCTCTCTCCCCCACCCACTATGCCTGCTTCTTATTGCTTCTCTCTTCCCCCATCACTGGGCCCCGCTCCCGACTGGAACCCAAGACATGCTCCACTCCTCCTGTCATGCCCATTAATTTACAAGCTAACTGCCTGCCTGTGTACTGCCTGCCTTGCTACAAGGGCATACCTCCCAACTTTTTTAATTGAAGATTAGGGACACTCGCGCGGCTTCGCCGAAAAGGCGGCGTGGTATATGCAAATGAGGACGCTGCATATGCAAATAAGGGTCGCGCCCCCATTTTTTGCCACCGACCCGCTGAATAGACGCTGTGCGCATGCACATCTAAAATCTCCCTCAAACTGCTTTTCAAAAGTAGGCAAGTATGAAGTATTCTAGTGTAAAGTATGCAGACTATAGTAATATAACATAGGAGATATACAGGAGATGCCTCAGCTGATGTGACCCCTTCTTCTCTCTCTCTTCCCAGGTATGGGCTTTAATCTGCTGCAAATTGTATCTCTCTCCACTTTTTGCTCCCTATGACTACTAAATTCTGTTAGGTATGGGCTTTAATCTGCTGCAAATTGTATCTCTATCCACTTTTTGCTCCCTATGACTACTAAATTCTGTTAGGTATTGACAATTCCACAAACCTTTGTTTTTATTATTCCCTTTGGAATATATAGTAAACAAGAAATGTCTGTGTATTAGCGGGGGCAGTGGTCTGTCTTTGATCACACCTTGATAAATCAATTAGGTGTGGGTGGAGTTAGGGGGTGGGGATCACTAGGACCTGTACTGCTATTTATTCACTAAATGCTAGGCTGTTAGGCCTTCTGGCTGTGTAGTCTTCTAGCTGTGAAGTATTCTAGTGTAAAGTATGCAGACTATAGTAATATAACATAGGAGATATACAGGAGGGAAACAGGAGGACAAAGAACACTTCGTCCTCCATCTGCAACATACTGCAGTGAGTTACCTGCCTCATCATCACCTACAGTCTGCACAACCTGGACACTGATCTCCATGCTGAACTAAATGCTGTCACACACTGCCTCTGTCTCACTTATACATTAACTATACTTCCTGTAGGCTCTCCACACTTCCAGTACACCACCTTCTCACTGCTCATTCTAGGCCACTCCAATCTCACTCTATATCACTACTCTGACCAACTTTACACAGAAATATGGCTCCTAGATCCAGTCCCATACCTGTCCTTGCTGTCAGGTCTCGCCCCCTCTCAACTTCCACACCTTTCACACGCACCCACAACCCACACAACCTAATTACTATCTCACCTGTCCCCTCCCTTCCTTTCTCCTGTGCTCTCTGGAATGCTAGATCAGTCTGCAACAAGCTCCCAACTATCCACGACCTCTTTATCTCCCACTTTTTTAACCTTCTTGCCATCACTGAAACCTGGCTGTCTGCATCTGACACTACCTCCCCTGCTGCCCTCTCTTATGGAGGCCTCTCCTTCACACACTCGGTCAGACCGGATGGCCGCCAGGGTGGAGGAGTGGGCATCCTCATCTCCCCCAACTGCACCTTCCGCGCCATCCCACCTGAGCCCTCCCTCACATTCTCCACCTTTGAGGTACACACTCTCCGCCTCTTCTACCCCATTCACCTCCTTGTGGCTGTAATCTACCGCCCCCCTGGCCCCTGCTCCCCTTTCCTTGATAACTTTGCTGCGTGGCTTCCACACTTTCTTGCCTCTGACCTCCCCTCTATCATCCTCGGTGACTTTAACATTCCTATTGACATCAATAATGCTGCCTCCTCTAACCTTCTTGACCTTACCACCTCCTTTGGACTTTCTCAATGGACCTCCACCCCCACTCATAATCTCAGACACTCCCTTGACCTAGTCTTCACCCACCATTGTAATCTCTCTGATTTCTCTAATTCTTCCTTCCCACTCTCTGACCACAATCTGCTCTCTTTCACCCTCTCATCCTACCCTCTCCCCTCATTGCCCAGACCCACAGTCACCAGGCGTAACCTCGGATCTCTTGACCCCACTGTCCTGTCTTCACTTGAGACTTTCCTCTCTCCTCTCTCAACCATGACTTGCCCCAACCAGGCTGCCTCTTTCTATTACTCTTCTCTCACCTCTGCTCTCGACTCTGTAGCCCCCTCCACACTGTTCCCCTTCGACGCTCTAAACCACAACCCTGGCACAACAAAATAACTAGATTCTTGCAAAAATGTGCACGCTCTGCTGAACGCCTCTGGAGGAAATCTCACTCTCTGGAAGACTTCCTCCATTTCAAGTTTATTCTCTCCTCCTACAGCGCTGCTCTCTCCTATACCAAACAATCTTTCTTCAAATCTCTCATCTCTTCCCATTCCTCCAATCCCCAACGTCTCTTTGATACTTTCAACACTCTACTTCGCCCTGCACCACCCCTCCTCCCTTCATCCCTCACTGCCACTGACTTTGCCTCCTTCTTCCTCTCTAAAATTGAGGTAATCCGACATGATTTCTCCTTCCATACCCCCTCTGCTACCTGTCCCTTGGACCCTCTCCCCTCCCGTCTCCTCAGTTCCCTCTCCCCCACTGGCTGCTCCCACCTTGCTCACCTCTTTAACCTATCTCTTTCTACTGGCATCTTTCCCTCACCCTTCAAACACGCTCTGGTCTCGCCTATTCTTAAAAAACCTAACCTGGACCCTTTATCTCCCACAAGCTACCGCCCTATCTCTCTTCTCCCATTTGCCTCTAAAATACTAGAACGGCTGGTTTACAGGCGTCTCACCAGCTACCTGTCTGACCACTCCATCCTAGATCCCCTTCAATCTGGCTTTCGCCCACTTCACTCCACTGAGACTGCCCTAGTGAAAGTCACCAATGACCTGCTGTCAGCCAAATCCAAGGGTCACTTCTCCCTGCTTATCCTTTTGGACCTATCTGCTGCCTTTGACACTGTGGATCACCCTCTCCTCCTCCACACACTCCAAAACATTGGCCTCTCTGGCACAGTCTTCAACTGGTTTTCCTCTTACCTCTTCAACCGTTCCTTCTCAGTCTCTGCCTCTGGCTCTACCTCACCACCTTCTATCCTTCCTGTCGGGGTCCCTCAGGGTTCTGTCCTTGGCCCCATTCTGTTCTCTCTGTACACCTCCTCTCTGGGTGCACTCATTAACTCCTTTTGCTTCCAATATCACCTCTATGCAGATGACACCCAAATCTACCTCTCCTCTCCTGATCTGTCCCCCACTGTTTTCTCTCAAGTTTCCAACTGCCTTGCTGCCATCTCTACCTGGATGTCTGAGCGATTTCTGAAGCTGAATATGGACAAAACCGAACTTATTATCTTTCCCCCACCCAGAGCTATGCCCCCTACTAATATCTCTATCACTGTTAACAACACCATCATCTCCCCTGTTCCCCAACTCCGCTGCCTGGGTGTCACTCTTGACTCCTCCCTCTCCTTTGCACCCCACATCCAAGCCCTAGCCCATTCTTGCCGGTTCCAGTTACGCAACATTGCTCGCATCAGGCCCTTTCTCTCACAGAGTGCAACTAAGCTGATCATCCACTCATTAGTCATCTCACGGCTTGACTACTGTAATGCTCTTCTCACCGGCCTCGCTCAATCCCAACTAGCTCCTCTCCAATCTGTCCTCAATGCTGCAGCCAGGCTTATCTTCCTCTCCCGCCGCTCTAACTCTGCTACTCCCCTTCAACAAAATCTGCACTGGCTTCCATTCCCCTACAGAATCCTCTTCAAACACCTCACACTCACATACAGGGCCATCTCTAATTCCATTGCTCCATATATCTCTAACCTCATCTCCATTCACACACCCTCCCGCCCTCTACGGTCAGCTGACGACTGTCGTCTCTCCTCCACCCTGATCACTGCTTCCCATGCTAGAGTACAGGACTTTGCCCGTGCTGCACCCCTTCAGTGGAACGCACTCCCTCGCTCCATTAGACTCTCCCCGACCTTGCAAAGCTTCAAACGGGCACTGAAAACTCACCTATTCATCAAAGCGTACCCTTCCACTGCATAAACCAGCTGGTTCTCCGACCCCTTGCCTGTTTACATCCTGCTATCTAACCAACACCCCCTCGCTTGCACCTCTTGTAATCTGTCTGTCTCCCCTTCCTACTAGATTGTAAGCTCCTCCGAGTAGGGCCCTCTTCCCTCCTGTTGTCAAAGCCCACTTCTCTTCACATTTCACTCACAGCTCTCCTTTACTCCAACACTCAGTGACCATCTTCATACTCATCTCCATCATTGGCCTCGAGCCTCTAGTTGTATGTTGATTGGGTCCTCACTACTTACATTTAAGCTGTAATGTGTATTGAACTGTGGTGCTCTTTATTTGTACTGTATTTTTGTTATTTATTCAATGTTATGCCAAGTTTTGTCTCCCTGTATTGTTCCTTTGTACGGCGCTGCGAAACACTTGTGGCGCCTTATAAATAAAATTATAATAATAATAATAATTGGCCACGGTGTAAGGATTCTTGGCACCCTAGGCAAAACTTCAACCTACTGACCCCCCGCCCTCCCAACTTGCCACCAATACCCACTTTCCTGCCCATCAACTATAAAGTGTAGAAGTGGCATCTTAGAACAAAGTGATTCTGGTTGGCTCGGAAGGCGATGAATTCTGCCCCGTTCCGTTGGTGGAACACCACTTCCCACATGTAAGGAAGGGTAGTAGGGTGAGCAGGGGCGGCTGGAGGGGAATGCCCAGTGTTTTATCGGCGACCCATGAAAACATTGGGTGCTCCCCTGTGGGCGCAGGCATGGCATTCCCTGCTCGGACGGGTGGTTGGCGTCACATGACATCAGCGCCCGCCCCGTCGGCAGCGGATAGCAGTGGAAATAAAAGTCGACCATCGAATGATTTATCTTCCCTTCGGCTGCATGCGAGGGGATGTGTTCTTGGCGGCATTTGGTCGGGTGGCGCCACTTGCTAAGCAGCAAAAGAGCGCTGCTTAGCGAGCAACTCTGAATCCGTCCAATAGCGCAACAAGAATACCTTCTTCATAGACATCTCCAATTTTGTGATGGGCAAACCCTGTCCCCCCCCCATGCTGCCAGTACAACCATTCCATGCAGGCCCCTAGCAGTCAGTAAATGAATATTGCTGTGACCACAGCAGGCTGAAGGGAAATATCACTAATTATAGCATGTACTGCGCACCATTTAAGTTTCAGCTTGTATTATTGTACATTAATACTGTGATATGAGTTTAATTAATGACTAGCGATAAGCATCATTAATACTGTGCAATGTGTAGTTTCAATTACTAATTGTAATCTGCTCTTAGTATTAAACAGCGAGCCGCCACTGTGCGCTAATCCCTTATTCTATGGAACTCCATCATTTCTTTTTTCCATACTAAATGTATGTATTGCAGAGGTGCTGCGTGTTTCCTATAAGCACCACAATCCGTTCAACATGTTGGATGCCCTTGCTGTGTACGCCTGCTGAGCGGTAGGCTGCGCGGCATGGTGCAGAGCAGACCTAACGCCAGCAGTCATGTTACATACGTCAACGTCTGCACATGCATATACTGGGAGGTAGGATGTCTCCCATCAGCAACTTGTACCCGTTTATGCTGGGACAGGTGGAACGGGGGAGGGAGGGGGCATTTGACCACAGCAGTGGCGTGTTCATGTAAATTTGTTTATGTAATTTATGTAAATGTGTTTTATGCAGAGCTACAGATACATCGTGTGCTAGTACTTGGGGGCTGGAACCAATACCGGAACTTGTAGCTGGTGAGCCTAGGTGCTAAAAATATAATTTGGGCCTCCCTCCTCCACCCCAACCCAAGTTCACAATATACAACACAGCAGGGAGAGGCAGAGGATAGCAGAGAGTGACAGGGAAAGGGTGTCAGGGGCAGCAGTGGGCCTCTTCTGCTGCGACTGATATACAGGGGTGTGGTATAATGTAGCTCACAGACCTAATTGAGACCTGTGCGAATTCACACAGCGGCCAGTTATCGATACACTGACTGCACATGCGCCCAGGCCCATGGTAGGCATGAGCAACGTCCGCCAGCGATGAAATCCTGATGCTTTTTTCTGTAACCGTTTGCAAGGTGATTGACAAGAAGTCAGCGTCTGGTGGTGGTGGCTGTTTAGTGGGAGTGCTAAGAAAATCACAAGCGTGCCAGAAAAAAACAGTAGGTGTACCTCTGAAAACGCAGGCACGACCAAGCGTTTTAGGGGAGGGTGTGTGACATCCGCTTCAGCCCCGATAAGTCTGTATTGATCGCAGCTGGGTTGATCGAAGTCCTGGGTTACGTAGCGCTTGAGATCAGTGGTGAGCAGTGGAAAAATCAATCGATGGTGGGCATCTTCCGAATGGTTTTGGACATATTTGCTTGGCTGCAAGTTCATCGCTAATGTACACATTCAATTGCACAGTGAGCACATTAAGGGGGAAATTTACCAAAATGGATTCGTAAAAAATAGGTGTATTCGTAGGCAGAAATACACCTATTTTTTATAGAGATGAGCGGGTCCGGATCCCCGAGATCCGACAGATCAGAATATCGGGGATCCGGGCCAGATCCGAGCCGGCTCGGGTTGTTCCCGCCTGAATTCCGGACCAATAACGAGGCCGAACGTCATCATCGCGCTGTCGGATTCTCGCGGGAGCGGGATCTTTTAAAAGACGCACGCGCGCCCGCCATCTTCACTCCAATCTTGGAGAGGGAAGAGGGTGGTTGGGAAGCTCCGTGTGCTCCGTGCTGTGCTCTGTGCCATGTGCTCCGTGACCTGACCTGTGCCCTCACTGCCCTGTGCTGTGCTCCGTGCCATGTGCTCCGTGCTGTGCTCCGTGACCTGCCCTCACTGCCCTGTGCTGTGCTCCGTGCCATGTGCTCCGTGCTGTGCTCAGTGACCTGCCCTCACTGCCCTGTGTTGTAGACTTGTGGCCTGAGCCCTGTAGTATGATTTAACTAACTAGGTGCTGCAGTGCTCACACGCAGGGGCTGCAGGGGCTGTCCTGTGGCCCGTGCCCTGATGTGATTTATTTAGCCCTAAGCCCTGTGTTGTGATTTATTTTATTTAGCCCTGAACCCTGTGTTTTTTTTGTGATTTAACTAACTCAGTGCTGCAGTGCTCACACACAGGGGCTGCAGTGCTGCTGAGTAGTACACTGTGTACAGGGGCAGCATTAATACAAGGGGCTGTGTCCAGTGTGACGGCCTATATCTTATCCATTGTCCAGTGTCACAAGTCACTCACGACATATATCCTGTGTCCTGTCCTGTGTGACGACTGACGACATATCCTGTGTCCAGTGTGACGACATATATCCTGTGTCCAGTGTGACGACATATATCCTGTGTCGTGCTGCAGTGCTCACACGCAGGGGCTGCAGTGTCCACTGTCCAGGGGCTGTCCTGTGGCCCGTGCCCTGATGTGATTTATTTAGCCCTAAGCCCTGTGTTGTGATTTATTTTATTTAGCCCTGAACCCTGTGTTTTTTTTTGTGATTTAACTAACTCAGTGCTGCAGTGCTCACACACAGGGGCTGCAGTGCTGCTGAGTAGTACACTGTGTACAGGGGCAGCATTAATACAAGGGGCTGTGTCCAGTGTGACGGCCTATATCTTATCCATTGTCCAGTGTCACAAGTCACTCACGACATATATCCTGTGTCCTGTCCTGTGTGACGACTGACGACATATCCTGTGTCCAGTGTGACGACATATATCCTGTGTCCAGTGTGACGACATATATCCTGTGTCAAGCGTGACATATATCCATTGTCCAGTGTGACAACATATATCCTGTGTCCAGTGTGACGACATATGTCCAGTGTGACGACATATATCCTGTGTCCAGTGTGACGACATATATCCTGTGTCCACTGTGACGACATATATCCTGTGTCCAGTGTGACGACATATATCCTGTGTCCAGTGTGACGACATATATCCTGTGTCCAGTGTGACGACATATATCCAGTGTAACGGGCTGTGTCCAGGGGCAGTGTCCAGTGACCAGGGGCAGTGTCCAGTGTCACAGGCTGTGTCCAGTGTAAAAAATCAGAAAAATAAATGAAAGTATTAAAAAAAAATTGGGGGGGGGAGGATGATGGAGGAGGAAATAGTGGGAGATCAGCAACCTGATAGAACTTCTGAAGCTGCTACCACCAGTCAGATTCATGATGGCAAGGCCGATGGTCAAAGGCCTAGAGGCCATGTAAAAGCAAAGCAGAAATCAAATTTTACAATGGTCCATAAAAAAAAAATTAAGTCACGTGCGGAGAAAAATAAAATTGGCAATATGTCGTTCACCACACGCAGTGGGAAGGAAAGGCTACGGCCTTGGCCTTTGTTTCTGACTGATGGTACAGCGTCTCAGAAGAATGATGGTAGCCCTTCTGCTACTACAAAAAAAAGAATGAAAGTTTTTAAGACAAAGGCGAGTTCACAAATGTCACAAATCCCAGAGGAGAGTCTAAGTGTGTCCGTGGATGCCATATGTGAGCCGGACCTTTCAAATACTGTTTGTGAAGAGGAGGTTCATTCCACCATTTGCATGCCCTCTGCAAGTGTGTGCAAGAGCATCCCCAGTCAAGATTTTGACCTGGTTATTGAGGATGCTTCTGAGGAATTGGATGTGGATTCTGTTGGTGAAGCTGGCACACAGAGGGATGCGGATGATGACGATGTTGGGGATGATGTTGTTTGTTTTAAGGCACCGACGGAGACAGTTGTTGTCCGGGGTGTGGAAAAGCCCATTGTCATGCCAGGGCAAAAGACCAAAAAATCCACCTCGTATGTATGGAATTATTTCTACCCAAATCCGGACAACAACTGTCAAGCCATGTGTAGCGTTTGCAAAGCTATTGTAAGTAGAGGTAAGGACGTGCAGCACCTTGGGACCTCCTCACTGTTACGTCATTTGCAGCGCATCCATCAGAAGTTTTTGTCAAAATAAACTGTGAACAAACATGTAGCAGCCCGCCCAGCGTCACCGTCCTGCTCCCTTTCTCTGTTAAATCCAAGGTCCTGCAATCTCCTCAAACAACTGCATCATCCCCATCCTCAGAGATTATGGGATTGGGAAGTAGTCCTGCACCCAATGTCATGATCCTGACTGAATCCTCTCCTATCCTGGATTCCTCAGAAGCATCCTTATCAGGTACACCTGTTGCTTCTGCTGCTGCTGGTGCTGCTGCTGCTGCTTCAAGGAAAGGGACCAGGAATGCTAGTCCTGATCACTTAGCCAAGCAACTGACTGTAAGTCAATCCTTTGAAAGGGGGATGAAGTATGCCAGCAGTCACCCCGTTGCACAGCGTATTACTGACACCATAACAACTATGTTGGTAATAGACGTGTGTCCAGTATCCGCAATTAATTCTGTCGGTTTTACCCAGTTGCTAGAGATCCTGTGTCCCCGTTACCAAATTCCATCTAGGTTCCACTTCTCCAGGAAGGCAATACCCAGGCTGTACACGGACATTAAAAAAAGTGTTGTTACTGTCCTTAAAAATGCCTCTGTACCCACTGTCCACTTAACCACGGATATGTGGACAAGCGGAACAGGGCAAACAAAAGACTACATGTCTGTGACTGCTCACTGGGTGGATGTATTGCCTTCAGCAGCAGCACCAACAGCAGCAGCAGCAACAGCAACATCATCTCCCATTGCTATTCAGAGGCAGGCTACACTGTGTATCACCGGTTTCAGTAAAAGGCACACAGCGGAAAACCTCCTAGAAAAACTACGGGAAGTCATTGCGCAATGGCTTACCCCACTTGGACTCTCCTCGGGATTTGTGGTATCCGACAATGCCACCAATATTGTGAGTGCATTACATGTGGGCGAATTCCAACATGTCCCATGTTTTGCTCACACAGTAAATTTGGTGGTGCACCATTTCTTGAAAAAGGACAGGGGTGTTCAAGAGATGTTGTCCGTTGTTCGGAAAATTTGTGGACATTTTCGCCATTCTGCAAGTGCGTGCAGGAGATTGCAAGACTTGCAAGAAAAGCTAAATTTGCCCTGCCATCAGCTGAAGCAAGAGGTGGTCACGAGGTGGAATTCCACCCTCTATATGCTTCAGCGGATGGAGGAGCAGCAAAAGGCCATCCAAACCTACACCTCGACCTATGACATAGGGAGAGGAACGGGAATGCACCTGAGTCAAGCTCAGTGGAGAATAATTTCCGTGGTGTGCAAGATCCTGCAGCCCTTTGAGGCTGCTACACGCGAAGTTAGTTCTGACACTGCCAGCTTGAGCCAGGTCATTCCCTTGATAGGCCTTTTGCAAAAGCAGTTGGCAAAATTGAAGGAGGAGTTGAAGCACAGTGAATCTGCAAAATATGTAGGACTAGTGGATCACGCTATTAGTTCACTTAGCAAGGATCCAAGGGTCATCGATCTCTTACAATTAGATCATTATATTTTGGCGACAATACTGGATCCTAGGTTTAAGTCTTACATTGTGTCTTTGTTACCAATGGGAACAAATCTGCAGAGGTGCAAAGACTTCTTGCTCCAAAATTTGTCAGCTGAAGCGGAAAGTGGCAGGCACACAACTTCTCCTTCAATTTCTACCACTGGGGTTGCGAGGAAAAAGCTAAATTTTCCTAGGAGACCCACTGCTATTCAGTCCGGAAATATATTTGACATCTGGTCCGGACTGAAGGAGCTTCCTAGCATAATGGACATGTCGACTGCTACTGACTATGATGCTATCACAATTGAAAGAATGGTGGATGACTACTTTGCCGATAGCATCGATATAGGTATGTCAGATTGTCCATTTCATTATTGGCAAGAAAAGAAGGCAATGTGGCGTCCTTTGCAAAAACTGGCTTTGCTTTACTTAAGTTGTCCACCCTCCAGTGTATATTCTGAGAGAGTCTTCAGCGCAGCTGGGAACCTTGTAAGCGATCGGCGTAGGAGGTTACTTCCCCAAAACGTGGAGAAGATGATGTTCATAAAAATGAATTTCAAATTCCACGAACTTGACCTCCTTCACCAGCACTTATGTCCTCCTAATACACACAGTCCTCCTGTATTGGTTGATTCCAGCGACGACGAATTAATTGTGTGTGAAGAAGAGGATGAGGCTGAGGAATCTGATGCTGAGGATGACATCTTGTAAAGCCAGTTTGTGCAATGGCCATTGCCATTTATTTTTCGTGGGGGCCCAAACAAACCAATCATTTCAGCCACAGTTGACAGTCCCTGCCGCTGAAGTCCCTGTCGCTGAAATGATTGGTTTGTTAAACTGTGCATGTCCTGTATACTACATAAGGGTGGGTGGGAGGGCCCAAGGACAATGTCATCTTGCACCTCTTTCTGCGTCGTTTTGTTGGCTGTTGTAGCGTCCTAATTTTTTTACCTCTTTGGTGGATGAATGTTGGGGAGATGGGTGATTTCTCTCTCCACATCATCTATTATGGATGAAAATATGTCCTCATGGACATCCATGGTCTCATCCATTCCTATCGTACTTCTTTTTTGGATGGGATGTCCCGGATGGATGGCTGGGTGGCAGGGCCCCAGCAAATCTTTTTCTTGCACCTCTTTCTGCGTCATTTGTTGGCTCTTTGTAGCGTCCTAAATTTTTAAATCTTTGATGGATGAATGGTGGGGAGATGGGTGGTGTCTTTCTCCACATCATCTATTATGGATGAAAATATGTCCTCATGGACATCCATGGTCTTATCCCTTCCTATCGTACTTCTTTTTGGATAGGATGTCCCGGATGGATGGATGGCTGGGTGGGTGGCAGGGCCCCAGCAAATCTTTTTCTTGCACCTCTTTCTGCGTCATTTGTTGGCTCTTTGTAGCGTCCTAAATTTTTAAATCTTTGATGGATGAATGGTGGGGAGGTGGGTGGTTTCTCTCTCCACATCATCCATTATGGATGAAAATATGTCCTCATGGACATCCATGGTCTTATCCCTTCCTATCATACTTTTTGGATGGGATGTGATGGATGGATGGATGGCTGGGTGGCAGGGCCCCAGCAAATCTTTTTCTTGCACCTCTTTCTGCGTCATTTGTTGGCTCTTTGTAGCGTCCTAAATTTTTAAATCTTTGATGGATGAATGGTGGGGAGATGGGTGGTGTCTTTCTCCACATCATCTCTTATGGATGAAAATATGTCCTCATGGACATCCATGGTCTTATCCCTTCCTATCATACTTTTTGGATGGGATGTGATGGATGGATGGCTGGGTGGCAGGGCCCCAGCAAATCTTTTTCTTGCACCTCTTTCTGCGTCATTTGTTGGCTCTTTGTAGCGTCCTAAATTTTTAAATCTTTGATGGATGAATGGTGGGGAGATGGGTGGTGTCTTTCTCCACATCATCTATTATGGATGAAAATATGTCCTCATGGACATCCATGGTCTTATCCCTTCCTATCGTACTTTTTGGATAGGATGTCCCGGATGGATGGATGGCTGGGTGTCAGGGCCCCAGCAAATCTTTTTCTTGCACCTCTTTCTGCGTCATTTGTTGGCTCTTTGTAGCGTCCTAAATTTTTAAATCTTTGATGGATGAATGGTGGGGAGATGGGTGGTGTCTTTCTCCACATCATCTATTATGGATGAAAATATGTCCTCATGGACATCCATGGTCTTATCCCTTCCTATCGTACTTTTTGGATAGGATGTCCCGGATTGATGGATGGCTGGGTGGCAGGGCCCCAGCAAATCTTTTTCTTGCACCTCTTTCTGCGTCATTTGTTGGCTCTTTGTAGCGTCATAAATTTTTAAATCTTTGATGGATGAATGGTGGGGAGATGGGTGATTCGCTCTCCACCCCATCCATAATGGATGAAAACATGTCCTCAGGGACATCCATGGTCTTATTCATTCCTAGACCGAGTGCGTGGCTTCGGGAGGAACACACGTGATTTGGTGAAGTGGTGAGGGAGGTAAGGGAAAACACACCTAGCCAGCCAGCTCAAACAAATTAACCTTAGCGGTGAATTGGGTGACAGATGTAGCAGACTAATTGACCCTACTACATAGATAGCGGTCTATAAGGGTAGACCTATATGGGGATCTCCTAACCTGGGGTCCTAGAGAGGTGGAGGCCACCAATTACCCCACCCCTGCCACCAATTACCCCACCCCCCTCCACCCATTAGGTGATGGATGAGGAGGCAACTGGTAATGCTCCCAGCGTTCAGAAACCACGTGACCTCACGCCAGATAGGGGTCTTGTTAGATATTAAACTGATATAATCAGATACTACCTTGCAGACTAAATAAGTGCTGCACGAAACGCCCACTGCTCCTTGGCTGAACATGAGGAAGAGTGCTCAATCAAGCCAAACAGGGGTTTTGGTACTTGATTGGATCGTCTACCAGAGGAGCGCAGCTACTAGTATAGCTTTGAACGAAGATTGGTCCTTCTCTATTGGGGAAGAATAGATGTCATCAGTGACATCCAGAGTATATCCTCCTTTTGGGATAGTATGGATGGATTGATAAATGTTTGGGAAGAAGTAGTCCCAACAGCTGCTGATGGTCAGTGTACTAGACCAAGTGCGTGCCTTCGGGAGGAACACATGTAATGTGGTGAGGGAGGAAATGGAAAACGTACGCCTAGCCTGTCTGATCAAGTTTGATAAGGAGGTATCTTCACAAACCATGTCACCTTACGCCAGATAGGGGTCTTGTTAGATATTAAACTGATATAATCAGATACTACCTTGCAGACTAAATAAGTGCTGCACGAAACGCCCACTGCTCCTTGGCTGAACATGAGGAAGAGTGCTCAATCAAGCCAAACAGGGGTTTTGGTACTTGATTGGATCTTCTACCAGAGGAGCGCAGCTACTAGTATAGCTTTGAACGAAGATCGGTCCTTCTCTATTGGGGAAGAATAGATGTCATCAGTGACATCCAGAGTATATCCTCCTTTTGGGATAGTATGGATGGATTGATAAATGTTTGGGAAGAAGTAGTCCCAACAGCTGCTGATGTTCAGTGTACTAGACCAAGTGCAAGCCTTCGGGAGGAACACATGTAATGTGGTGAAGTGGTGAGGGAGGAAATGGAAAACGTACGCCTAGCCTGTCTGATCAAGTTTGATAAGGAGGTATCTTCACAAACCACGTGACCTCACGCCAGATAGGGGTCCTGTTAGATATTAAACTAATCAAATGTTCTCTTCTCTTGCTAATGGTGTGGAGGTTCTAAAAGAGGAGTGCAGCTACAAGGGGGGGGGGTTATTAAACTGCCACAATGTCTGCCCCTGTAGTGCTGCTCTGCTTCCTACATGTGCCAGGTTGGAAGTGTAAGGTCCACATGTATGTGATGCCCACTGCTGTCGCCTAGCTTAGTCATCCAGCTACCTCGGGATAACCTTATGGCCCTACTACAGTAAATGAAAACGATTTTGTGAGCTGTGAAGTGATCAAAATTGTCTAGAAATGAGTGGAAACTAATGTTATTGAGCGTAACAACACTTTAGGGGCAAAAACAGGCCTGAAAACTATTATTTTAGCAATTTTTAGCATTTTTCCAAATAAATCCAGATCCAAAACCAAAACCAAAACCCGCAAGGGTGGTTTTGCCAAAACCAATCCAGATCCAAAACACGAAGGGAGATCCAGATCCAAAACCAAAACCCGAAAAAGTGGCCCCCGCACATCTCTAATTTTTTACACATTTGTATTTTCGGGATTTACAATCCCGAAAATACAACAATTCGTATTCCTAATGATGGGACATTCGTATTTGTATTTACAAATACGAATGTCTACACCATCGATAGAATACGACAGGAATCACCATTCAAAGGAATGGTGGTTCCTGATGTACTAAGCAGCCGTATTGATAATACGGCTGCTAATTGGTGTAAAACAGGCACACAAATATGACAGGAAAATACACCTTGCTTTCCCTGTCGTATTTGCCTTTAGCGTAAAAAAAAAATAGAAAATTAAATAAATTTTTTTTTAAAAACAGCGTGGGGTCCCCCCCACAGCTGTAACCAGCACCAGGCTGACAGCGCCGGGGCCGGTAATTAAAAATCTGGGAAATAGGGGTTCCCCGATTTTTAACAACCAGCCCCAGGCTCCAGGTCCGGGCCTGGTTCCCAAAATACGGGAGACAAAATGACTAGGGGTCCCCCGTATTTTAACCC